>NW_016107826.1:81558-140172 GCF_001604975.1 Cebus imitator | reverse complement strand
TTAAACTTTCAAAGCAACAACAATAACAAAGTATTTTATCAGGTATTTCTTTTTCAATAGAAAATGAAAAGTAAGCTATTTCAAAATTACAACTAAAATCAAAGATCTTTGGTTTTGAGTGCTAGTATAACATTAATTTAGTTCTAAAGAATCTGACATCACAAATCTGATTCAATTATAGAAACAATTATTGTTCTATTTTCTTGCCACTGATTGCATCTCTAACAAATCATATGACAAATGCATACCCCATAAGACAAAGAGTCAGAAATTATTCCCAAATCTATTTCTCCTTCCAGAAAAATGAATCAAGTAGAAAAGAGTAAAACAATCTATATTTTTAGATTGGGACCACTATCTTTATTTCTCACATAACAAAAGAAGCCATATATGTCATTAAGAAAAAGGTTAACCCATCTCTTATTTCTAAATAGTATGACAACAATACATGCAAAGACTAAAAGTACAAAAGGGAAAAAAAAAAAAGCAATAGTTGCAATAAAAAGTTTAACATTTGTGCCACAGAGAAATAAAAAACTCACACAATATCTTAGATTGATCCAGTTTAACCAACTCTCAAGAACTGTGAAAGGTCTGAGATTTTACTCTACTAGCAACCTAAGAATTTAGCTGGTCTGACTTCTTAGGTCAGACACAAAAGGTATTATTATTCATGGTGCTGCTGCTAATATGAGAAGCAACCTAAGAATTTAACATACTATTGTTTCAAAGATGCTACCAAAAGATACACGACTCATATGTCTGAAACAAAGGACTTTATTAATAATGGCACAGCAAGCAACATGAGCATATTTGTGTCCGGATCCCCCCCAACCCGCAACTGTGTTGTTCCATGGGAGCAACATGATAGCCCTAAATGATACCTGCACATGCATATAGTTAAGATATAAGTATTAAATAATTAAACAATTAAATTATTACAAAATACAGAACAGATCTGTACTTTCTTTTTTAAAAGAAAATACACAAAGACATTAAATATAAGTCCTACATTCACACCGCACCAAAGATCCAATACTTACGTTCACTGTAAGCTAAGTCTTGCCAGAATCTACAGAGAGGCATTTCTCTACCACCTTTCATTCAGGGAAAGCTGTAATTGCTAGAAAGAACTTAACTTTAGAAGTCCAAGACTTTAGATGAAGAAATGGTATAAGTATATGAGAAACAGGAATAAAAAGGATTAACATTTCTCAGAGTGTTATTAAAAATAAAGACAGGCAATATAGCTCCACACAAGCTTACTTTGCCAAAAGAAGTTATTTGATGCTTCTCACATGTTAATATGCATATCAATCATCTGGAGATAGTATTAAACGTAGCTTCTCATTCAGTAGTTCTATGGTTAGGCCTGAGAGTGAACATTTCTAATAAGTTGCCAGGTATTGTGCATATTGCTTTGAGTACATACACTTTGAGTAGTAAGTGTTAGAAGACTTTCGATGAGTGTCAAATCAGACAGACTATGCAAAGACTGTGATGAATTATATCTAAATTTGTTCAGCAGATGAGATTTTAAAATGTTCTATCACAGAAAAAAAAGTTACTCATTATACTACTTTCAATTTGTGGCTAATAATAATTAGAAATTTTACTTTCAAGTAACAACTCTAAATAAATCCATATGATTATATGTTCTATATATTATATTTGTATGCTCTTCTTCACACAAAAATATTTGGAGCATATTGGTCCTCAAGACTATCTTAATGTAGTTCTTAATTATCTTCTGGTATATGATCTATGTATAAAGGTAGTACTGATTCCAACTTCAATTAACCAATTTAGCTCACAATGTGCTCTTCCTGCTGCTAGTATTAAGAATAAACCTAAATATATAATTCATTTCTTGGCACTTTCTAAAAGGTCTTTTGATAACATTTTAGCAATATGTAGGTTTCTGTACAAGTTCAAAGAATAAACTCATTTTAACAGGGCTGTGAAAACTTACATTTTGAGAATAAACTAATTTTATTTCTGGAAAGAAATGTCAGGATCATGTATTAAGTATTATGCCTCAAAATTAGATTAGTTTTTGTAAATCTTTAATCACAAGAAATATGACTTTCAAAGAATAATGGCAAATGCATTTGCTCACATTCAAAAACTTTGCCTAGCCTCAAATTATTTAAAATAGTAATAAAGGATATTATTCAGAATCAAGCATTTACATACAAAAAATGTAATATTTACAAGAATAGTCCAGAACAGACATTCATTGTAAAATGAACAGCCCCCACCTGCTTTCTCTAAAGTAAGAATAAATGGGCCGATCTACCAATAATTAACCCTCATCAGCATTATTTCTTTCTGTGAATTTGCTACTCAAAGTTCCCCAGTATAACAGAAGTCTGCATAAACAGACACTGAGAACACATCAAATATAATAATCTCACCCTGATACCAACCTTCTAAAATAAAAATTAAGGACGAATCTTATCTTATGTAGTATTAATATTAACATTTCCAAATAACACATTATTTTTTCTCATATTAAAACCACAGCCATTTTAAAGGAAGAACTAAAATTCACAGTAACATAAGTGTAATTTCTCCAATGTGATCGTTGCAACTGCTTTTTAGAATTCACCATTAAAGCCATTTGGGACTAGAGCTTTCTTTTAGAAAGAAATTTCAAGCATTTAAAAAATAAATATATAAGATTATTCAGGTTATCTATATTATTATTTGAGATTTTGTGGTATGTTTTTTCAAGTTATTTGTCCATTATATCCAAGTTGTTAAATTTATTAGTATAAAGTTACTCATAAAATTCTGTTTCTATCATTTGACAACTATGAGATATGTAGTGATACCTCCTTTCCTGTATCTAAACATTGTCAATTTGCAACTTTGGTCTTACCCCAACTGGTCTGGCTAGGTGTTTTATCAATTTTACTGGTAACACTGAAAAATCAGCTTTTGATGATTTTATTAATTTTTCTTTATTGCATTGCTCTCTTGTTTTATTTTTTATTTTTTTGAGACAGAGTTTTGCTCTTGTTGTCCAGGCTGGAGTGCAATGTCGTGATCTCAGCTCACTGCAACCTCTATCTCCCAAGTTCTAGCAATTCTCCTGCCTCAGCCTCCCAAGTAGCTGGGACTATAGGCATGCATTACCACACCCTGCTAATTTTGTATTTTTAGCAGAGACGGGGTTTCTCCATGTTGTCAGGCTGGTCTTGAACTCTTGACCTCAGGTGATTTGCCTGCCTCAGCCTCCCAAAGTGCCAGGATTATAGGCGTGAGCCACTGCACCCAACCTGCTCTCTTTTGTTTAATGGAATCCGGCTGTTATCTCCAATATTTCTTTATTTAGCTTATTTTTGATTTACTTTGGTCTTCTTTGTAGTTTCTTAAGGTGGAAGATTAGGTCACCAGTCTGAAACCTTTCTACTTTTTTAATACAAAATTTTAATGCTATAAATTTTCCTATATTGTTTGAGCTTCATACCATAAAATTTGGTACACTGCATTTTTATTTTCAGTAAGTTTTAAGTATTTTCTGATTTTCCTTGGAATTTCTTAATTGACTAATAGATAATTTAGAATCATTTTGTTTAGCTTTAAACAATAAAATTGGAGACATGCCAGAAATCTCTCTAACCAAGATAGCATATTGTGTATAGTCAGAGAACATACATTGTATTACTCAAATCCTCTTGAGACTGGTATTACAGCACAGAATATGGTCTAAAGATAAAACTGCTGAGAGCATTTGAAAAGCAGGTGTATTCCTATTTTGTTGAATAGAAGTTACTATAAATATTAGGTGAAAAATTAGTAGTGTTCAAATTTTCTATATGCTTACTAATTTTTCATCTACTTGTTGAATGATTTATTGAGGGGGTGCTGAAATTTCTGACTCTAACTAGATTTATCTACTCCTTTTATTTCCATTAGTATTTGTTTTGTATTTGTTATGTATTATGGAGGTCTGTTATTAGGTGCACAAATGCTTAGAATTACATCTTCTTGATGAACAATTCCTTTTATCATAAGGAAATTTCCATCGTTAGCCCTAACAGCGTTCTTTGACCTGGGATATACTTTCTCTAATAACATAATCAGAAAAACTATAATATAGCTGTTCCAGGTTCCATGTGCTTAGTGTTATAACATGGTATACCTTTTTTCCATATTTTATTTTTATCCTCTGTGTCTTTATATTTAAAATGGGTTTTTGTAAATAACATATAGCTAACCCTTTCTTTTTCATCCAGGATGGCAACCTTGGCCTTTTAATTTGGCTTTATAGACCATTTACATTTAAAATTGTCAATATTATTGAACTAAAATCTTTCTTCTTGCTATTTCTCTCAACTCTTCCTTGTTCCCTTTTTGCTGTTTTTCAGTTTTTATTTGTACTAGTTATTTTGTTTCGTAATTGTTAAACTTTATTTTTACATGAGGATCCAGTTTACTATGGGTAATGGCTAATGAAATGACTCTTTTCTTCTTCTTCCACTTATTTTATTTTATTTTTTTCCCGAGACACAGTCTCTCTCTGTCACCCAGGCTGGAGTGCAGCGGTGCGATCTCAGCTCACTGCAACCTCTGCCTCCCGAGTTTAAGCAATTCTTGTGCCTCAGACTCCCAAGTAGCTGGGATTACAGGCATGCACCACTGTGCCTGGCTAATTTTTGTATCTTTAGTAAAGACCAGGTTTCACCATGTTGGCCAGGTTGGTCTCAAACTGCTGACTTCAAGCGATCCACCTGCCTTGGCCTCCCAAAGTGCTAGGATTACAGGCATGAACTGCCATACCTGGTCTTTTTTGGGTATTTCATTTTATCTCCTTTAATAGTTTATTGGTCAAACCTCATTATTTTCTTTTTTTTTTTTTTTTTTTTTTAAAGAGCTTGGTCCAGAGATTACTATATAGGTCTTTAAATTATCAGAGTCCATCTTCAAACTATACCACTTCATATGCTGTAGAAAAATCTTATAACACAATGTTTCCATGTCTCCTTTCCCAACATTTGGTGCTACTGTTGTCATCCATTTACTCATATATATGCTTTAAATCCTACAATGGATTGTAATTGTTTTTGTTTAAAAAGTTAGCCAGGAGCTCAAGGCCACCCCAGTCAACATAGCGAGACCCCTGTATCTTTACAAAAATATATAGTTAATATTATTTTTCTTCTCCATTGAGACATAATTCTACACCATAAAATTCACTTTTAAACTGTGCAGTTCAGTGGTTCTTAATATATTCAGTGAATTGCAAAACTACTATCACTACAATTTAGAACATTTTAATCATCCCCAAAAAAAGAAACACCTACCTATTAGCAATCATTCCCAATTTGTCCTGGTATTTAATGTCCCTCAATGATGATATGATTTGGCTTCGTGTCCCCACCAAAATTTCATGTCAAACTGTGATTTCCAATGTTGAGGAAGGAACCTGATGGGAGGTGACTGGATTATGGGGGCAGATTTTCCGCTTGCTGTTCTCTTGACAGTGAGTTCTCACAAGATCTAGTTGTTTAAAAGTGTATAGCAAGCACTTCCCCTATCGCTCTCTCTAACCTGCTTTGCCATGAGAAGATATGCCAGCTTCTCCTTCACCTTCTACCTTGGTTGTAAGTTTCCTGAGGTCTGAGGAATTTCTTTATAGCACTGTTAGAACTGACTAACACAAATGACCAATCTACTTTCTATCTCTGCGTATTTGCCTTTTCTAGACATTTCATATACTGGAATTACATAATATAGTATGTGGTCTTCTGTGGTTGGCTTCTTTCACTTAGTATAATGTTCTCAAAGTTCCTCCACATTCTAGCAAACATCAATACTTTATTACTTTCCACTGCCAAATAATATTTAATTGTTTGGATATGCTACATTTTGTTTATCTAACCAGCCGTTGATACATATTTGGTTTGTTTCTACTTTTTGGTTATTATGAAGACTGCTATGAACATCTGCATACAAGTTATATAGATGTATGTTTCCAATTCTCTTAGACATGCATCTAGGATTGAAATTTCAGGGTCACAGTGTAATTTTATGGTCATATGGTTGAATATAATAAGGAACTGCCAGACAATTTTCTAATGTGGCTTCACCATTTTATATTCCCACCAATTAACAACCCATCAATTTATTTCAGGTGGAGGGATCCAATTCCTCAGCATCTTTGTCAATCCTTATTATTTTCTATTTTATTATAACCATGCTACCATGTGTGAAGTAGGATCCATTGTAGTTTAGATTTGCAATTCACAAAGACTATTGACGTTAAGCATCTTTTTTTATGCTGACTGGCCATTTGTATATCTTCTATTTGGAAATGTCTATTTATACCTTCTGTCCATTTTAGTTTACTTATTTTATTTTCTGTTATTATTATTTTTTGAGATGGAGTCTTGCTGGGTCACCCAAGCTAGAGTACAGGGGTGTGATCTCAGATCACTGCAACTTTGCCTCTTGGGGTTCAACCATTTCTCCTGCCTCAGCCTCCTGAGGAACTGAGATTACAAGCACCTCCCACCATGCCCAGCTAATTTTTGTATTTTTACTAGAGATGGGGTTTTTGTATTTTTAGTAGAGTTGGCCAGGCTGGTCTCGAGCCCCTGATCTCAAGTGATCTTCCTGCCTCAGCCTCCCAAAGTACTGGGATTACAGGTATGAACCACCGTGCCTGGCCTTTTGTTCATTTTAAAATTATTATTATTAAAGATAAATGAAACAGTTAATGCATGTACTGATCAGTACCCCAAAATAATATATTAATATGAAAATATAACTTTTATACTTATTCACATATTTAACATTTCTCACACGCACCATTCTTTTGTGGGGATCCAAATTTCCCCCGGCATCATTTTTCCTTCTGCCAGAAGGACTTTGCATGTAGAGTGTGAGGCACTGAATAAAACACTCAAGTGAAGATGTCTAGTCCAGAGCAGAAAAAGACAGATGTAGATTTAGAGTCAAGTAGCATGGACATGGTATTAGAAATTATTAGTGTATTCATTAACCAAAAGAGATTAGACAGAGTGACACACACACACACACACAAAAACACCTAGGAACGAGCCCTAGCAAATTCAAGGGGAGACAAAAGTTTAAAAAAAAAAAAAACACCAGTAAGGCTGGGCACTGTGGCTCACACCTGTAATCCCAGCACTCTGGGAGGCTAAGGTGGGCAGATCATGAGGTCAGGAGCTCGAGACCAGCCTGACCAACATGGTGAAACCCCAGTTCTACTAAAAATACAAAAATTAGCCAGGCATGGTGGCGCATGCCTGTGATTCCAGCCACTCAGGAGGCTGAGGAAGGAGAATCACTTGAACCCAGGAGGCACAGGTTGCAGTGAGCTGAGATTGCGCCACTGCACTTCAGCCTGGGCAACAGAGTGAGACTCCACCACAAAAAAAAAGGACATGGAAAATGAGTGTTCAAATAGGTAAAAGGAAAACCAGAGACTAATGTGACATGAGAGCATAGTTAAGGTAACATTCTGAGAAGAAAAAAGTCATAATGCTAAATAAACATTGCTAAGTGAGGAAAATAATCTTAAAAACATTAAGATGGGAAGATAACATTAGCATTTACGACAGGAGCATTTTGTGTTTCCTCTTATTCTTGTGACTCTGGCTCTGCCATGAAAACATGCCCAGGCTAAGTTGCTGGAGGATGAAACAATTGGAACAGAGCTGAGTTGCCCCCACTGTGCTGGCCAAGGCTATGCTAAATCAGCTGAACCTCAGTCAACTGCCAGGTATATCAGGGAATGAGTCAACATCAGAACTGTCCAGCCAAAGCCAGTCTAACCTGCTAACCCACAGAGTTGTAGGCAAAATAAATGCTTAATGTTTTTTGTTGTTGTTGTTTTTTAAAATGAAAAGACTGTTATCAAGCAAAATTCTGCCTCATGTGCTAGGAGCCAATACTATAACACTGAGCTTCTGAGAAAAGAAAAGCTTTATATTGCAAATCTCCTTACAAGGAGACAGGAGCATCAAGCTCAAATCTGTCTCCTTGTGCTTTATGGCAGTAATTTTATTAGAAAGGGTTATGGGGTAGACACTGGCATTAGCAGTGATTGGTAGAAAGAAAAGGAAGGTCAGGAAAGTCTTCAGGCATGTGCAGTTATCTCTTCGTGACTCCTCATTGGTCCCATGTGCAAATTCTGGGGGAGTGAGTTAGTATGAAAAATGTGATGGAAGTTCAGTCTGTGACATGAGCAAGCTCGTTTTGCCGAAAGTCCAGTTGGCCATATTGATTCCAACTGATTTCAAACAGTTTTTAAATCTCTAAACAGAAGGAGTTTTAACATTTCAGTAAGTTGTTTCTTTATCTGCCATCCTGTCAACTCAAGAATTTCTGTTAGTTATTGGTTTCTTTAACTCTTTGGGGCATGATTTCACTTGTGCATATATTTAAATGCTGACTGGAAAAAGCCAGTAGAGAAAATAAAATGAAAGATGAAGGCAGCAGATAATTCACAGAAGATGGGTCACAGTATAACAGAACATTCCAAATAGGAAAAACGGGAAGAGACACTATGTATCCAGTTCTAAGATGGTGGAATATAAAGAAACTAGTGTCACTCTCCCCTACAGAAAAACAAAAACAAATACACAGCACTGAGATTATCACCAGCAATATCCCAGAACTTAAACATGAAAATGAGACAGTTCCCAGGGTCACAGAGATGTAAGAGGCAGAAAGTAAGAGAACTGGTTCTATTTCTGTGATACCTCTCCCCACATACTTCCCTGCACCTAGCACATGGGAAATTTCTCTCCAGCTCACAGTTTCCACACTAGAAAAAGTGAAACTGAAGTGTGCAACCAGATTCCCCACCATCGTAGGGTCCCTGGCAAAAATTCGATCCCTGGCTTAAGCCACAATAAGCAACATGAGTGTCAAAAGACAGAAATTTCCCTGAGGACACGCAGAGACAAAGTGAGGAGGTGGAACTATCATCCACAGCCCTGGAAACTGTGCTCTGTGGCTTGGCCAAATGAGACACCAAATCAGAGTGGTAGTTCATCAGTATCACACTGTAGGAGGAGCATTCTACAGGTCACCTGGGCAAAAACTACTAGACAACCTTCCAACACACTGAGATAGCCTCTTTGGAGCTTTCCCTATTTGGGATGAACAGCATGCCAATCTTTACCGGAACTGAGGGGAAGATGGTAGGCACCATCTAGAGCCAAAAAGAAGGCAGCAGCATTGCAGTAAAGAATCTCTAAGCAAATATATCAAATAAAAAAAAACAAAAGAAGCCAAACAGAGAAGACTGGAATAACTAATCCTTCAATGCAAGGACATAGACATACATCCATAAGAAAAAAGAGCAAACAGGGAACCATAACTTTCCCCAAGTAGAAAAAGCAAGGAACCAGTGTCTGACCCTAATAAGATAGTAACGTATAAGCTTTCTGACCAAGATTTCAAAATACCAGTATTAAGGAAACTCAGCGATCTACAAGACAACACAAAAAAGCAACTTAGAAATTTATCATAGAAAATTTAATGAGACTGAAATAATAAATAATCAAATGGAAATCATGGAACAGAGAAATACATCTGCTTAACTGAAAAGCTCATTAGAGGTTCTCAACAGCAGAATGAAACAATGAAAAGAAGAATCAGAGAACTCAAAGACACTATCTGAAAATACACAGTCACAGGAAGGATGAAAAATAAAAAGGCATAAAGACCACCTAAGAGATACAGAAAATTACCTCAAAAGACCAAATCTAAGGATCATTGGTCTTCAAGAGGGAGCTGAGCAATGAGTAGTAAGTTTAGTAGGAGAAACAGTAACATAAAACTTTCCAAAACATGAGAAAGATATAAATATCCAGGTATATGAAGTTCAGAGAGTACTAAACAGATTCGACCAAAATAGGAGTACCCTAAGGCATACAATAGTCTAACTCTCAAAAGTCAAGGACAAAGAAATGATCCTTAAAGCAGCAAAAGAAAAGAAGCAAATAACATGTAAAAGAGCTCCAAGTCTGGCAACAGGCTTCTCAACAGAAACCACATAGGCCAGGAGGGAGTGGGATGACATTTTCAAACTGATGAAAGAAAAACAACTACCATCTAAGCATACTGTACTCAGCAAAGCTGTGCTTCAAATATGAAGGAACGATAAAGTCTTTCCTAGAAAAAGAAAAGCTGAAAGAATTCACCACCATCTTACTTGATTCATCTTACAAGGAACACAAAAGAGAGTTCTTTAATTTGAAAGAAAAAAAAAAACTAATATGCAAAAAGAAAACATTTGAAGATATAAAAACCAACAGGTAAAATTAAATACATGGACAAACCTGGAATATTCTAATACAGTAATTGTGGTGTATAATCTACTTATAACTCTAGTATGAAGCCCAAAAGCCAAATCTATCAAAAACAAAAATAGCTACAGCAAACTACTAAGAGATAGGTTAAATAAAAAAATGTAAATTGAGGCAATTAAAAATCAAAACTGGGGGTTATGGAGTTAAAATACAGAATTGTTTATAATTTTTTTCCTTGTGTATTTATTTCTATTCTTTGTGATCTAAATAATTTGTTATAAGTTTTTTTTTGTAAACCTCATACCCACAATGTAAAAATCAATGATATTCACTAAAAATAAAAAGCAACAAATTAAAACATACTACCTGGGGAAATTACTTAATCACAATGAAAGACATAAAGAAAAGAAGAAAGCAAGAGTGGGTTTACAAAACAACCAGCAAACAAGCAACAAAATGGCAATAGTAAGTGAATAACAACACTGAATGTAGATGAATGCAATTCTCTAATTAAAAGGCAGAGTTGCTGAATGGTTAAGAAACAAGACCCACTTCATCTATAAAGACACACACAGACTGAAAGTGATGGGTGGAAGAAGATATTCCATGCAACTGTAAAGCAAAAAAACAGATGTAGCTATACTTACATCAGATAAAACAGACTACAAATCTAAAAAGATAAAGAAAGTCATTATGCAGTGTAAAAGGGTCAATTCAGCGAAAGGAGATACACACACACACACACACACACACACACACACACACACACAGGGTATAGTGTTAAGGAGGTATCTCTTTTTGTGGACTAGCATCACTGGCTTCCTTAATAAAGCATTATGAAAATGGCTAACTTAGGAGCTGTATCTTTGGATTTGAATACCACAGAATGGAGAAATATGTCTGGGTTAATTTAGGAACCACAATTTACCAATGAAGAACAGTCACAAATGGATATAAATAATGTAAACATGCAGTAGCCTCATTGTGATGGGTGGTTAGTCTGATAGACTTGCTAAAGGCAATCATAAAGTTTTTTTTTATTCTTGTCTTCCCTCTCCTTTGTATGCTAAGTGGAATAGCCCACATGAAGCAGATGATAAGCTGTGTGCTATAAGCCAGCCATGCTGGATAGGCTTAATAATACCCAAAATGTTTACAACAAGTCCTTTACCCGTATGATGAGAAATGCAATAAAGGAAGCTCTTTTTACATGCCCTCCCTCCTTAAAATAATCTTACTATTACAAAATCAAGAAATGGTTCCAGAAGCCATATCAGATATGCCATCTCAACTTCTCCTTAACGGTTTTACAAATGCCAGGAAAATTAGAATAATTTCCCAGTCAGGTGGGGATTGGGAGCTGGGGGAAAGGGGATGGCAAAAGGACTCATCTGAGTAGGGTTGAAGTTTTTTAATGGTTACTAAGAAACGAAGAGGGATAGAGGACCTGATGGAGTTAACATAAAATTTTAATGCAGCATTATTGAAGGGTAGTAGACCAGTGAGAGTTTCTGCCAGTTCCCTAGTACTGAAGAACCTTAAACAAACCTAATCTATTTACCCCACTTTGGAAGAATATAAGAAGCCAGAGGGCAAGATAATACTGAAGAGTATGTCCTCACTTCACTGGAGGTGATGGTAGGACAGATTGACCCAGACAAAGACTGACAGAATGGCCAAAGTCAATTTCTCTAATTTTGGCTGGCTATTAAAAGCAATATGTACGTATAAGGGTAAAAGGGCCCAGGGTGAAGAAGAAAATTTCTGAGACTCCTTAATACAGGAGCCCAATGTGCTATGTTTCCAAACATTTTCATAAAACTCAATTTGGTCCTTAAGGAATCGCCACACTGTCTTCCACAATGGTTGAACTAATTTACAGTCCCACTAACAGTGTAAAAGTGTTCCTTTTTCTCCACATCCTCTCCAGCATCTGCTGTCTCCAGATTTTTTAATGATTACCATTCTAACTGGCGTGAGATGGTATCTCAATGTAGTTTTGATTTGCATTTCTCTAATGACCAGTGATGATAAGCATTTTTTCATATGTTTGTTGGCCTCATGTATGTCTTCTTTTGTAAAGTGTCTGTTCATATCCTTCGCCCGCTTTTGAATGGGCTTGTTTGGTTTTTTTCTTGTAGATCTGTTTTAGTTCTTTGTAAATTCTGGATATCAGCCCTTTGTCAGATGAGTAAACTGCAAAAATTTTTTCCCATTCTGTTGGTTGCCGATTCACTCTAATGACTGTTTCTTTTGCCGTGCAGAAGCTGTGGAGTTTGATTAGGTCCCATTTGTCTATTTTGGCTTTTGTTGCCAATGCTTTTGGTGTTTTGGTCAGTGTGGTAATTCCTTAAGGACCTAGAAATAGAAATTCCATTTGACCCAGAAATCCCATTACTGGGTATATATCCAAAGGATTATAAATCATTCTACTATAGGGACACATGCACACGAATGTTCATTGTAGCACTGTTTACAATAGCAAAGACCTGGAACCAACCCAAATGCCCATCGATGATGGACTGAACAGGGAAAATGTGGTACATATACACCATGGAATATTATGCAGCCATCAAAAATGATGAGTTTGTGTCCTTTGTAGGGACATGGATGAACCTGGAAACTATCATTCTCAGCAAACTGACACAAGAGCATAAAATCAAACACCGCACGTTCTCACTCAAAGGCGGGTGTTGAACAATGAGAACACATGGACACAGGGAAGGGAGCACTACACACTGGGGTCTGTTGCGGGGAAACGGGAGAGGGACAAGGGGGGTGGGGAGGTGGGGAGAGAGAGCATGGGGAGAAATGCCAGATATAGGTGAAGGGGAGGAAGGCAGCAAATCACACTGCCATGTGTGTACCTATGCAACAATCCTGCATGTTCTTCACATGTACCCCAAAACCTAAAATGCAATTAAAAAAAAAAACTCGATTTGGAAAGATATGGGAATGTTACGGTTGATGGAATTAAGGTTAAAGTTTGCATGAGAATTATAAGGTATGAACAGAGGATATGTGAAGTATCCTTTACCTAAATTTATTATTGGAATGAATATGGTATATAATGGAGAATGCTTCCCATACTTAGAACTGTAAAACAGGAGACATACAAGTTTACCCTTCAGCCAGTATTAACTGGATATGTTAAAAGAGTACATGCTAAATAGACCCTAGCTGATACAAGTTGTTACTCTGAAACAACAGAGAATACCAGACAGATAAAGAGACTGCAGGTTAAATCAGTGACATATTAGAAGCTACAGTGCTGATATAACAAATTCACCATATAGTAGTCCATTTTTGTTTTTTGAGACAGAGTCTCACTCTGCTGCCAGGCTGGAGTGCAGTGGTGCGATCTCAGCTCACTGCAGCCTCTGACTCCCAGATTCAAGCAATTCTCCTGCCTCAGCCTCCTGAGTAGCTGGGATTACAGGCGTGCACCATCATGCTCAGCTAATTTTTTGTATTTTTAGTAGAGACAGGGTTTCACCATGTTGGCCAGGGTGGACTCAATCTGCTGACCTCATGTTCTGCCTGCCTCAGCCTCCCAAAGCGCTGGGATTACAGGTGTGAGTCACACTGCCCAGGCAATAGTCCCACTATTATAGGACTAGCCTGTGTGGCCTGTAAGTGGATCACTCATGGTGATATGGTTTGGCTGTGTCCCCACACAAATCTCACTTGAAGTGTATCTCCCAGAATTCCCACGTGCTGTGGGAGGGACCCAGAATGAGGTAATTGAATCACGGGGGCCAGTCTTACCCATGCTAGACCTGTCATGGTAAATAAGTTTCATGAAATCTGATGCATTTATCAGGAGTTTCCGCTTTTGCTTCTTCCTCAATTTTCTCTTGCCACCACCATGTAAGAAATGCCTTCAGCCTCCCATCATGATTCTGAGGCCTCCCCAGCCATATGAAACTGTAAGTCCAATTAAACTTCTTTTTGTTCCCAGTTTCAGTATGTCTTTTTCAATGGTATAAAAATGAACAAATACAGATGGAAACTAATAGTAAATGATTGAGGTCTGAATAAAGCAGTGCTGCCTGTAACAGAAACAGTCTCTGATAAGACATCAGCTGTACAAAGAATGTAACAATCTAAAGAAGACCAATACTCACTGATTAATCTTACAAATGCCTTTTTCTTAATATCTATCAGAAGACTCAGCCAATATTCGTCTTCGTGTGGGAAGGATCCCAACATACATTTGCTGTGTTGCCACAGGATTATCTAAATTCACTGGCTTACTATCATAATTTGGTTGGAAGAGATCTATACTTTGGGTAGGTCTCCACCATAATATACTGTGCTATTATAATATCAAAAACTGAAGAGCAAGCCACACTGATTTAAAAACAATGGTGATATACTTTAGGCAGTATGGCCATTTTCATGATACTGATTCTTCCTATCCATGATCATGGAATATTTTTCCATTTGTTTGTGTCCTCTCTGATTTTCTTGAGCAGTGGTTTGCAGTTCTCCTTGAAGAGGTCCTTCACATCCCTTGTTAGTTGTATTTTTAGGTATTTTATTCTCTTTGTAGCAATTGTGAACGGAAGTAATTTATATATTTAATGCTATCCCCATCAAGCTACCATTGACTTTATTCACAGAATTAGAAAAAACTACTTTAAATTTCATAGGGAACCAAAGAAGATCCCATATAGCCAAGGCAATCCTAAGCAAAAAGAACAAACCTGCAGGCATAACACTATCTGACTTCAAACTACACTACCAAAACAGCATGATACTGTTACCAAAACAGATATATAGAGAAATGGAACAGAACAGAAGCCTCAAAAATAGCACCACACATCTACAACCATCTGATTCTTGACATACTTGACAAAAACAAGCAATGGAGAAAGGATTCCCTATTTAATCAATGGTGTTGGGAAACCTGGCCAGCTATATGCAGAAAACTGAAACTGGACCCCTTCCTTACACCTTACATAAAAATTAACTCAAGATAGATTAAAGATTTAAATGTAAGACCTAAAACCATAAAAGCCCTAGAAGAAAACCTAGGCAATGCCATTCAGGACACAGGCATGAGCAAAGAAAGCAATGGCAACAAAGCCAAAATTGACAAATGGGTTCTAATTAAACTAAAGTGCTTCTATACAGCAAAAGAAACTATCATCAGAGTGAACAAGGAACCTACAGAATGGGAGAACATTTTTGCAATCTATCCATCTGACAAAGGGCTAATATCCAGAATCTACAAGGAACTTAAGCAAATTTACACACACACACACACACACACACACACACACACACACATCAAAAAGTGGGCAAAGGATATAACAGATACTTCTCAAAAGAAGACATTTAGGTGGCCAATGAACATATGCAAAAAAGCTTACCAAGGCTGGTCATTAGAAAAATGCAAGTCAAAACCACAATGAGATACCATCTCACACCAGTTAGAATGGCGATCATTAAAAAGTCAGAAAACAACAGATGCTGGAGAGGACGTGGAGAAAGGAAAGCTTTTACACTGTTGGTGGGGTGTAAATTAGTTCAACCATTGTGGAAGGTAAAAGACACAATCCTTGACAATTCCTCAAGGATCTAGAACCAGAAATATCATTTGACCCAGTAATCTCATTATTGGATATATACCCAAAGGATTATAAATCATTCTACTATAAAGACACATGTACACATATGTTTACTGCAGCACTATTCAAAATAGCAAAGACTTGGAACCAACCCAAATGCCCATCAATGATAGACAGGAAAAAGAAAATGTGGCACATATGTACAATAGAATACTAGGAAGCCATAAAAAAGGATGAGTTCATGTCCTTTGCAGGGACATGAATGAAGCTGGAAACCATCATTCTCAGCAAACTAACACAGGAATCAAAAATCAAACACTACATGTTCTCACTCATAAGTGGGAATTGAACAATGATAACACATGGACACAGGGAGGAAAACATCACACACTGGGGCCTTTCAGGGGGTGGGGTCATAGACCATAGTGTGCTGAAATACATATCAACTTTGTTTGTGGGTAGAAAGCTTTCAGACAAGATAGAAAGAAATGGTGAGTTTCTGGTGGGAATAAAGTAGTAGGTATTAACTGGTGGGCTTGAATCCCCACAGGAAATGACTTTATCTAGAGGCTGAGAAAAATTATGTGAGGCCTTATGGTATATTCAGACTAAATTCATCTAGATGTAATCATCATCTGTGATGATAAATTTTATCTGTCAATTTAGCTGGACATTGTACAGATATTTGGTCAAATATCATTTTAGATATTTCTATGAGGATGTTTTTGGATGAAAGTCACATTTAAATTGGTGTTATTTTGAGTCAAACAGATTGGGTGGGCCTCGTTTAATCAGCTGAAGGCCTTAACAAAATAAAGGCTGACTTTCCCCAGGCAAGAGGGAATTCTGCCAGCAGACTGCCTTTGGACTCAAACTGCAACTCATTCCTGAGTCTCCAGCCTGCCAGCCACCCCCATCAGATTTTGGATTTGCTGGCCTCCATAATCACATGAGCCAGTTCCTTAAAATAAATGTCTTTATGTATGTGTGTATATGTGTTTATATAAACATACATACACATTACATTCCTCCTGCTGGTTCTGTTTCTCTGAAGAACCCCAACTATCCATCTAGCCTTGGTATGATGAACTCCCTCCCTACCCTGCCACCTCACTAACACAAGCCTAGTAAAGGGAGAATGATATATTAAATACTAAGGGAAATAATATATTATGCATGCTACAAAAGAACAAAATAATTATTTTAAAAGTATGTATGAGACACAAAGAAGAGAGAGATGGTCATCCTAGCCTATGTGGATAAGAGAAAGCTTTCTTAGAGGTTGATCCAAGCTTGAAAGATAAATAAATATTCTGCAAGCAGATGGGAGGGGGTGGTTAAACAGTAACTCTGGCATCAAATGCTCTCTGCATGAGTAGAGGCCCAGAGATATAAAACACAACGATAAACTAAAAAAACGCAAGTACGTTTATATAGCTCATGCATAGGCTGAATGGGGACTGGGACAAGAGGGAGGCAAATGATGAAGTTAGAGAAATATAAAAGGGTCAACTTATGAAAGGTCCAATATGACAAGGCAAGGAGTTTGAAAGGCTCTAAAAACACACCAACCTGATCAAAGATGCAACTTTAAAACATACTTCTGACAGCAGTGTTAACAAAAGGTTCAAAAAGATAAAAACAGTGGGAGTGAAGCAGGAATGAATGGACTACATTGGGGTATGTGTCATAGTCAGCTTCTTCTGCCATAACAAAATACCAGGTATACAGGGTAGCTTAAACAACAGACATTTATTTCTCACAGCTCTGGAGGCTCAGAGGTCCAAGATCAAGGTGCTCGCCAATTTGGTTCCTGATGAAGGCTTTCTTCATGACTTATAAGCGGCTGCCTTCTCACTATGTCCTTACATGACATTTCTTCAGTGTGTGCACACATAGAGACAACTCTCTCTTCTCCTTCTTGTAAGGCCACCAATCCTATCACATTAGTACCCCAACCTTTTAATTTCATTTAACCTTTAGCTCCTAAAAGCCCTACCTCAAAATATAATTGCATTGGAGGTTAGGGCTTCAACATATGAATGTAATACAGCGGGGGGTGGAAGGGGACACTCAGTCCAATAACAGTGAGGAATTACAGTAATCTAGTTAAGAGGCTAGATAAAAACCTAAGCTAAACCAACAGCAGTGAAGCTGGAGAAAGATGTGATGCTAAGAGAGTAAAATGGCAAGAACTGGTCATCAGTTAAACATAAAAAGTGAAAAGAGTGTAAAGTTTCTGATTTAAATAACAGAATAAAGGCTAGTATTGTCCAATTAAACATGGAAAGCAGTTTAATAATCACACGGGATTTTTCTTGGTCACTTTGACAGCTAGAGACCTCTGGCCAGCAACACCCCTGCCCAGGCCTTACTTAGGCCTGGGTTCACCACAGAAGATTCTCTGTCTAATTGGTCCACAGGGTCACACCCAGCCTGCACTCTGGCACAGATCCTGCAGCCACTGCAACTGCAAGCTCAGCCCACAGTGGACCTTGGCTGTGTGAACAAGGGAGTGCAGCGTCCAGCTGGCTGTTCCAGGCAAGTGCCAGCAAAGAAGCGGGCTCTATGTGGGGCTTGCAGCTGGACCAGGTATGTCGCAAGCTACTCCCACAGGTGGATTCCCGCAGTGTCCAGACAAGGGCAATGCAGTGGTGCCCAGGCAGGGGTGACCACAATGCTGAAGGCCCAGAAAGGATGTTACAGCATGCTAATTAGCTTTTTTAGTCCTACTGTCTGCAGCCTGATGGACAGTGATAAATTAACAGCTCTGCCAGCTAGCCTCATTCCAGCCTGCAGCTCTAGGACTGGCCTGGCCCTACTGCTGCTTCCCATTGCATGGGGTGGCTGCCCTCTGCTGGCATAGGGCAGTGGGCCACAGCTGTTATAGCCTTTGGTGTACCCACATTCGGTAAGTCCTAAGTTCTTGTCCTGTGTCCAAGAAGAATGAGATCACACTGACAATAGAAGGGCAAGAGGGGCAAAGAAGAATTTTATTGAGTGATGAAACAGTTCTCAGCAAAGAAAGGACATGATGATTTTTTTCCCAGTGTGGCTGAGTCCAGGGCTTGTATGGGCTCAGAATGGGAGAATGTATGCTGATTGGTTTGTGAGTATACAAAAAAAGGTTAAAACAAAGGTACCAAAGTTGGGCACAACAATGTAAAGAACCAATTAGGAAAGGGTAGGTATATGTAAAATATGTGAAGGGTGGGGATCAGAGGAAAGGTGTCAAATGGGAAGAGAGGTTCTCAGTCTGGTCCATGGCTTTGACTTATAGCTTAGCTTTCAGGTTTTAAGCTGTCTTTGGCTTAAAAGTTGGGTTTCACCAGGGACCCACCCCGATCTGTCTAGTATTCATTTGCCTCCTATCGTTATCAATAGCCCAGCCGAACCCTAGAAGTTTCAGACTCTGAAAATGCAGGCCTAGTAAAGAGCAGAAGTGAAAAGTTACACAAAACAGGATTCCTGAAGATCTATCTACTGAAGACTCAATCATCACTAAAGGGTTTGACCTTTTTACTCTACTTATAAGCTAATTAGCTAGCCTGTTACTGTTTCATGGATGCTGGCAGCAGACATAAGCCTCCTGGGTCAAAGGACTTTATTCATCACAGCACAGCATCAGCTTATTTGCCCTGGTTCCTTGGAATCCAGCATCCCTGGGGGTAATAAGATATGAGCCTACTTAGATGCTGTGCAGTGGTAGAGGTCGAAGTTGAAGAATACCAAGCTTGGAAGCTATGATATTGTGAACTATGTACTTGGTCTTCAACCATGGCATACAACTCCTAAAGTCCTTAGATACTCCCACCTGATGTCTCTTTGTAGGCTAATGAGATGACTGACGGCAAGCAGCCCTTTGGTAGATTCAGGATGGGGGCTGGTCACCAGAAAAGCAAAGGCATGACTAGAAGGTTGGGACTTTCACCCCCTACCCTCACCTCCAGGGAGGGGAGAGGGGCTGAAAGATAAGTTGATCATCAATGAACAATGGTTTAATCAGTCAAGCCTAGGTAATAAGGCTTCCATAAAATTTCAAGAGGACTGGGTTTGGAGAGCTTCTAAACAGTTAAACACATGGAGGCTGACAAGAAGGTGAACAAGAATTCATTCATGTACCCGGCGAGGAGGGTGGTGCACAGGGACAGAGGCTCCAGTGCTTAGAAAGCTAGGACCCTTCTAGAATTTCCCCTTTGTATTTCTTAATCTGGCTGTTTATTTTTATCCTTTAAAATATCCTTTGTAATAAAAAGACAAATATGTTTCCTTGAATTCTGTGAGCCACTCTAGCAAATTAAACCCAAAGAGGGAGTTCATGGGAGCCAAAACTTGGGGTTGGTCAGATGTCCCAGAGCCTGGACTTGGACTAGTGGGAAAGAGACAGTGATCTTGCAGGAATGAGCCCTCAATCTGTGGTGTCAGAGGCTATCTCCCTGTAGACAGCTCAGAAGTTAATTGAATTAGAGGACCCCCAGCTGGTGTCCATTTGGAAAACTGATTGCTTGCTTGGTGTATAGAAAGAAACGCCCAGGCATGTGGTCACAGAAGTCTTCTGTGTCAACTGTTGCTGTGTTGTAAAAGCAAAGAAAAAACAGTTTGAGTTTTTTACACTCACAACAGCCTCTTATTTTATAGCAAGCTGTAAGCAAGCCTGCTCTTTGTCCCAGAGAGACATTATCTCAACTCTCAAGACTGCTCTCTACAAACACAACCCTGAGGAATGGCCCAGGTAAAAAGCAGTCAGGGCCTTTCATTCTTGGCAAATCCAGTAAGACATGTAGAAGCATGAGAGACTCATAGAGGACTGTCTCTAACAACAATCACCCACCTATTTCATTCCCTCCATGATCCCAAATACAGTAAAGCCAGCAGCCCTGGTATGTATGTTCAAGGCAAAATATTAATTGACGTATCTCTTTTAAAAATGGAACAAACTAATTAGAGACAACTCAAGTGCTAGAACGGATGTTGTTACCCCAGAAAAAAAGTATTCCCAAGTCTAGTATGGGAAGGGATCAAAATAAAACAGAATTATTCAAGAACACTAAAATGAAGCCTGCCAGTAAACTACCTCACTCACATACAAGAACCTCCTTCAAGCTTCCTAAAACTTTCTTCTTCTTTTCTCTTAATATTTAATTTTGAAAATGTTCAAATATAGAAAAATTGAAAGAGAGTACAAAAACCACCTTTACACCAAACACTTTGAATGAACAACTGCTAATGTTTTTGCATAAAAGCTTCCTTTTTTTTCTGTGGGTTTTTTTCTCTCTTTTTAAAGAAGCATTTAGAAATAACTTTCAGGCATCATGACTTTCTCCCTAAGTAGTTTACATGTATCTCCTAAGAATAAGAACATTTTTCTACATAACCAAAATACTCTTATCTCCCTTAAGAACCTTAACAATTCTTTCCCAATTGCCCCTAAAAATTACAAGTATTTTTATTCGTTTTTAAACCAAAATCACAGCAAGGTTCACACACTGTATTTGTGTGTGTGGACGTGTGTGTGTGTGTGTGGACGTGTGCATTGTTTTGTTTGAGATAGAGTCTTGCTCTGTCACCCAGGCTGGAGTGCAGTGGAGCAGTATCAACCTACCAGGATCAAGTGTTTCTCCTACCTCCGTCTACCAAGTAGCTGGGATTACAGATGCATGCCACTATGCCCAGCTCATTTTTTTATTTTTAGTAGAGATGAAGTTTCGCCATGCTGGCCAAGCTGGTTCAAACTCCAGACCTCAAGTGATTCACTTGCCTGAGCCTTCCAAGGTGCTTGGGTTATAGGTGTGAGCCACTGTACCTGGCCTACATTTGGTCTTTATATCTCCTTAATCATTTTCATGTATAACGGTCTCCCTGATTTCCAATACAATCATCTTGACATTTTTAATGACATTTATGTTTTGATGAGACCAGGCCAATTAACTTTTCATATGTCTTGTGTTCTAGATTTGTCCAATAGTGTCCTTGCGTTGTTATTTAACTTTTCTTCTATCCCTTGTATCTCATTAAAATTAGAAGATACACCTAAAGGTCTGCTTAGAGTCAGACTCAACTTATAAAAGAATATTCACAGTTAATGTGATGTGCTTTAAGCTGCACCACATCAGAAAACACACAATGTCAGGTTGTTCTATTATTAGTGATCCTAACTTTGTTCACTTAGGTAAAGTGTTAACAACTAAATCTCTGTTGTAAGGTACATTCTTCCCTATACAATTCCAAAGAATCTGTGAGGTGATACTTTGGTACTGTGCAAATAATCTATTCTCTCACATCCTTTCACCTAAAGGAATTAGTGTCCATTAGTGATCCTAATCTGAATCAATTATTTCAGTGTAGGGCTGCATAATGGTGTATTAATCTGTTCTCACGCTTAAAGAAATAGTTGACACTAGATAATTTATAAAGGAAAGAGTTTTCATTGACTCACAGTTCCACATGGCTGGGGAGGCCTCACAATCATGGTGGAAGAGTAAGGGCTGTCTTACATGGCGGCAGACAAGAAAGAGAGTTTGTGCAGGGAAACTCCTCTTTATAAAACCATCAGATCTTGTGAGACTTCTTCACTATCATGAGAGCAGCACAAGAAAAACTTGCCTTTGTGATTCAATTACCTCTCACTGGGTCCCTCTGATGACACATGGGAATTATGAGAGCTACCATTTGAGATTTGGGTGGGGCCACTGCCAAACCATATCAACTTGTTGTCTATTACTGCTGTAAGAAGTAACACAATTTAGCATCTCACAATTTATAGATCAGAAGTCCAGGTTGATTCTACCGGTTTCTCTGCTCCAGGTTTCAGAAGGCTAAAATCAAAGAGCCAGTTGGTTGTGCTAAAATCAGGAAGTCCTGAAATCTGCATCCAAGATTGTTCAGGTTGTTGGAAAATCCTACTTATTGTAGTTATAGGACTAAGATCAACATTTCCTTGCAGAGTCAGTTAAGAGGCATCCTTAGTTTCTAGAGGCCTCTCTCTGGTGCTTGAGCATGAGTCCCTATATCTCAGTGCCAGCAACAGTGCAACAAATCCTTCTCATGTGTGGAATCTCTGTGGCTTCCCCTTCTCCTGCTACAACTCTTTAACAGACTCTTCCGCCTTCCTCTTCTACTTTTAATAGCTTATGTGATGCTCCGGTTCTACCTGGATAATCCAGCATGCTATGGTTTGATGTGATTTGTCTCCACCAAAACTCAAATTGAAGTTTCACTGCCAATGTAACAGTATTGGGAGGTGGTACCTTGCATAGGTGATTAGGTCCTTAAGTTAATGTCTTTCTTGCAACAATGGCTTAGTTTTTGAGCAAATGGATTAGTTCTTGCAGGAACTGACTAATTCTGAAGAGAGCGGCATGATATAAAGTAAAGTTCCCTCTCCAATTTTACCCTTTTGGAACACCTGTTTCCTTTTCCACTCCTCTACTATGTTAGGATGCAGTACAAGGCCCAAAACAGAAGCCAAACAATGGCAGCATGCTTCTTTGACTTCCCAGTCTCCAGAACTGTGAGCCAAATGTATCTATTTTCTTTATCAATTACCCACTCTCAGGTATTCTGTCATAGCAACACAAAACAGACTAAGATAGAAAATTGGTACTGAGTAGTGAGGTGTTGCTATACCTGAAAATATGGAAGCAGCTTTGAGCTAAGTAATGAGTAGTGGCTAGAAGAATCTGGAGGAGAAAGCTAAGAAAAAACCTGTACTGCCATGAATGAAGCACAATTCTGAAAGAAGGGCAATCCTGGTGAGGGCTCAGAAGATGAAAAAATTAAGGAATATGTTAAGTGGTCAGGACCAGAATGCTGATAGACATATGGACAATAAAGGCCATTCTGATGAGATCTCAAATGGAAACAAAGAATATCTTACTAGGAACTGAAGTAATGGTGGTGCTTGTTGCATAATAACAACTTGGCTATACTGTAGCCATGCCCTAGGACTTTGTAGAGGGCCAAACTCAGAGCACTGGAATAGCATATATGATGGAAGAAATGTCTAGGCATCAAAGCAAAAATATTTGAAAAATTCCCAGCAAGGCCATGTGGTAGAGAATGAAAGAGTATTTTTAGGAGAGGAAAGCAAGGGTGTAGCTCACAGACCAGTTGCTAAGGGAATTAATATGGCTAAATGGAAGTCAGGGTGCTAACCATCAAGGCAATGAATAAAAGGCACTAAAAGCATTGCAGAGATCTTCAAGGCTGCCCTTCAAGTATCTGCTCTCCATATGTCTGCTTCCCAAATTCCAGTGTAGCCACTGTTCAATCAGCCCCATGTGTGGCTTTATTTAAAAACATTCAATAAACAAAGCTTATAAATAAATAAACTTGCTGCTCCAAAAAGTACAAGCCACAAATCTTGGTGGCACAATGCTATGGCTCAAGTGAACCAAGATGCCACTTGTACTGCTGCTCTCAAACCATAAGCTCTGATGGTGTCAACATGGTGTTGTCTCTGAAGATGTGCAGAGTGTTCAGGCCAGATGATTATGGTAGCTTCTACCTAGATTTTAAAGAAGGTATCAAATTGCCTGGGAGCCCAGGCAGAATCCTCATGCAGGGATGGAGCCCCAACAGAGAGTCTCCAATAGAATGCATAGTGAAATGACAGGTACAAGGCTACCCACCCTCAAGACCCCAGAACTGTAGTCACCAGCAATATGTGACACTGTGTTAGACTATTTTGCACTGCTTAAAGAAATACCTGAGACTGGATAATTTGTAAAGAAAAGAGATTTAATTGGCTCACAGTTCCTCAGGCTTTAAAGAAAGCATGGTGCTGTCATCTGCTCAGCTTCTGGGGAGGCCTCAGCAATCTTACAATCATGGCAAAATGCAAAAAGGTAACAGGTGTCTCACATGGCAAGAGCTGGAGCCAGAGACAGGTAGGGGGATGTACCACGCACATTTAAACAAGCAGATCTCGTGATGACTTACTATTACAAAAAGGACACCAAGGGAATGGTGCTAAACCATTCATGAGAAATCCACTCCCATGATCCAATCGGCTCCTACCAGGCCCCACCTCCAATACTGTGAATTACAAGACAACATGAGATTTGTTGGGGACATATATTCAAACTACATCAAACAGCAGCCCGAGAAAGCCACAGGCACAAGCATGCAACCCCAAACTGAAAGATCAGCACACAGGCATCACCCAGGATTCCATAGGGGAAGACTTCCAAAAACTGAGGGAACCCATCCCTCACCTTGCAATCCTCCTGCAATTGTGTCCTGGAGGTGGCACATAAAGTGAAAGATGATTCTGGAGTTCTAAGATTTGATACCTATCCTATAGGTTTCAGACTTGCTTAGAGGTAGTGATTCCTTTCTTCTGTGCATTCCTCTCTTTTGGAAGGAATGTTTATGCTATGGTTAGGCTTTGTGTCCCCACCCAAATCTCATCTAGAATTGTAATCCCCAAGTGTTGAGGGAGAGATGTGGTGGGAGGTTATTGGATCATAGGGGTGGTTCCCTCCGTGCTGTTCTCATGATAGTGAGTGAGTTCTCATGAGATCCAATGGTTTTATATGTGTTTCGGTAGTTCTCTTGCTCACTTCTTCTCTGCCACTATGTAAGTCATGCCTCCTTCCTCTTCCACCATGACTGTAAGTTTCCTATGGTCTTCCCAGCCATGTGGAACTGTGAGTCAATTAAATCTCTTTCCTTTATAAACTACAGTCTTGGGTGTGCCTTTATAGCAGTGCAGACTAATATAGTTTACCCTATGCCTGTCCTGCCATGGTATTTTAGAAGTAGATAACTTATTTCTTATTTTAGAGGCTGACAACTGGAAGGAGCTTGCCTTGAGTCACACATGAGACTTTGGAATTTGAACTTGTGAACTGGTGCTGGAATGAGTTAAGACTCTGGGAACCTTTGCAATTAAATAATTATATAGATAATATAATATATATATAGATATAATACATATATTTTAAATATATAATATATATCATACATATATATTACATTAATTGCTAATAATATATTAATATTAATATATTATATATATAATATTATATGACAGAGAGAGAAAGAGAGGGAGAGAGAGAGAGGGAGAGAGAGGGAAGGAATGTTGCTCTGTCATCCAGGCTGGAGTGCAGTGGCATGATCTCCGCTCACAGCAACCTCCGCCACCCTGGTTCGAGCAATTCTCCTGCCTCAGTCTCCTGAGTTGCTGGGATTACAGGTGCCCACCACTATTAATTTTTGTATTTTTCATAGAGATGAGGTTTCACCATGTTGGCCACACTGGTCACAAACTCCTGACTTCAAGTGATCCACTGACCTCCGCCTCCCAAAGTGCTGGGATTACAGGCATGAGCCACTGTGCCCAGCTGAAACGAATATATTTTGCATATAAGAAGGACATCGGTTTTGGGGAGCCAGGGATGGAATACTATGGTTTGGATGTAATTTGGAATCTTCCTTGCTATTCGATAAGATAAAATATTCTCATTGCATTTCATGGCACTCATTTCTTTCCCCTGTCAGGAATCAGACATTTCTCCAAAGAAATGAAAGAGAAAGAAGAAAACAAAACCAGTAATTCACTAAGTGAATTTTAACATTTCAATGGCCATTGTTTTATCCTGAGGATATATCCAGCAAAGGAAGGACTGACTGTATTCCAAATATTTGAAGTAATTTTTTTTTTCTGCTCAGCTACATTACCAACTAGATGTATACTTACACTCATATGTTTCATTTTCTTTTCAATTTTAGGGTATTCTTTAAGCATATCAAAATTTGTATATGGTTCAAATATCAAAATTACACAAAAAGGTATTAGAGAATTCACAAGGCCATTCCTTCATCCCATTCCTCCACATTTTCCATAGATAAATGTGGTTATTGTCTTTCCAGTGTTTTCCACAAAAATAAACAAACAAATATATATATTTATTTCCTTTCCTTTCTCATACACACAGGAAAATACAATCGTAATTTTATAAGATACTGGCAATTTATCCTTTAAAAGAATTTATTACTTTACACTCCCACCAGCAAGATATGAGAAGTCCTGTTTCTCTACTGTCTATTCTATTAAATGAAGCTAAACATCTTTTCATATGTTTAAAGACTATTTGCATTTATTTTCCTATGAACCACTGGTTCATGCCTTTTACCCACTGATGCATTTGTAAGGGAGGTTTGGTTTGGGTTTTTTTGTTTGTTTGTTTGTTTGTTTCTGTTTTTTGTTGTAGTCTTTCCCTTCTCAACTTTTAGAAAGGCAAGTAGTGTTTGGATGTAATTTGTCCCTGACAAAAGTCACATTTACATTTAAATGTTAATGTAATTGTATTGAGAGATGGCACCTGTGAGAAGTGATTAGGTTTTATTTCATTTTTTGCATTTACTTCTCTGATTCCTTTATAGTTCATTCTGGGGTGCACAGTGATGAAGAGTCAATTGCTAAAAGTTCCTTTTCCCTCACTGATTTATGATTGCACCTTAACATAAAATAAGTTTTCACGTGTAGTTGGGCTTTCTATGTATTTTCTGCACTTTGCATTCCGTTCCATTGGTCTGTGTCTGTTTATATGTCAATACCCTATTTTTTTTCCATTTATTTTATTGCATTTTATGTTTTGGGGTACATGTGAAGAACATGCAAGATTGTTGCATAGGTACACACGTGGCAGTGTGATTTGCTGCCTTCCTCCCCATCACCTACATCTGGCATCTCTCCCCTTGCTATCTCTCCCCTTTTTAAAGAGGCTTATAGTTTTTCTCAACCACAAAACGTGAAAAATTATATCAGCAACTTTCTTTTTCTATTCTAAGACACCTACTTAGTAATACTATCCTATATGCAGTACTCCACCTGTAGAAATGGATATTACAGAGGGAGATGGAAGTAAAAGGAGTCTGCTAACAAATTCTGGGCCAATGGTCATTTCCTCATCTCTCCTATAGAAAGATAAGCTTGAGGTCAGTAAAAATAAGCAGACAGAGTGAAAAGAGAAAATCAGCAAACTAAACCTTTATAATATCAATATATTAGAAATCTTCTTAATCAATAGTTTAGTCAATGCATTTTCTTCAATCCTAATATTTGCACAGCACACTAAAAAATATAAAATATCATATCTACCCATCTTATTCTTCACAACAGTATAAATAATTTTATTCTCATTTTATAACAGAGGCTTGCAAATACCACTTTTCTTAAGTTATACAGATGTGACTGAGCCAGAACTATAACCCAGATCTCCTAATGGCCCATACAATATAAGATGTGTGAATTTCACATTACATAAAGGTATCAATTATACACAGAAAATCACATTATATTCAAATATTTGAGTGTTAAAATAATGAAGTTGTTCATAGTTTCAAATATGTGAATACAGTCACTGAAAAAATCATTTAAGATGGCATTGGCCTATATTGTTTAATCTCATTTTTAAAATGTAATTATTTTTCAGTAATTTTCCATTATTTTAGAAAACATAATACTAATTTAGGTCCAGAGGATAAAATTATACTCTTAGTTGTTTTTATAAGTGTGATCCCATCCATCAATAAAAACACAGGCTTATAAGGTTACCTAATTGCTGCTACTCTCTTCTTAAACATATTGACAATTTATTAATTCTTAAAGAGGTTTTCCAGATATGTATAAATGAAAACACAAAGACCAAAATTTAGCAAGAAAACTGAATTTTTCATAGCACTTTCTATAATTTCTGCTGAATTATAAATTCTCCATTTAATGTTATAATAATTCAGTATTGACATGAAAGAGAAAAACCATAAAATTTCAAAGGTTACGTGCTGGTTTCTACCATCATATTTACTACTTAATATGATAGCCTTTCCAGTCTTTCTCTGAGTTTAACAGAAACATTATTTTTTGACATTCAACTCCAATATATATTACATATACACTAAAGTACTAAAATGGTACTTTAAGAGTTACCATTTCACACCACTCTCCCACTTCCTTAAGCTGACAATATTTTTCTAACTTTGGAGAAAAATTATCCAAACTTATTAAGGGCGATGTATTTTATTCAAGCTCTATATGGGTAGTATAAAAATATATACACATGTTAGCAAAAGCATTTGTTTGACTACAAAAACATAACTGTGAATGTAAAGAATAATCTTTTGTGTATTATGACACTGCATTCTAAAAAACAAACTGACATCTCAGTTTATTTTACTTACACAATAAGTTTAATTTACATAGAAATGATAGTGCATTCAGGAGTAAGACTTAAAAACAATTCCTACTGAATGACTGCTATAGTAATCTCCCTAAGAAAGAAATAAACATAAACTAAAACAACAGTTGTGAAACATATATAGCAGCACTCAGCTAAATACAAAACTCGATATTCAGTAGGAAAATGCTAAAAAAAAAAAAAAGGGGGGGGGTTTTGTTTAGATTTCTGGTTGAAATCAAAATCTGTTTCCTTAAGACTTCAATCTTAAGCATATCAAAAGCTATTTATTAAGGCAGGCTCTCAGGCAGTAAACTCAAATTTGCACTATTAACTGTATACTCCCCTGTGATGATCAATCAGAAGACAAGATGGTTTTTAGTGCTTCTATGTCCAGGATTTGATGAAATCCTTTCTACAGCTTCTCACTTAATGAAACTCTAACATTAAATACTAAATTATTTCCAGAATTTAAATACAAAGGTTTATCTGTTTTCTAGGATCTGTGGAAAGTTACATAAGAGCCTACATTTTCTAAATTATAATGATAAACATCTGAAGTTTGAATTTAAGTGTCAGATGTTTGAACTAGAGCTATTCCATTTTGAATAGGAGCTGGGTAAAATGAGGCTGAGACCTACTGGGCTGCATTCCTAGACATTTAAGACATTCTAAGTCACAGGATGAGACAGGAGGTGGGCACGAGATGCAGGTCATAAAGACCTTGATGATAAAACAGGTGGAAGTAAAAAAGCCGGCCAAAACCCAATAAAACTAAGATGACCACGGGAGTGACTTCTGGTCCTCACTGCTACACTCTTACCAACACCATGACAATATACCAAATGCCATGGCAACATTGGGAAGTTACCCTATATGGTCTAAAAAGGGGAGGCAGGAATAACATACCCCTTGTTTAGCATATCATCAAGAAATAACCATAAAAAATGGGCAACCAGCAGCCCTCAGGGCTGCTCTGTCTATGGGGTAACCATTCTTTTATTCCTCTACTCTCTTAATAAACTTGTTTTCACTTTATGGACTTGTCCTGAATTGTTTGTTGTGCAAGATACAAGAACCCTCTCCTGGGGTCTGGATCAGGACCTCTTTCCTGTAACATCTTTCTACAACCACAGAATGGACTATAGTGTGGAAAGTTCAAACCCAAAGGCTAACTTTGGTAAGTGGTGGCATAACATCTTTCTGGCAAACCCGGACAAGATGATACTGAAGAAATCCCCCTCCAACCCCCACCCCTTATCAAAAGGAAAAAGACTGCAGCACTGATTGGCTGACTTTCGGTATGTGATGGGGTACGGGGTAAAGGATGGGACTGGGTTAGAGGTCCAACTTAGGGGAGTTAGCATCTCTCCTAAGACAGAGTTGGTTAGAGGCCTCTTAATAAAAGACAAGGACAAACCTGAGTTAGAGGCCCACTGGGGAGGGTTAGAGCCCCTTCTAAGATTTAGGGGTTAGAGGCCACTCTCAGTAGAGACCCTTTAGGCTAAGAATGGCTTTGGCACCATGGGATGTTAAATGCTTTTCTGTTTGAATTAATCTGCCTTGCACTCTTTGCTAATGGTTATGAGTGACAGGATTAGGCATGTACAGGATTGTGGGACATGGGGAGCTTTTTCCTCCCTAAAGAAGAAACTTAAGAGCTAATGGGACTGCTGGAAAAGATCCCTTCTTGACTGACAAGCAGCCGCCTGAACTTTTGATTCAGCGTTGCTGCAATGAGTGGGTCTTTCTCTGGCTTCCCTGAGCTTTTCACTTTCTTTACTGTGCCATAGGCAATGCTTTTCTCTCTTTCTGTTCCCTTTCTTAACTTTTCTATTACTCAGGGAAACCATCTTGCCCAGAGATCACAAGTTGAAACCCCTGGTCGAAGGTTAGATTAATGATGACGGGGCCCAACAAGATGCAAGTTTGAACCTTGCCAGTTTGATACTGTGTGCTAAGCAGAGGGGCTAATGTCTATGTTTTGTTACATGGATTTTGCTCTGGCCAGAGGGAAAAAGATAACTTTCCTCTGTGTTGTACCTTGGCCCTCAGGGCTGTGGTGCAGCCAGCCATGTTACTAGGGCCGCTTAGGAAAAGTGAACCCAGAAGCCTGGCATGCCAGCAAAAGGGCAAGAATTTCTTACTAGTCAGACTTCTGGCCTCTCTGTCTCTCTCAGTCTCTCTCTCAGTGAAAACTGGTTCAATAAATGGTAAAAATCACTATCTCCAGTAATGTTTTTATTAACGCGAAAAAGGATTTGTGAGGCTAGTCTTAAGCTCCAGCGAATCTGGTGTGCTTTGTGTGTCCTTCTGCATTGTTCTGTCATAACGAGGGGCACCTTAGGATGGAACATGAGCTTAGGACACCTGTAAGCCCAGTTTTCAAGACGGCCCAGCAAACTGGTCTGTCATGTCCTTGGGAGCTTGACCTTGTAACCACGTGGCCATACTTTCACTTTTCCACAATGATGGCCTAGGTTCAGGGTCCAATTCCTGGCTTAGGGAATTACTCCTTTAACTTCTGTCTCTCTGTGTATTACATGTGTTGTGTGTGTGATGTTTATATATTCAAGAACTTTAAATTAATTGGTCTAATAATAAGAGCTTAAATCAAATATACTGTCAGAAAAGTAAAAGGTGTAATGTCTTTTATTTAGTTCGTGTGACTTAAGTAATCTTTGGGAAATAAAGATAGTTTAAAGTTTATTGGCAAAATAAAAATATCTTCAAAATGTAAACATTTGGTCTAAATTACGTAGGTCAGATATTAAGTTCCCTAAATGCTTTAAGATCATAAACTGCTTCTTCAACTATTAAAAATTATTCAATTTACCTGTTTGAAGCATTCGATCCTAGGTAAGGCCTGGGACATGTGGAATTAGCCACATCCCCTAGCTATGCTGGAAGGAGTCAGCGCTTATATGCACTTTGCCTGGTGTGTCCTAGGCTAGTCTCCACACCTATTACATAATTAAAAGCCTGAATTTACCAAGGTTTTTCACCAAAAATAAAACTTACTTAGAGTTAACAGTCTAATATATAATTGAGACTATGGAAGAAACAGTTCTATACACAAGGCATGTAAAGAAAGTGAAATCTGTTTTTGATAAAAGATTAATAAGAAGGCATGGGAATGTGAATTTCCTGCCTAGATTAAAGATACAACGGACTGTTTTTAGTTAGATGCAACAAAAGCAAAGGTTTAAGCAAGGTGTGGAAGGTTTGTAAAAAATTAATCTAATAAATAAAAATCTGTGTGTGAGCATATTGGCTAAAGTAAATGGGATATTATTCCGTTTTTCTGTAAACTGCACATTGGAATAAAAGCACAACAGGCTTTTCTTAGAGCACTGGTGTCTTTAACAAAAGATCTGCTTTTAACAAAAATTTGTAAAAGGTTATAAAAAGTTTATGAGAATCTTACCTTGTGGTCAAACATTAAAATTGTGTAGATATGTCTATAAGGCTTTCTTAAGAATTGGATATAACATTAATAGTACAGTAATTCAAAGGTAAAATTTGGCTTATTTGGTATAAAAGTTGTACAGGAAGTATTATCAAATGTGAAGTGGTATTTAACTTTTCCTTTGGGTTATATTTCTATAAACTTGTTATTAATATGTATCACAAAATTGTGTTAAGATTCCTGTAATGCTGATATGCCTCAGTACAGGTCATCAGTAATAATTATAATTGTTACATAAAATCACTGTATGCCACAGAGGTAATCAAATTTCTTTGTCAATTGTGTTTTTGACTATGGCTATGCTAAAATATTTTGTCATCCACAGACAACTGTTGTCTTGTTTTAATCCTCTTTAGAAAGTGGTTTATAATCAACTACAGGACTCTAACAGGTGTTGTAATATCAGAATATAGGAAAAAATCTTTCAGGACTTTCATGGAGGCCTGAAGTGTTTCTGAATATCAAGCAGAACATGAGTTATCTGATTAGACTGAACCAATAGAAAACTAAAGTAATCTTTAACTTTGCTTGAAACAGTGCTGATCCTTTGTTTTGTTTTCCAGTCAAGAAAACTTTCTTTTGAGCTATTTACAGTTTTAGCAATTGAGTAAAGTACACTCAAAATGTGAGCAAAATTTGGAGCACAGTATTTTTCTCTACATAATTTCTCCAAAATTTGGAAACTAGTTGTGAGTATTCTTAACTTAGAGCAATATAGTTATTTGCATAAGTGCAGTAAAAATATGTTTTCTTTTGCCCAGGACACAATTGGAAAAACTGGTTATTTTACCAAGTCTTTGACTGGAACAGCATGCTTTCCTTTAAGGAATCAAAGTTAACTTGTAGAGCCAATAAACACCCCTTGCAGAACTGGCCTCATTCCTTGCCTACACAGTCCCTGCACAGGGTTTCTGACGTGTGGCAAATAAACAATGTCACTTCCTAACAGGTTCAGGAGACCCAAGTTATCTTGGGACCTCAAAAGGACAGTAATTTACCCAACACATAGGTATTTGAGGATACAAATCCATGGCTGGGCTTAGCTTTAAAAAAGTCTTATCTGAGATTCCCTACGGAACAGAGTTCCATCAAAGCCAATTTTTAAAGCCTAAGTGAAAAATAATTGTTCTTGCTGCACTTTATACAAATAATCAGGCCAAGCACACTAAAGCAAATTGGTCTCACCATGATTTGTCTTTAGTAAAAATGTGAAACTGGAGAGAGAAATTATGTTTCAAGAACTATGGTACACTCATTATTAATTTCTAGTCTTATCAGTTGTTTTTAAGTTTGCTTCTGCAGTTTTGGCTAACCCTACTTATTCCTGTGAATGAACCAATCATCTCTGACTACTACTCAGAAGAAGCAAGAGGGTTCAGTAGTATAAAAATCTGGATCAGTATTCAAATGCTGGGTATATATTGGAATTGACTAGCAATCCCCTCTCAGCTTGGTTCCAACAGTTGCCCAGTTCATGTAACACCTTCTAATTTAGTTACTTGGGATAATTTTACTGATTTTGCTTTACTGTTGTGGAATATATTGTTGTTGTACTCTTTGTGTAGGAATGCAAACTAAGCTTAGTCAACATTTTCCTAAATTGAACACTTATTAATCTTCCAAATATCACCTCAAAAGTCATGAATGACCCATACCAATGCTTTCTGACAGCTCCTCTCTATTCTGAATACTCTATACTGAATACAAGAGACCCTCGTAGTTAGGCAGTAATATCATCACCTCTATTCAGCCTGAAGAAAGTTATAGAAGATGGATCTTCGTCCCTCTGCAACCCTTAGGATTAAGGGATGTCTTATAAAAGGAAGGGTGGAAATGTCAGAGGTGTTGGAACCAAAACAACTCCATCTTGAATAGGAGCTGGGTAAAATGAGGCTAAGACCTACTGGGATACATTTCTAGACAATTAAGGCATTCTAAGTCACAGGATAAGACAGGAGGTTGGCACAAGATACAGGTCATAAAGACCTTGTTCATAAAACAGTTTGCAGTAAAGAAACTGGCCAAAACCAACCAAAACTAAGATGGCCATGAGAGTGACCTATGGTTGCCCTCATGGCTACACTCCCACAAGCACCATGACAGTTTACCAATGCCATGGCAATGTCAGGAAGTTACCCTAGATGTGGGAGGCCAAGGCAGGTGGATCACCTGAGGTCAAGAGTTGGAGACCAGCCTGGCCAACGTGGGAAAACCATGTCTCTACTAGAAAATACAAAAATTAGCTGTGCGTGGTGGCACTCACCTGTAATCCCAGCTACTTGGGAGGCTGAGGCAAAGAATTACTTGAATCCAGGAGGCGGATGGTGCAGTGAGCTGAGATCATGCCACTGCACTCCAGCCTGGACAACAGCCCAAGACTCCATGTCAAAAAAAAAGGAAGTTACCCTATAGGGTTATATAGTTAAAAAGAGAGGTATGAATAATCCACCCCTTGTTTAGCATATCATCAAGAAATAAACATAAAAATGGGCAACCAGCAGCCCTCGGGGCTGCTCTATCTATGGAGTAGCTATTCTTTTATTCCTTTACTTTCTTAATAAACTTGTTTGTACTTTATGAACTTGCCCTGAATTCTTTCTTATGTGAGATCCAAGAACCCTTTCTTGGGGTCTGAAACAGGACCCCTGTCCTGTAACATAACTATTAATATCTTCCAATAAATTACACCATGTATAGTCTATTTTTATCAAATACTTTTAAATGGCAAAAGCCTTAATCTTGGTACATTTATGAAAAGTCTTCTAAAGGGTCTCCTAGCAATCTTTTGCTGTCAGTGGGGAAATGGAGGGGTATTATCTTTTTATCCTGGGCAGCAAATAAATCTGCCCACTGCCTTGGAGGGTGACACACCTCTGTTTTTGAAGCCTGTTTCCTATACAGTTGTCCTTGAAAAGATGATCCAGAGCAAAAGCTGTCAAAGCCTTTGCTCAGAGACATACGGAAATGCAGAAGATCCAAGAACTGTCTCCCAGAAAATGATATATTCTTCATGCTATTATACTTACGTTACCATATATTCTTTACATGATAATTTAACCAAGTAATTCATTTTTAGCACTCAAAAACAAAAAAATACAGAAATTTCAGTTTCTCCTTAGAAAACTAATGTAACTAGTTATTAAACTACACTTATGTATCCATCTACATTTTTATTAAAAAATGGCACTTAATATGACACAGGATGAGTAAAACTTTTCACTTTACCAAACTATTCTTCTAAATGGCAAATGACATTTTCAAAGGTTCCTACAAGCAGTACCATGTGAAGTACCTAATGTTCACAAGGCCTACTCCTTTATCCAGTCATATATAAGTAGGTTAAATTTAACTTATTAGCCACATGTCAATATTCTTCACACAAATAAACACCTGAAAGAACACTTATTCATTCTGGCATAGTAGGGGATTCAACCTCTTAAAAACATTTCTAGGCTCCTTGGGGTAACTCACGCTGGTAATCCCAGCACTTTGGGAGGGATCACTGAGGTCAAGAGTTCAAGACCAGCCTGGCCAACATGGTGAAACCCCATCTCTTCTAAAAATACAGAAAAAAATTAGGTGGGTGTGGTGGTGCGTGCCTGTAGTCCCAGCTACTCAGAGATTGAAGCACAAGACACTTGAACCTGGGAGGCAGTAAGATGAGATCATGCCACTGCACTCCAGCCTGAGTGACAGTGAGACCCTGTCTCAAAAACCAAACAAAACTTAAAAAATCAAATTAGAATTTTGCATAAATTTGCTTCCTTATATAATGACTCAATACAAAATATTACAGTCATGGGAAGTATATGTTTGTGTAAAAAAGAAGTTTTTTTGGAGAGAGATCCAAGATGGCTGACCACTAGTAGCTCAGGATTGTAGCTCCCAGTGAAAGCGCAGAGAACAAGAGGACACCACACTTTCAGACGAATTTTTGTTACTCACGGAGCAGGAGATTCCCAGCGGAGGAGCCCCACGGGTCGCCAGCGCCACTCTTGTGGCCAGCGAGGCGGTTTTGCCGGCACCTCCACGCAGCGGTTCTCAGTGCAGAGTAAATAGAACTGGGTCCCCTTTTGGTTGACGTTTGGAGCTCCAGGAAGGCAGAGTCGCCCATTCAGCTGATTGAAAAAGGGACTCAAGAGGGAAGCCAGACCGGAGATTCCCAGGCAGAAAAGCACCAAGAATCTTAACGTCGCTGTTTTAGCCGGCGCAGTGGGTTGCTCAGATTTCGGCGCTGGGAATCAACAAGCTAGACTTCCAGTCAGAGACCTAATTTGAAAGTCGGTAATGACAAAGACGACAGGTGGATAAATTTACAATGACGGGAAGAAACCAGTGTAAAAAGGCTGAGAATACTCAAAATCAGAATGCCTCTCCCTCTATAGGGGATCACAGTTCCTTATCAACAAGCGAACAAGGCCTGATGGAGAACAAGTGTGTTCCAATAACAGAGGTGGATAGTAAGAAACGTCTGTGAGTTAAAAGAACATGTTCTAGCCCAATGTAAAGAAACTAAGAACCTTGAAAAAAGGTCTGACGAAATCCTAACGAGAATAGACAATTTAGAGACGAATATAAGTGAATTAATGGAACTGAAGAATACAATACGAGAACTCCGCAAAGTATGCACAGGTTTTAACACTCGAATTGATCAAGCAGAAGGATATCAGAGGTCAAAGACCAACTTAATGAAATGAAACGAGAAGACAAGATTAGAGAAGAAAAAGTGAAAAGGAATGAACAAAGTCTCCAACAAATATGGGACTATGTGAAAAGACCTAATTTACATTTGATAGGTGTACCTGAATGTCATGAAGAGAATGAATCCAAGCTGGAAAATATTCTTCAGGATATTATTCAGGAAAACTTTCCTAACCTAGTAAGGCAGGACAATACTCAACTCCAGGTAATACAGAGAACACCACAAAGATATTCCTCAAGAAGAGCAACCCTACGACACATAATCGTTAGATTCACCAGGGTTGAAATAAAGGAGAAAATTCTAAGGACAGCTAGAGAGAAAGGTCAGGTTACCCATAAAGGGAAGCCTATCAGACTTAGAGCAGATCTCTCAGCAGAAACCCTACAAACTAGAAGAGAGTTGGGGTCAATATTCAATATCCTCAAAGAAAAGAATTTTCAACCCAGAATCTCATATCCAGCCAAACTAAGCTTCATAAATGAAGGAAAAATAAAATTTTTTGCAAACAAGCAAGGACTCAGAGATTTCATCACCACCAGGCCTGCTTTACAAGAGCTTCTGAAAGAAGCACTACACACAGAAAGGAACAACCAGTATCAGTCATCCCAAAAACTTACCAAAGGTAAAGAGTATCTTCATAATGAAGAATCTATATCAACTAATGGGCAAAATAGCCAGCTAGCATTAAATGACAATATTAAACTCACAAATATCAATATTAATCCTAAATTTAAATGGATTAAACACCCCAATCAAAGGCACAGACATGCAAATTGAATAAAAAGTCAAAACCCATTGGCACGCTGTATCCAGATCCATCTCATAAGCAAGGACACACAAAGACTCAAAACAAAAGGTTCGAGGAAGACTTACCAACCAAATGGAAAGGAAAAANAAAAAAAAAAAAAACAGGAGTTGTAACTTTTGTCTCTGACAAAATAGACTTTAATAGATAGTAACAAAGACTAAAAGAAACAAAGAAGGACATTACATAATGGTATAAGGATCAATGTAACAACAAGAGTCGATGATCATAAATATATATGCACCCAATATAGGAGCACCCAGATACATAAGACAAGTTCTTAATGACTTATAAAGAGACTTGGACTCCCGCACAATAATAGCGGGAGACTTTGACACCACATTGTTAATATTCGACAGATCAACGAGATAGAAAATCAACAGGGACATTTATGATTTGAACTCAGACCCGGAACAAGTAAACTCAGTGAATATTTATAGAATTCTTCACCCCAGGTCCACAGAACATACATTTTTTTTCAGTATCACATTATACCTATTTTTAAAGTGACCACATAAATGGAAGTAAATCACTCTTCAGCATTTGCATAGCATTTCACAGATTTAAATGAAATATTGGTTGGCTGTTTGTTTGTTATTTTCTTTCCTTATTCCTTCCTGTCTCCACTGTTAAGTACAATTATCAGCATAAAAGAGGTTTTTTAATACCTATTTTTAGATTGCATTCCAGCCTGGGCAATAGAGCAAGACTCCTGTTCTCTCTCCCCCTTTCTCTTTCATAAAAAAAAAAAAAAAAAAGAAGCAGCTTTTTCTTTTGGGGGACAGGGTCTAACTCTGTCAGCAAGGTTGGAGTGCAGTGGTGTGATTACAGCTCCCTGCAGCCTTGACTTCCTGGGCTCAAGTGATCCTCCTACCTCAGCCTCCCAAGTAACTAGGACTATAGGCACACATCCCTACTTCTGGCTAATTTTTTTTATTTTTTGTGGAGATATGATCTCACTATAATATCCAGACTGGTCTCACTCCATCTCCAACTGCTGGCCTCAAGTGATTCTCCCACCTTGACCTCCCAAAGTGTTGGGGTTATAAGTGTGAGCCACAACAGCTGGCCTAAAAACAGAAACTTTTAAATTGAGAATATGCTTCTAACATAACCACTAAAAATAAACAACAAAAAAAGCAAAAACCTTTTTTGAATCACATTTCGTAGAAAGAATGCATAAACTGCTGCATCTTCAAAATTTTACGCTGAATATTTGAAATTGGGAAAAACAAATTAAAGTAGTGTATGTGACATACCTCTCCTAGAGCCTCGTATCTTTTCTGGTTCCATCTGTGCAAATCTTCCCGGTAGTTAAAAACAAATGGTTCCCCAGTTTTTATGTGTCTTAACTGTCCCTCTGAGAAGATAAACAAACAACACTGCTTTACTTCAAAGTATATTTACAATAATACAGACAGTACAACAAAGAACGTCTGATAAAAAATTACAATAACTTTCACGCAATAGTTTATCTTTTTCATTAGACTTTTTTCTTCAGATGTCAATATGATACAAACATGCAGATTAAGAATGGTCCCCAAGTACTCAAAAGTTATTCTTCTTGACCTTCATCTCTCTAATCTAAAGCAAACAAACAATATTTTAAGGCCTAATATGTATCAAGACTTCTGCTAGCTATTGCTATGAACATGGCCCCCATCCTCAAGAAGCTTAGAGGTTACCTGAGGAGTAAAGGCATAAATATTAAGAAGGTAAACAACTTTTCAGGAAGCTAAACAAACAAGATTGAAATTCATCAACAGTCATTCATATAGACAATGAAGTCTAGAATTATTTTGGAAAAATAAAAACTCTCTGTGGGCTAGAAGAGGTTCAGAAGGTTTCAGTGAGATTTCTCAAGTAGGTCTTCAAATATGTGTAAGATGTCAAATGAAAATTGGAGACAAGCAGCGAGCTAACACAGGCTCAGACTATCAAATCAGACTCACACAAAGTGAAGATCTTCACCGATAATGACTAAGCTTTACAAATAATTTCAAGGGTAGAAGGAATCAAGCAGCATAGGCAAGGCAGGGAGAGGTCTGCAGCATCCAGTCATTTCTCCCAGGTCCTTTCCTCTCACGGTATACCACTCTCTGGCTCAAAGTAGATGAGGTCTCTATGTGATGCATACAGGTAACCTCACACCCTGATGAGCATTTAGGTTATAAAACATTTCCATTTTATGTGCATAAGAGTTGTCTTGCCTATGTGATATTCTTCAGAGAAACATTTCTCATATCTAAAACCAGTCATCCTGCTCAAAGTATTCTATAGAAAAATAATCCTCATAGCAAATATTAGTCTGCATTTATTTTTATTTTTATTTAGATGGAGTCTTGCTTTGTCACCCAGGCTGGAGTGCAGTGACCCAATCTTGGCTCACTGCAGCCTCCGCCTCCCAGGTTCATGCGATTATTAAGCCTCAGACTCCAGAGTAGCTGGTACCACAGGCACATGCCACTATGCCCATCTAAATTTTTAAATTTTTTAGTAGAGATGAGGATTCATTATGTTGTCCAGGCTGGTCTTGAATTCCTGACCTCAGGTGATCTACCCACCTCTGCCTCCCAAAGTGCTAGGATTGCAGACATGAGCCACCGTGTCCAGGCAGTCTAATCTATTAAGTGAATTAATTATCAGCATGTTTATAAGGAGAAAAGACCAAGCCACTCAGCCCCTGGACAGGATTTTTCCCCAGGGGTATTCCCAGGATAACCAGGAGAAAAACACACTACAGGCCAATTGCTTACACTACTCTTCCCCTCCAAGCAACAAATGTTACTACTTCTGTTGGCATAAAATAACTTTTACTAAAAACTATAAAAATTAATATCAGAGAAAAGATCAAAGTTTCTAGTCTCTTACTTTAAACTAAACATCTTAGTACACAATGACTGTCACCATAAGTCTTATTATCTGTAACTAATATTGGAAAGGAATATCCACTAATACAATGATGACAAAGCATCAATTTAGTTAATGCAGAACAACCAATAGAAAACTACAACTCAAATGCATCTACCCTGTAATAACATTACCCTTCAAGTGTAACAGTGTATTATTAATCCAATGAATCATGATTCTCTGTTCCAGAAATATCCTTGCAATCTATAGTATGTTCCTCCATACCCCAAATATAAAGGTTATTTTATTCAGAACTGAATTAATAAATTTTAAAACAAGGATGTTGCCTGAAAAATCATGGAAAGCTACTTTAAAACATTGTTACAGATAATTATTGCCAGATACTTTAAGTAACGTGTGAAACAGTAGCATCTTTCTCTATAATTTAATTAGGAGTTCAAATTGTTCTTATCCTTATGCACGTCAACCAGGGAGTTAAACACTCAGGGTTGAAATGCATAAGCTGAATCAAATTCATGACGATTAGTTTACATAACTTGACAACTACAGGAAATTGTTACTTGGTTCTTTCACTTGAATGAAAAATTTCACCATGCAAGGATAAGTCCCTTACTTCTCAAAAGAATACAGAAAACATTCTACTTGGCCTTTAAAAGTAGCAAATAATATCTGTCTTATTATTCTATGAGCATTGTCAAATAAATTTTGCATATACTATATGTAGATATACCACTTACTTTCATTAAAAGCATATTCAAATCCTTCCAGGGTATCAGGAAAATCAAGAGGCGGTTCATCTTTTTTCATTAGTTCATCCAAATCTATCCTTGATAATAAATCTAGAAAAGAAATAATATGAAATTTACTTACATTCGTTTTCATAGTTTGTAACAAGGATTATATTTTAATTTAAAGTATTCTTTTGTTCTATTAACTTTTATGTGTTGCTTTAACTGATAAAGCTACTAAATTGAATTTCCAAAATACTATATTATGATCAAGCACAATATTAACATAAGCACTTTCAAAATCATAATTCTAAAAACAACCACAACTCAGATTCTACACATCATTATATTAAACTATTAACTTCTTCCCTTCAAAACAGACAGCTATTAATTTGTACCTTAGTAATCTCATTTAAAAGTTTCAGACATTAATATGACTTTTAAAAAGTCGTCAAATTTATATACAACTGAAATGACTCTTTATGAATGAAGAAACTTATAAATATATAGTATGAATATAACATATTATTCCATTTTTAGGGAGAAAATTGTTAAAACATGCCAACTAGCAAAAATTAGTTTACACAGTTTCTATTCTTCACATCATTTGATTCCAATTCCATGCAACCAACCAACAAAACTCTGTCAAGGAGTTTTGTTTTGGTTTTCGTTTTCTTTTTTTTTAGAGGGGAGAGGAAGTCTTACTCCATCACCTAGGCTGGAATGCAGTGGTACAATCTTGGCTCTGCCTCCCAGACTCAAATGATCCTCCCACTTCAGCCTTCTGCGTAGCTGGGACTACAGGTGGGTGCCCCCATGCCAGGTTATATTTTGTATTTTTCATAAAGACAGGGTTTCACCATGTTGCCCAGGCTGGTCTCAAACCCCTGGACTCAAGTGCCTCCCAAAGTGCTGGGATTATAGTCATGACCCACCACGCATGGCCAAGTTTTGCAGTAATTTTAGACTGACGGAAAAACTGAAAGACAGTGAGAAGAGTGTATTATACCCTTTACTCACTTTCCCCTATTAGTAATATTTTATAACATCACGGTACATTTACCAAAATGAATAAACCAATATTGGTATATTACTACTAACTAAAGCCCAAGCATTATTCATATTTCACCAGTTTTTCCATTTATGTTCATTTTCTCTTCCAGGATTCCATTCAGGACACCACATTACATGTAATTATTATCTCTCCCCAGTCTCTGTGGTCTGTGATAATTCTTGGTCTTCCCTTCTTTTCCAAGATCTTGACAGTTTTGAGGACTATGTGGCAGGTATTTTACAGAATGACCCTCAATTTGGGTTCATCGAATGTTTCTCCTTATGATTAGATTAGAGTTATGATTTCTGGAAAGAATATCACTGAGATCTATTGTCATTCTCAAGAGATCATGGCAAGGGAAACATAATTATCAACAAGCCATCACCAAAGATGCTAACCTTCATTACTTGATTAAGGTACCATATTCCAGGCTTCTCCACTATAAAGTTACTGTTTTTCCCTCTCCATAATCTATTCTTTGGAGGTAACTATGTTTGGCCTGCCCTCAAGGAAAGAGGAGGAATTATGCTCTACCTCCTATAGCAAAAAACATCTACATATATTATTATAATTATTCTGTATGGAAGATTGATCTCTCTTCATCCATTTACACAATTATTCAATAACATTTACATGAGCATGGACTTGTGGACACTTATTGTATACTTTAGGTTATAATCCAATACTACACCATTTATTTTGCTCCTCAAATTGTTCCAGCCATGACTATTGTAAGCTCTTTCAGATACCTCCTGTGTCCTTTTGACATGCTCTTATCCTTTTGCTTTTTCTGCACTTCCTCACTTTCTACCATTAAAAGATGCTTCAGCCTCATCTTGTATCTTTCCTGTACCAGCCCTAGAATCAGTCTGTCAACAAGCATTTAATATCTTTTAGGTTCATATTGTAGGATGAGGCAAAAGTTCTCATTATCTGTCATCAAAGGGTCATTTCTAAAATCACACAAAAAACTTAAAACTTCAAATTTACTCATTTCCAAACAGATGTGAAATCATTTTTGTCTAATCAAGAAATAAAGGTTAGGTGTTTAGCTTCTTCATTCTAACTCAAGTTCCTGAAGACAAAAGCTCTTACAATATGTTTTGAAGCAAAGCAGTCCCTTTCCTACAAAAGAAGTATCTCAGAAATAACACTTTATTTCTGTCTCTCACAGAAATATAACACATCCTTCTGTACAGAACATCATCGAAATATGCCAGAGCAAAAAGTATTTTGTCTACCTCCAGTCACTAACCTCTCTCTGTAGAACACAAAAACAAGCCACCAAAAGCTTCATTAAAAGAATCACTGTTTAGCACTCTTTAAAAATTCTTATATCAAATTCAACTCACACAAAAATACACTATCCTCAATATAAAAAATGTTTGTAAACTCTAGTAAGATGAAAATGTCGCATATACTGGCCTTAAAAAGGGACATATGCTGACAATTCTTCTCATGAATAAAGTTCTTACCACCTTATAAACCTTTTCAAAATAAAGATATAAGGGTTTTAATATCAAAAATTGACTTGCGATGGCTAGAATATTCTCACTTTACTTCTTCCAGTGAATTGAGGTTCTGGGGCAAAATGAGATTTCTTTACTTCACAGTCATCTACAATTCAAAACTTACAAATGTTTTTAATCAGACATAGAAACTGTCCATACATGAGCACATGTTGCTTCTAATAGCTCTTTTCTGTACTTAGTTCATAAAATGCAGCCTTAACATCTATATATCACTTTAAAGATTTCAGAGCACTTCATACACATTACTTCATTTGATCATCACAATCCTGTGAAATAGTAACAAGTATTATAATCTTCACTGACTTTCAGACAAGAAAATGAACTCAGGTAAAATGGCTTGTCTAAAATCATAGCTTAGTAGTAGATGGGATTAATAAAATAAACATATCTCTCAAAACAGAACTCAGTGTTCTTTCAAAATCACCATACCAATTCTATATAATATTCTAGCTCCCCCTTTTTCCCATTATGTAGAATAAACAGTTATGAATACAAAAATGTGGTTTAGCTTTGCTCAAAACATTCCTTTGAATGATAAAATGAACAACTAAGTAAAAAGACGTTTCTCAATTTTTCCTGTCAACTAGAGAAACTGATATAGATTTTTTTACTTCCTTAGCATTGATAAGACATATAGAAAAGAACTGTCAGAAATTATTTTTCTGCTTTGTAAAAGAAAAGCAATACTATAAAGTTGCGTTTTACCCTGAGACTGGGTTCCAAAGGCAAATTATACAAAAATCGAGTATAACGAAAGATTTCCATTGAAAATCTCTTTGATAACCTATAAAATATAATAGATTTGAATCCATATAACCTAAATATGCATCAGATGTGACATGACTGTTTTTTTAAAAGCATGGCTCTAGTGATTAAAGTGATCCAGTAACTAGAATTCTAAACCTCAACTAAGCATATAAAACAACTATATAGAAATACCATTTCATACCCAAAAGGAAGCAGGGACTCATACAGATATACTTGTACATTAATGTTAATAGGAGCATTATTCACAATAGCCAAAAGGTGGAAGTACTCCAAGTGTACATAAATGGGTGAATGGCATGATGGCTAATTTTATGTGGGAATGAGAAATAAGGTAACCAGTTATTTGATTAAATATTATTCTGGGTGTGACTGAAAGGATGTTTCTGGATGGGATTAACATTTGAATGGGTAGATTTAGTAAAGCAGATTCCTTCCCCAATTTGTGTGGGCCTCATCCAACTGGATGAAAGTGTATATAGGGCAACAACGCTGAGTAAAGGAGAAGTCACTCTCTCTGCCTATATCTTCAAGCCAGGAAATCAGTCTTCCGCCTTCAGATTTAGACTGAAACTCACACCATTAGTTCTTCTGACTTGAACTTTACTATCAGCCCTCCTGGGTCTCCAGCTTGCTGATTACAGAACTTGAGTCTTCTCAGACTCCATAATTATGTGAGTCAACTCTTTGTAATAAATCTTTCCTTAAAGAAGAAAGACATTCTTACACAAAACTGATATACCTTGAAGATATTTTGCAAAGTGAAATAAGATGACACAGAAGGACAAATATTATATGATTGCACATTTATGAGATTGCTAAAGTCATCAAACTTATAGAGACAGAAAGTAGAATGGTGGTTGCTAAGGGCTGGGCAGAGAGGAGAATAGGGAGTCATTATTTAATGGGTATAGGGTTTCAGTTTTGCAAGGTGCAAAGAGTTCAGGAGATGGATGGTGGTGATGACTGTACAACAATGTGAATGCTTTATGCTACTGAATTATATATTTAACAACAGTTAAAATGATGTTTTACATTATGTCTATTTCACCACCATAAAGAAAGTACCATTTGGCATCTTTATTTTTAAAAACTGTATTAGCTAAATGAGTATTTAAAACATTACTGGAATTCTACTTCTCACTATAACAGAATAAGAGGAACCAAATTATTTTCACTTTCCTTTAACAACTGGAAAGCAGGAAGACACATGTAAAAGAACAGCTCTCAAAGGTTGGACAACAGGCAGCCAGAGCTGAAAGAAAAAGAAATAAATGACATAAACCCCTTGATGCCCTAGCTTACTGCATGGAGACAGTTTAACGCCCAGCAGGAAGGAAGAACCCAAACAAAGAATGAAGATCCTGCTGAGGTGATGAGACAGAGATCAGAATTTGAATAATCCAAGGTGGCTGGATTTGGAAGCAGAGAAGGACAGCAGAGAAAACTGTTTAGAAAGAGAGACTACTGGGCAGAATTTCAGACGGATTCACTCATGTCTTTGACTATTTATCCATGCATACAGGAGGAAAAAAAATTACCCAAGGACAGGGAAAGCAGTAGGCTGAACAATTCCTGAAGTATACACAAGGCTGCAAATATGTATGCCCATCAATCAGAACAGAAAGACCCTATAATAAATGAACCACCAGACGGAGTTCTCAGTAGGATATTACCTTAGTAGAAGGCTGAATTAGTCCTAGAGAAAGGAGACTCTAAAACTGCCATATCAAAGACTAAAAAACAAGCCTCAAAGAAAAAAAAAGATACAAACAATATAAATATCTGTCAGAACAAAGCCCAACATTCTTTAAAAGAAAAACAAAAAGCAGCCAGGTGCGGTTGCTCATGCCTGTAATCCCAGCACTTTGGGAGGCCAAGGCGGGCAGATTGCCTGAGCTCAGGAGTTTGAGACCAGCCTGAGCAACACGGTGAAACCCCATCTCCACTAAAATATTAAAAATTAGTCAGGCGTGGCAGCATGTGCCAGAAGTCCCAGCTACTTGGGAGACTGAGGCAGGAGACTTGCTTGAAGCTGGGAGGAGGATGTTGCGGTGAGGCAAGATCATGCCACTGCACTGCAGCCTAGGCAACAGAGCGAGACTCTATCTCTAAAAGAAAGAATACCAAAAAGCAAAGCAAAACAAAAATTAAGCACCAACTTATTCTCTAAAGGAATAGAACAAAATCCAGCACCCAATAACGTATAATTTACATTATCTGGCATCTATGAAAAATTATAAGGCATGTAAAAAGGTGAAAATTATGATCCATAAGCATGAAGAAAATCAATCAATAAGCCAAGAAATGATACTGGAATTAGCAGGAAAGACATCTATTTCAATGTGATCTGTATGTAAAAAAAAAAAAAAAAAAAAAGTTTAATCATTAATATATCAAAGTGAGAATTGGAAGAACTTTAAGTTTCTATATATAAAAAAAATTCTATCTAAAATTTAAAATAGACTGTTAAATATTCACAGCAAATATAATTATAGAAGATGAGATCAATGAACTTTTAAATCTAACAGCAGAATTATCCAAAATGAGGCAGAGAAAAATAATAGTTTAAAAATGAAGAAAATCATTGACCAATGTAACAATGTCAAATTGTCTAATGTATTTTAAGTAGGTTTCAAGATGAAATCAATGTTGGGAAGTAACATAGTTCCGATGTTTGTCCCCTCCAAATCTCATGTTGAAATGTGACCTCCAATGTTGGAGGTAGCCCTAGTGGAAGGTGTTTGGGTCATGGGGGCAGACCCCTCATAAATAGCCTGTAATTCCAGCAACTCAGGAGGCTACGGCAGGAGAATCACTTGAACCCGGGAGGCAGAGGTTTCAGTGAGCTGAGATCGCATCACTGCACTCCAGCCTGGGTGACAGAGTAAGGCCCCATCTCACAAAAAATAAATAAATAAAAGATAAAATCTTAGAAGCAGACAGAGAAAAAAGAAACAAAGATAACAGAAGACTTTTTTGGAGCTATGCAAACAAGAAGACAATGGTGCAACATATTTCAACTAAACAAAAAAAAGTTCATCAACCTGAAATTCTATGCCAACCAAAAGCATCTCAAATAGAAGAAATTAAGATTTTTTTTCAGACACAGAAAAGCTGAAAGAATTTATTGCCAACAAGCCAGCACAACACAAAATGATAAGAAAGTTCTTTGGGCTGAGGTAAATGATACTAGACAGAAATATGTATCCACATACAGAAATAATATGTACTTCAAAAGAAAATTATATGACTAAATAAAATCATTTATTTCTCATTGTTAAATCTCTTTAATAGGTAACAGTAAAACAGAGGATATCCCTACAGACCGTGCAGCAATTAAAAGAACAAGAAGGGAATAATAGCAACAACCCTATATACATAAATTATATAAATTAGATGAAATGATATGAGACCTTAAAAACTACAAACTACTAAAACTCACCCTATATAAAATAAACAATATAAACAGTCTTATGACTATTAAAGAAAATAAATTTGTAATTAAAATCTTCCAAACAAATTTTTCAGGACAAGAAAGTTTCACTGGACAAAACATTTAAAAATAAATTAGTACCAATTCTACACAATATATTCCAGTAAATAAAACAGAAGTGAATATTTCCTATATCATGTTAAAAGATCAGTATTACCCTGATAACAATTCTAGACAAAGACAGTACAAAAAAAGAGCGCCACAGTTCAATATCTCTAATGAACCTGTACACAAAAATCTTTAACAAAATATTAGCAATTCAAAACCAGCAATATATAAAAACAAATATACATCAGAACTAAATAGGGTTTATGACAGAATAGTTCACTATTCAAAAACTTGACATGTAATCCACTATTTCAACAGCCTACAGAAGAAAAACAATACATGACCCTATCAATTGATGCAAAAAAAAAAAAAGCGTTTGACAAAATTCAACACTCACTCATGATTAAAACCTCTCAGCAAGCATTGAATAAAAGGGACTTCTTTAACTTAAGAGCATTTACCAAAAAACTTACAACTAACATAACACTTAATAGTGAAAGACAATCATTTTCCCCCAAGGTTGAAAACAAGAAAGAATATCCATCCTTACTATCCTTGTTCAACATAGTACTGAAAGTCCTAGTCAACGCAGGCCACAGAGAAATAAAAGGCAAACAGATTGGATAGAAACATTATCCAATTTGCAAATGGCATGACCCTCTGCAAAGAAGATCCTGAGGAATCCACGAAAAAAACTTAGAACAAACATACAAGTTCAGGAAGATCACAGTATATAATATCAACATATAAAACTTAATTGTATTTTCATAAACCATCAATTATAATGTGAAACTGAAATTATAAACATAACACCATTTACAATCATCCCCCAAAATTAAAATACTTATATGTAAATCAAATAACACACTTATAGGACTTACTGCTGAAAATTACAAAGTGCTAATGAAAGAAATCAAGGAAGATTTAAATACATATATCAGGTGCATGGATTAAAAGACTCAGTACGGTAGATACCAATTCTCCCCAAATTTATCGAAAAGTTTAAAGACAATTCCTATCAAAAATACAGTAAAATTTTTGCAGATACAGACAAGTATATTCTAAAATGTATATATAAAGGCAAATGACCTAGTATAGCTAAACAATTTTCTAAAAGAATAAAGGAGGAGGAATCACTCTGTTCAATGTTAACTTACTATACAGTTACTGTAATTAAGAGAGTATGATATTAGTAAACACATAGATCTGGGAAACAAAATAAAGAACTCAAAACAACTGCCCAAATATGCCCAATTCATGGTTGACACGTGTGAAAAAACAAAGATGAAAAGACAGACTTCTTCACAAATGTTGCTAGTATAAGAGGACATCAAAATGATAAAAATGAACCTCAACCTGTATCTCACACCTTACATGACATTTAATTCAAAATGAGGGGGAGGTGCTTTAACATGGCTGCCTAGACGTATTTGGTACTCATCTCATCTACAAAGAGGAGCCAAAATGCAAGTAGGTAATCACACTTCAAACAGATCATCAAAGAGGGAATACTCTAATTTAATAGAAAAGTGACAGGAAACACCCAAAGCAAGGAAGAAAAGGGAAAGGAGGCAGCCTGCTTAGCTGAAATCAGCTGGGAGCCTGGAGAGGCTCCCCACTGTGGGAAAAGGGTAAGTGAAAGACCATCTGAAAGACGAGCAGCCTAAATTGCTACCACAGACTCCTGCAATCCTAGACATGCAAGAGTTCCTCAAACCCCATGGGCCCTGAGAATAAAGTAGAAAGATTACTGAATACTGTGCAATGCCATGGTTCTAGAGAAGGAGCTATGCTGAGCCACACACAACTCCTGAGTCCCACTCTAGTATAGGGCTATCGTGCAGCCACTGCCGCCCCTATTTGAGCATTCCACTGCAGAACCTAGAAATAACCCCACCCCTGCCCACCAGAGCCAAGGTCTACATGTACCACAGGTGGAGGAAGAGGACAGGTCCACGTGGCCTGGCACACCCCCTAGCAAAAGCCTAAGCATGCCATCCAGGGGCCAGGGGATTTCCAAGCACCAGTCCACCACCACTGTCACCTAAGCACTCCTCCAGGAAGCCTCAGAATGGGCCCATCCAACTGCTGCTACAAACACAGTGGTAAACTTCACACATGTCACCTGTAGGCCTGGGTACTGCCCTGCCTAGCCTGTCACAGCTACCACCAACACAATCATGAACTACTTGGAACTCAAAGGTTAGTCTTACCACTGCTACTAACATACCCACTGTTCAGAGACCCGAGAACTCATCCACTGGCCTGACCCACTGGTGCCACTATAGGCACACAAATAAGCCACCTAGAATACCCAACACCAATGCCAGCATACACCTCCCTGGAACCTAAAGATAGATACACTGTGCCTGTGCTACCAACACTACAGCCCACAAAATAGCCTACCTGGTACCCTGTCACCAGCCTCCACTAACAACTGTACTCTAAGCCACTGATACCACTAATGTGGTTTATAGCTGAAGAAATCATACAGAGATAACATGACTGCACACACTCAGAATCAAAGCCAAAGTACCCTAATCAACCAACACCATAGATACATTTTAAGGAAAAAATCATCCATTATGATAGCAAATTCAAAAAACTGGAACAATTGATTGTCACACAAGATACCCATATATCAGTGTAAAGATATAAGAAACATAAAAAAAAATGACATTTCCAAAGAAGCACAATAACTCTCCAGCAACAGAATCCAATCAAAGAGAAATTTAGAAATTCCCAGAAAAAGAATTTAAGTATTCATTTTAAAGAAGCTTAGTAAGATACAAGGAAATACAAAAAAAGCAATAAAAAGAAATCAGAAAAATAATTCAGGATATGAATGAAAAATTTACCAAAAAGATAGATATAAAAAAAGAACCAATCAGAAATCTTGGAACTGGTGACGTCACTGAATGAAAGACAAAATGCATTCAAAAGTTTCAATAATAAGCTTGATCAAGCAGAACAATGAATTTCAGAACACAGTAACAGGTCTTTTAAAATAGCACAATCAGACAAAAATAAAGAAAAACAATAAGCAAGGGCTATGTGACGTATGGAACACCATAAAGCTATAAAATACTTGAATTTGTGGTGTCCGAGAAGGCAAAGAGAAAACAAAAGGGTTAGAAACCCTATTTAATAAATTAATAACACTTTCAACATCTAGAAAGAGATTTAGTCATCCAGATACAAGCAGCACAGAAATCCCAAAATAAAATGTAAAAATATCTTCTCCATCACATATCAGAGTCAAACTGTCAGAAGTCAAAGAAAGAACTCTAAAACAGCACAAGGACAGTATCCAGTCACTTAGAAGGTAACTTCTATCAGACGAATAGCACATTTCTCAATAGAATTTTATAAGCCAAGGCAAAATGGGATAATATATTCAAAGTGCTGAGAGAGAAAATTGCCAGCCAAGGACGCTATACCCAGAAAAGTTTTCCTTCATAAGTGAAGAAGAAATGAAGTCCTTCCCAGACAAGCAAAAACAGAGAATTAATCACCACTAGACCAGATGTAAGAGAACTGCTTAAGGAAGTCCTAAACCTGGAAGCAAAGGGAAGATATCTAGCATCACATAAAAGCACAAAAGTATAAAACTCACTGTTAGAGGAAACACACAAATTAGGAAAAGAAAGAACTCAAATGTTACCACTATAGAAAACAACCAAAATACAGTGATAAATAATAAGAGAAAGAAAAAAATAGCAAAGGCTATTAATGCAGTAAGAACCAATAAATAAAATGATAGAAATAAGCCCTCATGTATCAATAATAACCTTAGATACAAATGAATTAAACTTTCAATAAAAGACATAGATTTGGTCAGGCATGGTGGCTCACGCCTGTAAGCCCAGCACTTTGGAAGCTGAAGCGGGCGGATCACGAGGTCAGGAGTTTGAGACCATCCTGGCCAATATGGTGAAACCCCATCTCTATTAAAAATACAAAAACAATAGCTGGGTGTGGTAGCGTATACCTGTAGTCCCAGATACTTGGGAGGCTGAGGCAGGAGAATTGCTTGAACCCAGGAGGCGGAGACTGCAGTGAGCCAAGAATGGCACCACTGCACTACAGCCTGGGTGACCGTGGGAGAGAAAAAAAAAAAAAAAGACATAGTTTGCTGAATGGATCTTAAAACATGGCCCAACTATTTGCTGACTACAAAACACAACTTACCTGTGCAGACACATATAAACTGAAAGTAAAGGGATGGAGAAAGACATTCTAGCTGGGCACAGTGGCTCGCACCTGTAATCTCAGCACTCTGCAGGCCTGAGGCAGGCAGATCACTTGAGCTCAGGAGTTTGTGACCAGGCTGGCCAACATGGTGAAACCCCACCTCTACAAAAAATACACAAATTAGTCGAGCATGGTGGCACGAGCCTGTAGTCTCAGCTACTCAGGAGGCTGAGGTGGGAGGAGTGCTCAAGCCCAGGAGGTGGATTTTGCAGTGAGCTGTGATTGTGCCACTGCACTCCAGCCTGAGTGATACGGTGAGACTCTGTCTCCAAAGAAAAAAAAAAAGACATTCCATGCAAACGAAAACTAAAAGTAAGCAGGAGTAGCTATACATATAACAGCTAAAGCAGAATTTAAGTCAAAAACAGTTTTAAAAAAAGACAAAGAAGGTCATTATATAATGATAAAAGAATCAATTCAGCAAGAGAATATAACAATTCTAAGCAAATATACACTCAACACTGGAGTATCCAGACATATAAAGCAAATATCAGATATAAAAGGAAAGATAGATTCCAATAAAATAATAGTTAGGGACTTTAACACTCCACTCTCAGCATTAGACAGATCATCTAGCCAGAATATTACCAAAGGAAGATTTAAACTATACATTAGATCAAATGGACCAAACAGACATTTATAGAACATTTCATCTAAGAGCTGCAGAGTACATATTTTCTTCTTATCAGCACATGAAACATTCTCCAGTATAGACCATATGTTAGGTCACAAGACAAGGCTCAACAAATTTTGAAAAAAAAAAAAAAAAAAAAAGTGTATCATGAATGGAATCAATAAAGAGAAGAACTTGAGAAAATGTACAAATACGTGGAAACTAAACACGCTTCTGAATGAGCACTGAGTCAAGGAAGAAATTATGAAAAAATAAAGAACTATCTCAAAGCAAATGAAAATCAAACACAACATACCAAAACCTATGCAAAACAGAAAAAGCAAGGCTAAAAGGAAATGATATAGTGATAAATGACTACATCAAAAAAGTAGAATGATTTCAAATATTCTAAGGATGCATCTCAATGAACAAGAGAACAACAAACCAAATTCCAAATTAGAAGGAATAAAAAGAGCAGAATTATGTGAAATACAGGTTAAAAAAAATCCACAAAATAAAAGGTAACTTTTTCGAAAAGATAAACAAATTAATAAACAGCTGGCCAGACTAAGCACGCTGCACAGACACACACACACACACACACACACACACACACCCAGAAGACAGAGATAAAATCAGTAATGATGGCCGGGCGTGGTGGCTCACGCCTATAATCCCAACACTTTGGGAGGGCAAAACGGGTGGATCACTGCAGAGGTTGCAATGAGCCAAGATCACATCATTGCACTCCGGCCTGGACAACAGAGTGAGACCCTATCTCAAAAAAAAAAATATATAGATATAGATATAGATATAGATCCATATATCTATCTATATATCTATAGATATATAGATACATAGATACTCGTAATGATAAAGAAATCATTAAAACTACCACAGTAATACAAAAGGTCATAACAGACCATCATGAACCACTATACAAGCTGGAAAACTTAGAGGAAGTAAATAAATTCCTGGACAAATACAATCTACCAAGATTGAATCAAAAAGAAATTTAAAAAAAAGTGAATGGACCAGTTGTAATTAGAACAAATAGTAATAAAAAGTCTCCCAAAAAAGAAAACTCCGGGACTGTATGGCTTTGCTACCGAACTCTACCAAACGTTCAAAGAAAAACTAACACAATTTATCCTCAAACTATTCCAAAAAATATGAAGAGGAGGGAATTCTCCCTAACTCATTTTACAAGGCTAGAATTACCTTGATATCAAAATCAGACAAGATCGCAACAAAAAAAAGAAAACTTAGGACCAATATTCCTGACAAACATAGATGCAAAATTCCTCAACAAAACATTCAACAGCATATCAAAAAGACAATACATCATAATCAAGTAGGACTTACCTAGAAATGCAAGGATAGTTCAACACATGCAAATCAATCAGTGTGATACAGCACATCAATGGAATGAAAAACAAAAATCATATTATCATCTCAGTAGATGCAGTAAAAGCATTTGATAAAATTCAACAACCCTGCCTGATAAAACACTCAACAAACTAGGCATTGAAAAAACATACCTCAACATGATAAAGGTCATATGTGACAAACTCACAACAAACATCACAGTGAACAGAGAAAAGTTAAAAGCTTTTCCTCTAAAAACTGGAACAAGACAAGGACACCCACTTTCATCGCTCCTCAGCATAGTACAGAATGTCCTTTTCAGAAAAATCAGTCAAGAGAAGAAAATAAAAACACGTCCAAATTGGAAAAGAAGTCAAATCGTCCCTTTGCAGATGATGTAATCTTGTATCTAGAAAAACCTAAAGGCTCCACCAAAAAACTCATAGATCTTATAAATTCAATAGAGTTATGGTATATAAAATAAACACAGAAAAATCAGTAGTGTTTCTATATTCCAATAACAAATGAGCTGAGAAAGTAATCAAAAAGGTAAACTCGTTTACAATAGCTATAAGAAAAATACCTAGGAATAAATTAAACCAAAGAGATGAAAGACCTCTACAAGGAAAACTATAAAGCATTAATAAAACAAACTGAAGAGGACAGAAATGGAAAGGCATTCCATGCTCATAGATTGGAGGAATTAAATGACCACACTGCCCAAAGCAAATCTACAGATTCGATGCAATCCCTATTAAAATACCAGTGACATTCCTCACAAAAACAGAAAAAAAAAAACCCACTAAATTCATATGGAAACAAAAAAGAGCTCAAATAGCCAAAGCAATCTGAGCAAAAGGAACAAAGCTGGAGGTATCATGCTAAAAATAAAAGATATATAAGGCCAAGTGCAGTGGCTCATGCCTGTAATCCCAGCACTTTGGGAGGCTGAGGTGGGGGGATCATTTGAGGTCAGGAGTTCAAGACCAACCAGCATGGCCAACATGAGTGAAATCCCATAAAAAAAAAAAAAAAAAAAATTAGCTGGGTGTGGTGGTGGGCACCTGTAATCTCAGCTACTCAGGAGGCTGAGGCTGTAGAATCGCTTGAACCCAGGAGGCGGAGGTTGCAGTGAGTCGAGATCGAGTCATTGCACTCCAGCATGAGCAACAATACTGAAACTCCATCTCAAAATAAATAAATGAATAAATGAATGAATGAATGAATGAATGACATGTAGACTAATGGAACAGAACAGAAAATAGAGAATCCATAAATAAATTCACATATTTACAGTCAACTGATTTTCAACAAAGGCACCAAGAATATACACTGGGGAAAGAACACCCTCTTCAATAAATGATTTTGGAAAAACTAAATATCTATACACAGGAGAATGAAACTGGAGCCCCAGTACTCATCATCTACCAAAATCAACTCAAGATGGACTGAAGACTTAAATGTAAGACCTGAAATGACAAAGCTACTACAATCAAACATAGGGGGAACACTTTAGGACACTGGTCTAGGCAAAGATTTTTACGGTTAAAGCCTTTTGAGAAAACAAAAACAAAAAACAGACAAATGGGACTACACTAAACTAAACAGCTCTTTCTCTTGCAAAGAAAACAATCAACAGAATGAAGAGACAAACTATTTAATGCGGGAAAGTATTTATAAACTATTCATCCAACAAAGTACTAATAATCCAGAATACACATGGAAATCAAACAATTCAATGGTAAAAAACAAAAAATAAGCCCATTAAAAAGTGGGCAAAGGACATAAACATTTATAAAAAGAAGGCATACAAATGGCCAATAGGTATGTTTAAAAATGTTCAATTTCACTAATCTTCAGGGAAATGCAAATTAAAACCACAATTAGATATCTTCTTACTCGGGTTAGAATGGCTATGAGTAAAAAGACAAAAAAATAAAAGAAGCTGATGAGGCTGTAGAGAAAACAGAATTCTTATACACTGTTGTTAAGAATGCAAATTTGCACAACCTTCATGGAAAACAGTATGGATACTTCTCAAAATACTACAAATGGAACTACCATATAAGACAGTATTTGTACTACTGGGAATTTATTCATAGAAAAGGAATCAGTATATCTAAAGAATAATTGCATTGCATGTTTATTGCAGCATTATCCACAATAGCAAAGATAAGGAATCGACCTAAGTGTCTATTAATGGGTGAATGGATAAAGAAAATGTAATATAATATGCACAATGAAATATTATTTGACCATAAGAAAATGTGGTATATATACAGAAAGGAGTATCATGCATACATAAGAAAGAATAAAATTATGTCATTTGTAGAAACATGGATGGAACTGGAAGTTATTGTGTTAAGTGAAATAAGTTAGGTACAGAAAGACACACAGTGCATGTTCTCACTCATGTGAGAGCTAAAAAAGTTGATCTCATAGAGGCAGAGAGTAGAATGATGGCTATCAGAGAAGTGTGCACAGGAGGAAACAATAAAGAGAGTTTGTTTAATGGCTAGAAACATACAGTTAGAGAGAAGGTGTAAGTTCTAATGTTCAATAGTATGCAGGGTGATTAGGGTTAACAACAAAGTATTATATATTTCAAGACAGCTAAAAGTGAGGAGTTAAAAAGTTCCCAACACATAGAAATCATGAACACTGGGGGAAATGGATAATGAAAATATCCTAACCTGATCATTACACATTCTATGCAAATAACATAATATCACACATATCCCATAAATATGTACAAATGTATACCAATAAAACAAAAAGAGAATGAAAATACAATCCAAAGACTGGGAATGTTTACTGATCACATATCTTAAAAAGAAGTTATATCCAGAATATATGAAGAGCTTTTAAAACTCAACAATAAGAACACACAAAAAAAGGGCAAAATTCTAGACTTTACCAAGAAAGATGTATATATGGCATATAATTCACCATTGGGAAAATGCAAATTAAAGCCACACAGAAACAGAAACCTGTGACAATGAAAAAAAAAGTTAATAAACCTGTCAATATTAATTGTTGATATAGATGCCAAACTAAGAGAACTCTCATACATTATTGGTGGTAATGAAAAATAATACAGGTATTTTGAAAAGTGGTTTTCTAGTTCTTACGAAGTTAGTGTAGACATACCATATTACCCAGCAGTCCTCCACCTAGGTATCAACCCAGTACAAATGAAAATAAATATCCACATAAAAACCTGTTGATGAATGTTTTTAAAGGCTATTCATAATCCGCCAACCCTGGAAACAATACAAATGTCTAACATTTGGCAAATGAGTAAGTAAAATATTGTTTATTAATTCAATCAAATAAAATTCAGCAATTAAACAGAACCTATTAATATATGTTTAAAATTAACTGAAAATAGATCATTAATTCAATTGTGAAACAAAACTTTTGGAAGAATGCATAGGAGAAAACCTTCATCAACTAGGGCTAGGAAAAAGAGTTCTCTGACATGACACTAAAAGCACAGTTTATAAAAGAAAAAAATTGATGAGCAGGACTTCGTCATACTTAAAAAACATTTGCCCTACGAAAAATCTGTTAAGAGGATAAAAGACAAGCTACAGACTGGGAGAAAATACACACAAAGAATATATCCAATAGAGACTTGTATCTAAAAATATAAAGAACTATCAAAGCTCAATAGTTTTAAAAAATCCATTTAGAAAATGGGCAAAAGATATGAATAGGTATTTTACCACAGGCAAGGTATAGATGGCAAATAAGCACATGAAAAGATGTATAGTTGATGAGGATCCAAGATGGCCGTTTAGGAACAGCTCAGGATCGCAGCTCCCAGTGAAAGCGCAGAGGGTGAGTGGACGCCG
>NW_016107826.1:44916-75408 GCF_001604975.1 Cebus imitator | reverse complement strand
AAAAAAAAAAAAAAACAAAAAAAAAAAAAAAAAAAGAAAAGAAAAGATGTATGGTCAACATCACTAGTGAGATACATTATGTATCTAATAAAATGCCTAAAACTAAAACAGTAATAACACCAAATGCTGAGGAGGATGTAGAAAAAGTGGTTCTTTCATACATGGCTGGTGGGAATGTAAAATGGTACAGTCGCACTGGAAAATAGTTTAGTACTAGCTTATAAAGTTAGAAATGCACTTACCATATGACCCAGCAATCACATTCTTGGGCATTTAACCTAGAGATATGAAAACTTATGTTTGCATAAAAACTTATACATGAATATGCACATTAAATTTATTTCTAATAATCAAAAGCTGGAATCAATCCAAGTGTCCTACAACAGGGTCAATGGTTAAACAAAATGGCATACCTAGACAATGGAATATCAGCAATAAACATAAATGAACTATTGATATTTACAAAAACTTGGATGGATCTCAAAGGCATTATGCTTATTGAAGAAAACCAATCTCAAAAAACTACATACCTTATGATTCCACTTCTATAACATCTACAAAATGACAAAACTAAAGGGATGGAAAACAGATTTGTGATTGCCAGGAGACAGAGAAGAAGTTCGTGGCTAGGGACATGCCTACAAATGGGTAGCAAAAGGGACTTGCTAGTGGTAGAACACTTCTATATCTTGATTGTTTGTGGTCATGGTTGCACAAGACAATACATAGCATCAAACTGTACAGAACACCAAACACAGAGACACACACACACACACACACACACACACACACACTACTGCATATAAAAATTAATAAAAATTTAATAATGACTGTGTTTTAGTTAACAGTACTGTACCAATATGAATATCTTGGTTTTGATGTACTATTAGCCATATAAGATATTACCATTAAGTTATCACAAATAATGATCATAACTCAACATAAATGTCCAGAATAAATTTTAATAAAGGCACTGTGGCAAAATGCAGGCATTTTCGAACGGGCCTGGGGTTAGAGGGCAGTGGTAAATAAAAACTAAGAGAACTAGAGAACTAGATACAGAACATATTTTCAGAAATCCAGGTAAAAAGGGTCAACAAATCAATAAGAGGCAGTAGATAAACTAAAACCCTATAGAACTGGCAAACAGAAAAGGCAATATTTTTTAAATGCAAGAATTAAGGCCAGGCACGGTGCCTCACGCCTGTAATCCTTGAACTTTGGGAGGCTGAGGTGGGCAGATCACAAGGTTGAGTTTGAGAACAGCCTGGCCAATATGGTGAAACCCCATCTCTTAAAAAAAAAAAAATTAAAAAGAAATGCAAGAATTCTTTATAAGCGTACCTTCATTGCCATCTCCAAAAGAGACGACATAACTGTCGGGTGCATAGTATGCCTTCCTTTAATGATAACAGTCATCACCATCTTCCTTACCATCTTCATTATCACCATTATTACAGCAAACTAATTCAAACTACTTTCTTCCAGAATGCTCTGCTTTAACTCTGATCATCTTGAGTTTCACCTGACATTTTTCTTACCACTAATATAATTTTATGAGATTTTTCTACCATTTATGCGTTATCTGAAGCACTTTTCAATTAGTGAAAAGTTAAATTACCTCCAAGTGTGAATCTTGGCATGTAACTCTGAAATCCTCTAATGAATAGGTGAGAGTGATCCTTATTAGTTCACTGTATTACATATCATAGCTCAGTTTTGAATCAACTCAAGAATAAAGCTGTCTTCCCATTAATGGGATAAGGCTTAGAACAAATCAGTTTGCTCTAAAGTTGTTGTTCCAAAATATACTTTACTATGCATTTGCCATTTTATTTTCTAATATTTTAAGTTTACTCCTCATTAACACTTACAATACCATTTGTACCCAGCATTATTATTCCTCTAGCACAGATGAAGAGAAAGATTCAGAGAAGTTAAGCAACTGGCCCATGGTAAGAAGGAAAACTTTGAGTTTGAATCCATATAGTTACAAGATTCAGAAAAGTTAAGCAACTTACTCATGGTAAGTAGGAAAACCTTGAATTTGAATCCAGATAGTTCTATCTCTAGAACATATCTACTCTTTTAACATCACTGTGCTAACACTAAAATTCAGAAAGTCAATCTGAACTCATATACTGCTTGCAGGAGTATAAACTTGGGAGATCAAATTTTCACATTAAGGCTGAACATGCACAAAATCTATCTAGGTGGAAACCCAGCATGTGTATTTGGATGGAAACTGTGACATATATTCCTTGCCCTCACTCCTAAATCATCCATTATTCTGAGTGTGCTGGTTCATTCCCAGCAGCTCACAAACATGTGGTAAAACCTTCTGCAGGGTTGTTTACAGCTGTCTCTAATGCCTCTTTCCATTCTCTACTGAAAGTTCTCCAATCAGGCTTTCATTTATATTTATTTAAACAGCTCTTTGTGAAGGTCACCAATGACCTCCACATCATCTAATGAAAAAGTAAATTCTCAGTTCTCATCTAATCTGACCCATCACTAGCATATGACTTTAACTAATTACTGCCATTTAATTTTTTCATTTGACATTCAGGATCTCTCTCTTGTTCCTGATTCTCAACCTATTTTACTAAAAATTACTTTTCAGCCTCCTTTGCCACTTTCTCCTCAGCTTCCTGACCCTAAAGGTCTCAGTGCCCAGGGCTCAATCTTCAGATCTCTTTTCTAGCAACATTGACACTTCAAGTGATTTCAGTTAGGACTAAATATTATCTCTATGTAAATGAATCTGCAAAATTTATCTCTAGCCCAAACTCTCTCCCAAACTCAACATCTTCACTCTGATGTTTAAGTAGCATTTCAATTTAATATATTTAAAACCTAAAATTTGCTTTCCACCACCACCAAACATTTTTGGCACTTTCTAAATCTAATTAATGGCACCCGTCTTGGGTCTCTTTCAGCCACAAACCTTCAGAGTTACCTGAGTTTTTCCTCTAACATCCCATGTCCAATAAATCAGCAAAGCATGTCATCCCCTCCTTAAAAACATATCCAGAATCTGTCACAGAATGTGTCCATCCTTCATCATCCCCTTGCTATCAACCTAATCTAAGCCATCACTATCTCACATTTGTAAGACTTGGTCTAGAAAACCTAAAGAAAGCAATCCCCTTAGTCATCTTCCATTTTTGTAGGTTAGGGTTAGTTACACCATTCTCTCAATAGATAATTACCTCTAAAAGCAGGAACATGGTGACACAAATCAAGCAAAGAAAGTGGTTGCTTTATCCTGTATCTGCTTCAGGCTTTCATGATAAAATAAAAAAGAAGGTCATATAAGGGATTCTTGAGGCATCTTTATTATCCAGCCCAGCCTGAAATATCAGAGTAGGACAGCCAGGGGTTCAGAAGAGCAGCCATAGTCATGACTGTATGGTACATATTCTGCTAGGGCAGCTGTTACAAAGCACATCTGGAAACCTTTGAAGGCCAGACAGACTCTACAATCAAACAAGTCAATGGTAACTTTATTATCTGGTATAGTTAGTGCCATGGTTGGCATATTTGTCCTCTCTAAAATCTATTTTGAAATTTAGGTACCGCCATAACAGCGCTGAGAGGTGAGGACCTTCAAGAGATGATTAGGCCATGGGCTTTGGTCTCTTAGGTGAGTGTACTGAAATTATAAAGGGCAAGTTTGGCCCCTTTTGTTTCTTGTCCCATACTCCACAGCATGACACAATAAGCAGGCCTTCGCCATATGCTAGCACCTTGATATTGAACTTCCTGGCCTCCAGAACTGTAATTTCTATTCATGTAAAATTACATAGTCTGTGGTATTCCTACAGCAGCACAAAATGGACTAAGACAGTTGGTATCTCAACATTTAGGAAACCCGTAAGAGGTTTTTCCACCATTAAAACAACTATGAAAACTTGCACAAGTTACTTAGATAATCTGATTTTGCACAAGCCACTAGACAGATTGAAATATATGATAATGAAGAAAACTTGGCAGGGTGTGGTGGCTCACAACTATAATCCCAGCATTTGGGAAGCCAAGGCGGGAAGATCACTTCAGCCTAGCAGTTCAAGATCAGCCAGTGAAACACAGGAAGACCCCATCTTTACAAAAATTAGCTGGGCGTGGTGGCACGCACCTGTAATCCCAACGACTTGGGAGGCTTGAGTGAGAGGACCGCTTGAGCCCCAGAGGTCGAGGCTGCAGTGAGCCAAGATCACACCATTGCTCTCCAGCTTGGGCAACAGAGTAAGACTGTCAAAAAAGAAAAGAAAGAGGGAGGGAGGGAGAAAAAGAGAAAAAGAGAGACAGACAGAGAGAGAGACAGAGAGAAAAGAGAGCAAGCAAGCTAGTTCACAATTCAACAACAGATACTTCTTTTAGAAGTCAAATTACTCAGGTAGCAGATTTCTTTTTTAATTCTAGGATTCAAAATTCCCCAACAATGTCTAAGGCAGATTCCTACTAAAATGTTAAATGGAAGGCCTCTCATTTAAATATCAGTAATGCCAATGCCACAAAGACAGAATACAGAAACAGACAGATCATTATCCTAATCCAGTATGATATTTCAACCAGTAAGCATAAGGTAAGGGCACTAGCCTTGATTCAAAACATGTATTAGTTTTATTATTAAATGTATGGCATTGACTAAGAAAAGCATTAAGAATTCTTATAGAATCAAAATTACATAATTCCATGATTTATTTACTGAGTACATACATCTCAGATGCAGTAACAGTTGCTGTGAGGAATATAAATAATTGCAAATATTTTAGGTACTTAGATTCTTATTTTAGATTTGAAATGAATGGAAGGTCACCTAAATATTCCTACACCTTTATTAGGCACAGTGAAAATTTCCTGGAAAAGCAAATTAAGTATATACCTTTCAGTGCTGTAGTCTTTTCTTTTTCATCTGGACCTCCCTGCTGGATTTGTGCCATGTTTATCCAAATTGGCAACAAAATTAAAGAGCTCAAGGAAATAGACATCAATCTTCAGAAGACAGTCTAGAATGAATGAAAGCAATAAATTAAGTTCTACTCAAAACCTAGCTACTCCATGATAACTTCCTTGATCCTCCTAGTCAGGATTAATCTCTCTGTCTTAATTTCCCACTGCACTTTGTTGATGCCTACACCATATTACTTATTATTGTCTGCTTTGCATTAGACTTATTTATGAATTTATCTGAGTCAGCTAATGGCATACAAGCCTCAGGAATAGAGATATCAAGTTTTCTTCATCTTTCTCTCATGTCACCAAACACAATACCTTATACATTACAGTTACCTAATGTTTGCTGAATTGAATTTAGCCAAACTTACTATTTAGTTTTAGTTACCTATCACCTAATGTTTTTAAAAAATATCTTTGGGTAGTTCCAAAAATTTAAAATTTCTTTCCAAATAAATTGTAAGCACGTGCCATTACAAGGTCAGAATGGCTTCCTTCTGGAACAAGCAGAAAGGAAGGCGCAAATACATAAATCTATAAGTATCTACAAATTTCCTATAGTGTGATTAAAAATGCAACTTCAAGGGGAAAATTAGCTCTTTTTAAAATGAAACGATGTCATCAATGTCTGGAAGCCATACTCTATAAACGGCATTCCAGTAAACAATCATATTATCAAATAACGGTTTATTAAAATCTAATTCTGCTCTACTCTGGCCAAAGGGAAGGTATTAAAACTAAAAATATATGGCTTTTCCCAGGGTGCCCATGAACAGTAAAGCAAATCACCTCTCCTACAGCTTAAAAGGAAAAAAAGTGCATTACCTACAATATAAAAATTTAAATTTAATTAATCCAAAACTGTTAATGAGATTATATAAAAACTACATTCATGGCAATATAATAAGATTGAATATTCCTCTGAGGAACCCAATTTGATCTGCTATCTGTAAGGTAAACTGCAGTTGCCATTCAGGGGTACATTTTATAACTATCTTTAAAAACAGATCAATTTCCATAATCAGCAAATTGTAACAGAAAACACTTTTTGAAAAACTAGTACTGAAAATAAATATTTTAAAACTATGAATGTTCCAAATGGCCATAACCAATACTGCCCTTGTGTCAAGTCTAACTGTAGGTGATGTGCTATAAGAGAAAGGACCCTTTGGCTCCACTAAGAGCTAGCCATGAGCCCTTGACAAGTTATTTTACTTCTCTGGGACTCATTTTCCATATTTGTAAAATGGAAATGTAATCATGTTTCCGTCATAGTGTTATAGTGAGGTTAAATGTAAAACATTTTATACAGTGTCTGAGTCATAATTATGTGTACAACATACACGTTAGCTCATGTTAGCTTACTTTTTTAATCGTAAACGAATCACAGCTACATCACTTAATAACACCTCTGTGGCAAGTCATATCAAAACTCTTTAATATTTTCATTTATAAAATGTTGTTTCAGAATTAAATAGTACAGAAGGTATATACAGCCAATCATTCCTATAACTCGCCATTTTACTATTACCCAATGGTGTGAGATATTCTAAAAGGAATATCTAGAAGACAAGACTATTTTTCACTGGGAAAGCACTTTCACTTAGCACAGAAGTAGCTCTTATTTTTCTTCTATGTATAGGTAACTCAAAACTCTATAAATTCTACATAAATAAAATGTGTCTATATCCCTTCAAGAAATGTATCCTAGTATTTAAGGTAGGCAATATGCAAGGCTCTGGGAATACAACGGTGAGTAAAACAACTAAGGTCACTGCCCTCCTATGGGCTTACTTTGCAGCTCCCAAATCAAACAGCCAAGCAGCAGCAAAGAAAATATACCAGACCTAGACTGATAATTACAATAATGTTAAAACAAATAAATATTTGCAAGGGCTATGTATTTCCATTCAGGGATTAGTCAAGTCCCATATGATGGTGCACAAATTTCACCAGCAACTTTTTATTACACATCATCTTGTAACAGAAATTAAAGAGGGGCGGGAGTGGTGGCTTACACCTATAATCCCAGCACTTTGGGAAGCCAAGGCAGGTGGATCACGAGGTCAAGAGATCAAGACCATCATGGTCAACACGGTGAAACCCCGTCTCTAGTAAAAATACAAAAATTAGCTGGGCATGGTGGCACAGCCCGTAGTCTCAGCTACTCGGGAGGCTGAGGCAGGAGAATTGCTTGAACCCAGGAGGCAGAGGTTGTGGTGAGCCAAGATCGCGCCATTGCACACCCATCTGGGTAACAAGAGAGAAACTCTGTCTCAAAAAAAAAAAAAAAAAAAGAGAGAAACACTCATAATGAGAAATTCCACACAGCACCCTTTGTTAAATATTCCACAACTAAGTTAATTACCTATAGGAGACTTCTTGCATTTTTTGCTCTATCCCTTTGCTAACTCACTATTTCTTCCAAATATAAACTATGAGATTATTTTTCATTGGCCCTAAATTGTTTGATTCCTGAACAGAACAATATATATAATTACTTCATTGTGACTGGTTTACCAAAGGTAAAATTGTAAATACGTTTTCAGTGCTAGGGTCATTATCAAAATTTGTATTTCAATGAGTCACTTTCAAGATTTCAAAGATTAAATAAAAATTAATAATCATTATTCTAATTTTATATGAGACAACCTAAAAACTCACAAAGCAATTTGCTGGAGTAATATCATGTAAGTTCAAAGACTAACGGCCAGGCACAGTGGCTCACACCTGTAATCCCAGCACTTTCAGAGGCCAACGGGCTGATCATGAGGTCAGGAGATCAAGACCAGCTTGGCTAACATGGTGAAACCCTGTCTCTATCAAAAAATACAAAACATTAGCTGGGCGTGGTGGTGTGCACCTGTAGTCCCAGCTACTCGGGAGGCTGAGGCAGGAGAATCGCTTGAACCTGGGAGGCAGAGGTTGGAGTGAGCTAAGATCATGCCACTGCACTCCAGCCTGGGGGAGAAAGCGAGACTCTGTCTCAAAAAAAGAAAACTAATTATTACATGTGACCCTAAACCTTATAGTAGCAGATGAAAAGCAGGTAAGCATGAAGCAAAAGCAATCTGTCTGCTGCTCTCTTAACAAGTGTTAGATTTTTACCCTCTTGAGTTATCCTGGCTGCGGCACAGCTGGTGAAGCTAAATCAAGAACATTATAAATTCTCAATTTAGTTTTCCTAATAAAAATTCAGAGTTATAACCTGCATGATCACAGATAAACACTACTGAAAACGCAGCCAGCAAGCTGTTTGGTACATTTGATATGTATTAATATGTGCACTCGACATAGTTTATTTGGCATTATCTGATGGAGGTTAGGTTACAGAGAATAAAGTGTGGATGGTTTTTACTGATGTGAATTGGGACACAGTTGACATGTTGTATACTTCATGATAACCATTGCTGTTTAAATATGGTTTCCTAGAAATGGTTACAGTACAAACTAGATTCAAAACATCTCAGTTTGCCATTTCATTCTGTGAACTACACAAAGCAATTATCATATCTTTTTCCTTTCTATGATTCCAACAGAGAATCTATGTATAAAGCTATAAATAACTTGTCATGTGTAATCTTTATCCAGTCAGCATTTGAAAATATGAAATAGTAGAATATTTCTTATTTGCCCTGTTTGCTCAAAATGTGGCATATGCACTTATAAAATGTACAGGAAGATAAATAGAAGGCTTATTTTTCTTCGTTTGTTTGTTTTTAGGCAGGTATTGAATACGAATTAGGTGATTTTGCAACAGAAGCCCTTTTTGCTTCACATTCTGAATGTATTGATAAAAGTACAAAATATATCACAGAAAAAGTAAAATTGGGTCAATTTTCTGAGGTTCCCAGGACTGGTTTAGTTCCAGTCTGGCCCTAAAGATTCTATGCTCACTAAGTGAGACTCTAGGAATCAAGTTCAAAATAGCCTACTGGCAACTTAAATTACAGTAAATATAACTGGGACAAAGGATTTATAAGGAAGCAAAAGACTCACCCGAATTATAATTAAAATAGTCATTAGTTGCTCATCAGCAAAGACTAGTTCATAATAATGCTGTCCAGAATTATTCTGAGGCTACAGTAAAAAAATGTTGGTGTGTGGGCACTGGAAAAGAAGCCGAAGAATGAAGAAATCAGGCTGAACAGAGACAAGACCAAAGTCCAGGGTAATATGGGCCCCTGGTGTGTAGAAAATGGTGGCTTTTATAACAAATGCAAAATCGTGTTTGGATCAAGTTTTTGGAGCCAAACCTCTTAGATTCCTGAGACTAAGAATAACCAGTTCCAATCCAAGTCTATCTAAAATAATTCCTTAGTTTCCCAAGCAACACGATATAGTAGGTTTGGAATGAGAAATATAGGTTTTAATTTCAGTTCCTCCACCTAGTAGCTAAGTAACCTTCAGGAAGTAACAAATTCTCTAACCTAAGTAATGGAAAGAATCATGAAAATAAGAGCAGTTACCTTTGCAGGATTATTATGAAGATTAAATGAAAAAATGCATATGAAAGCATTTTACAAACTATAAATCCCTTTAAAAATATTAGTAATCCATGTAAAATCTGAAATAACTAGATTCCAATTAATTTGTGCTCAAACCCCCAGAAGAATACCAAAATCAATCCAATTCACAGAAATAGGAACCTTTTAATATGCATCGCTTGGATATACTCTATGCACAAACAATAAAGTCTCACAATAAATATCTGTTGAGTTAACTTGGGTTTCCAAGACTATATTGAAAATAATTATAATAGAACGTAATTTTTTTCACATAATTAAATACATTTTATTTATCCATTTGATTATATTTATATTCCTTTACATTCCTTTCAAAACTTATTAAAATGTGTGCCTGAACAAAGATCACAAATCTGGGTTCCACCTTCATTTGCCCAAGGAAGAACACTCTTCCAACTATGTCATAAATTTATACATTGGTCAGAAGATGACCAGTTCTATTCGTATTCATTATTTTATTAGGTCATTACCACAACCGGCAGAGGTAGGCAGAGTTGACATACCTGCATTTTATGGAGGTAAGGCATTCTGGGCCTTGAAAAGCTACGTAAGCCTTGTTAAGGCAACCCAGATGTTAAGGGGTAGCTGAGATTCTAACTCAGGTCTTCTGACTCCTAATTATGAATGAGTTTCTTCTATTCTACCATGTTGATACAGTCAAACAACACAACCTCACTAGAAAAATAATTCCAGTTTCTTCATTCTGCAGAAGATTCATACCTACTCTTACGTACTAATTTCTATTATTAGGAAGTATTACAATTTGGAGTCTGGGCAAATTGGATATAGATATCTACAGACTAAAGTTGTCAGTGAAAACTGTCTTAGTATATTTTGTTTGCTATTTAGAATCAAGACTGATCAAAATTACTTATTATCATCTCTCCCAATACTTTGGTAAATCAAGCATCTGAAAAAAGGGACAAAAGTTAAGAGATATCAAATAAAAGTATTTTTAAAGAAATAGTATTGCACTACTATGTCATTTAAATAGGTCCCAAAATTGGTAATCATCTGGCTAGCTATCGCATTGTTTTTTGGCTTGCAAAAAGACAGGAACTCAACAAGGCAAGAATAGAAAACCTTAGAATATCTGTGACAATGTTAAAACTTAAGAAATTAAAGACTAAGATGATTCTCAATTCTGGAACAAATTTCAAAAGAAAAAAATTTAGTCTTTTATGAAGTTTCATAATATGTAGTAGAAACGGCAGCGCTACGGCCAAAGACAAAATAATTCTTAAAAAGAAACATCACATTCAAAACTTTAGAAAGGCAGATTGCATCAAACAAACATAAAAAATTGCTTTTATATGAGGCAATTATGAACATCATATACACTACTTAAGAGACTCTAATTCTATAGTAAACAAAAATAATAAAACATAAACAACATTTTAAATGTACGTAACTCCAGGCCAAACTACCTTCAGAAGATTTCAAAACAACCTATACCATGAAATAGCAGTAATAACATATTTGCAAAATCAATATCAAATATTCTCATCCCATAAACATGCTCCCAGAATCTCTGTTAAACTTTGTGAACTCAAGGTTCAACCTACATTTTAAAAGATAATATGCATGTGAATCACTCAGATGCCCCTTCAAGGGGAATGTGCTGTTCGGATAGAGAGTGCTAACAGACTCCAGCTGTTTATCACTTCAGAGCTGGCCTCAGCTGAAGAGTGCTACCTCATCCTAGGTCATGCCTTTCCACTGCTGACCCTCATTCAGTGACTAAGCCAAGTGGTAATATGAAGGTCCAGCCATTTCAGCCTGATGCAGGACAACGCTGAAAGGCAGTATTTGCTCCAGAGCTTACTGCCAGGTTGGCTGAACTTTTGCCAAGCCTTCAAGTAAATTCAACTTCTCCCTCTGACCAATCCTGTTCTCCCCCTTCCTTTCACAAGCACTGATCTCTAAAGATATTTTATACCCCAAATTCTGTCTCAACATCTGCTTCCAAAAATCCTAATCTACAACAATGCCCTTTTCTAACGGTTTTCTGAATTCAGCAAAAAAAAAAAAAAAAAAAAAAAAAAAAATTCTGATGTAAAGAGACCAGATGTATCCAAAATATATAACAAACTCTTGCCACTCTTGCAACTCATTTGCCTACTTTTTAATTAAAAAAAAAAAAACAAGTAGGCAAATGATATAAGTACACATTTCTTCAAATATACAAATGGCCAAAATGCACATGAAAAGATGCTCAATATCATTAGTCATTATAAAAATGCAAATCAAAACCATGTGAGCTACTTAATACACAATAACTAGCATGGCTATAATCAAAAAATATATATAAATCAAGGTTTGTGACAATGTGAAGAAACTGGATACCTGATATATTGCTAGTGTGACAACAATTGCTAGTGTAATGTAGCCACTTTAGAAAACAGTTGAGCAGTTCCTCAAATTATCATACACAGAGTTACCATATGACCCAGCAATTCTACTGCTTGGTCTAAACCCAAAATAAATGAAAATACATGTCCTCACCAAAAGTTATGCACTAATGTTCACATAAGCATTATTCATAATTGCCAACAAGTTGAAACAACCTGGCTGTCAACTGATGAATGGATAAACAAAATATGGTATACCTATATAATAGGATATTATTCTTTAATAGAAAGGAAATACTGATGCATGCTATGACATAAATGAAAATATTATGTGCTAATTACAATTACAAAATGAGGCCAGTGACACGCAACCAATTATCAAAAAAAAACCCCACATATTGTACAATTCCATTCATATGAAATGTCCAGAACAGGTAAATCCATAGAAATAGAAAGCAGATTAATAGTTTTCAGGGGTTAGAGGAAGAGAAAAATGGGATGTGACTGTTAATAGGTATGTGGTTTCTTTTTGAGGTGATTATTCCAATAGTTCAAAGAGATACACTTGCACTGGGGTAGTGTCTGTCACTGAGCATTAAATGCATCTCTCTCCAACTCTTTTCTACAGCTCTAATGCCAAAAGTCAAGGCAATCTCAAAATGGAAATCTTGACTGTCTCACTAGCCACTCACCTTTCCCTTTACCTTCTATAAAACAGAAGCAAGAAGTAGACTTCAGGCAGCCTTATTTTAAGAACTTCTCTCTTTTAATATCCCAATCATCCCTCTCTCCACAGCCAGGCTAGCAATTGTCTAGGCATACTCTAGCTAGATAGATATTAAGAACAAACATATTACTTTCTAGGTATAAAAGATGAGCATTAAATAAAGTTTTTGTAAATCACAGTGCTCTAGTCCAGCTTGTTCCAGTTCTCAGCACTGGCAGTTCTGTCAATGGCAATCTGCCTCCCTTGCCCATCAGTATCCCTTGCATACATATTCCAGTGAAAACCTGCTCACAAGCACTAATTCACTTTGCTCATGATTCAGTAAATCCCCCAAACACATACCATCTAAAAGCACCCCAATCCCACCCAATTTCTAACAAGGATTAAAGTTTGGTATAACTTTACTGTTATTATTTTGATCATTATCATAACTGATCCCAGACATTGTAGCAAATTACTTCAAAGTTAGAAATGTACCATTTGCTATAGAAAAGAAAAATGAAGGCAAACTTGAGTATATAATCAAGCAGTTGATTAAGCCTAGTAAGCCACACGAATAACACCAACAATAAAGTGTAATGGCACATTTCAGTTTTGTGCAGATCATAATTGTACTGCAAACAAGGCATTTAAGTACCACTCAAATCCAGTATCTACTGACAATGCACTCCTTATTATTTATTCAAGGGGAAAATTTCAGTGAAGGCTGATTTTACCTAAGTGTGTTAACAAGTCGGAATGTAATTTAAGTGCCTTCAGAATAGGTTATTTTTTGGCTTCTAGAATTTCTCAACTCTTTATGGAGTGATAATATTTGGCATTTCATGTTTGTATATTTAAATAATGTTCACATGCTGAGACCAACAGGGGATAAACTCAGGGAAATTTTTAGAGGATCCATATTGCTGTGATACTACAAATATCTGATCTTAAAAAAAGATAATTTGAAATTTGAAACTTCAAGTCACATTTTTAAACTACCATATAAGTTACAGTGGTTATTTACTTTATTCAAAAAACTAAATACATAATACATACCTAACCTAAATTAACAAAGGACTTGAGCAGGTAAATTCTCCTATTCCAAAGCCAATCAAAGAGTTCCAAATCCTTCTGCCTTCTACAAAATATTTTTCTTTCCACACAAAAGACAACCATCACATAACCATACTATTAGTTACGGGAAATAAACTGTGTGACACTGAAGTTGCCAACACAAGGACACTTTGCTGAATGTTAGCCATTTATGTTAGCAAACCTTTGTATGCTTAAACACAGTATGCCAAATGGCTCTCATTACTATTTTCTACGTAAGCACAAAATGATGAAGTCCCTTCCAATGATCATAAGAGTCAGGAATTTTACAAGTAGACTTCTCCTTAAAATTACAGCCAAGTCCCCCAAGGAATCCTCCTGCATAGTAAACCCTAGAAGGACAATATAAAACATTCAAATATCTATGAATTCCACTCACCAATATAAAGGAACCCATAATAACTTCAGTATCTGCAGAAAAAGCATTTGACAAAATTCGAAACCTATTTTTGGAAAAAAAAAGTCACAGAAAACTAGGAATAAAAGGAAATGTCTGTAAGCTAACAACAGGTTAAAAAACAAGCAAATAAAAACAACCACCAAAACAAAATTATTTTTTTAATATATATTTTATTGCATTTTAGGTTTGGGGGTATGTGTGAAGAACATGTAAGACTGTTGCATAGGTACACACATGGCAGTGTGATTTGCTGCCTTCCTCCCCATCCCCTATATCTGGCATTTCTCCCCATATTATCCCTCCCCAACTCCCCACCTTCCTGCTGTCCCTCCCCTAGCTCCCCCCGACAGACCCCAGTGTGTGATGATCCCCTCCCTGTGTTCATGTGTTCTCATTGTTCAACACCCACCTATGAGTGAGAACATGCAGTGTCTGATTTTCTGTTCTTGTGTCATTTTGCTGAGAATGATGGTTTCCAGGTTCATCCATGTCCCTACAAAGGACACGAACTCATCGTTTTTGATAGCTGCATAGTATTCCATGGTGTATATGTGCCACATTTTCCCTGTCCAGTCTATCATTGATGGGCATTTGGGTTGGTTCTGTCTTTGCTATTATAAACAGTGCTGTAATGAACATACACATACATGTGTCTTTATAATAGAACAATTTATAATCCTTTGGATACACACCCAGTAATGGGATTGCTGGGTCAAATGAAATTTCTGTTTCTAGGTCTTTGAGGAATTGCCAAACTGTCTTCCACAATGGTTGAACTAATTTACACTCTCACCAACAGTGTAAAAGTGTTCCCAGCATCTGTTGTCTCCTGATTTTTTAATCATTGCCATTCTAACTGGCATGAGATGGTATCTCAATATAGTTTTGATCTGCATTTCTCTGATGACCAGTGATGATGAGCACTTTTTCATATGTTTATTGGCCTCACATATGTCTTCTTTTGTAAAGTGTCTGTTCATATCCTTCGCCCACTTTTGAATGGGCTTTTTTTCTTGTAAATCTGTTTTAGTTCTTTGTAGATTCTGGATATTAGCCCTTTGTCAGATGGGTAGATTGCAAAAATTTTTTCCCATTCTGTTGGTTGACGATTAACTCTAATTAGTTTCTTTTGCTGTGCAGAAGCTGTGGAGTTGATTATGTCCCATTTGTCTATTTTGGCTTTTGTTGCCAATGCTTTTGGTGTTTTAGTCATGAAGTCTTTGCCTATGCCTATGTCCTGAATGCTTTTGGCTAGGTTTTCTTCTAGGGTTTTTATGGTGTTAGGTTTTATGTTTAAGTCTTTAATCCATCTGGAGTTAATTTTAGTGTAAGGCATCAGGAAGGGGTCCAGTTTCTGGTTTCTGCTTTCTGCACATGGCCAGCCAGTTTTCCCAACACCATTTATTAAACAGGAAATCCTTTCCCATTGCTTATTTTTGTCAGCTTTGTCAAAGATCAGATGGCTGTAGATGTGTGGTGTTGCCTCCGAGGCCTCTGTTCTGTTCCATTGGTCTATATCTCTGTTTTGGTACCAGGACCATGCTGTTTTGGTTACTGTAGCTTTGTAGTCTAGTTTGAAGTCAGGCAGTGAGATGCCTCCAGCTTTGTTCTTTTTGCTTAGAATTGACTTGGCTATGTGGGCTCTCTTTAAAAATATGGAATGCTTCACAAATTTGCATGTCATCCTTGTGCAGGGGTCATGCTAATCTTCTCTGTATCGTTCCAATTTTAGTATCCATACTGCTGAAGCGGGCACAACAAAATTGCTCTTAATGATAAAATATTCGTAAAAGCCTCTTCAAAATCAAGAACCATAAAAGGATGCCCATCATTATCACCTTACTATTACCACTTCTAGTCAAAGTTTGTTGGACATTCTATACAATGCAGTAGGACACAAAAAATAAATAAAAACATAGTAACGATTTTCAAAAGGAAATCAAAGTTATCATTATTTTCAAGATTATTGATATATCTACAACAAAAAGAATCAAGAAACAAAGTCCTCTAAATTCAAAAAAATGAGAATCTCTGTATCATTAGGAATAAAAAGAGAATTCAACAAGATGGCTTGCTGTAAGATTTATAGACAAAAAATTAAGTATATTTACAGATACTAGCAACAATCAGTTATAAAGCAGTTTTTTAATACATCATTAATAACAGCAAAAATTGGCCAGGTGTGGTGGCTCACACCTATAATCCCAGCACTTTGGGAGGCCAAGGTGGGTGGATCACCTGAGGTCAGGAGTTCAAGACCAGCCTAGTCAACATGGTGAAACCACGTTTCTACTAAATATACAAGAATTAACCAGGCATGGTGTTAGGCGCCTGTAATCCCAGCTACCTGGGAGGCTGAGGCAGGAGAATCACTTGAACACAGGAGGCAGAGGTTGCAGTAAGCTGAGACCACACTATTGTGCTCCAGCCTGGGCAACAAGAACAAAACTTCAACTCAAAAAAAAAAAAAAAGCAAATATTAAAAACTTACATGATTAAAATAAATCTAACAAAAGATGTTATATCCATATTCAGAAAACTTTGCAATTCTACTCAAACCCCAAAATGTCCTTCTAGAACTTGAAAACCTAATTTAAAAAGTTATATGGAAAGAGAATCACCAAGAACTGATGTTCCTGAATCAAGTTCATGAAGTTGCAGTCAAGATATTGACAAGTTCTACAATCACCTGAAGTTAAACTGGGGACACTCCTAAAGAATACAACAGGAAGACTTGCCTTGCCAGGATTCACAGTAATTAAAAAAGCATGCCATTAATACTAGAATAAACAAATTGACAAATAGAACAGGATGGAACTCCGAAACAAAGCCATATAACAGATCCATATGATACCATCATATCACTGGGGAAAACAGGGATTTTTCTGACAACTGGAAAAACTGGTTAACTGCACAACTTAAAAAAAGACAAAGAAATAAATTAGATAGCTATCTCCATACATGATCAATTTCAAATGACTTAAGGGTCTAAATGTGAAACTTAAACTTTAAACCTCTTAGGGAAAAATACAGGAGACTACTACTTTGATGTTGAGGCAAGGAATACAACCACAATGAGATATTTTACACTCATTAGGCTAGAAAAAATTAAGAAGTCTGACAATAACAAAAACAAAGAATGTGGAATAACAGAGATTCTTATTCACATTTCTGTTTAAAAGATAAATTCGTAAAACTACTTTGGAAAAAATTAGCATGAGATATCCAAGTTAAATATTACCATAATCTCCAATCCAGCAATCTCACAACTTGGTCTACTACTTGGTCTTATACATATACATCTGGAGGCAGACATAAACATGTGCACAAAATGTATCCATCATCAAAACTGCCAAAGTATTCATTATCTGTAACTACATGACAAATTATCTCAAAACACAGTGTCACAAAACAACAATAAATATTTGTAATATCCTAGTTTCTGTAGATCAGAAATTTGGGAGCAGCTCAGCTGGGAAGTTCTCAATCAAGTTTATGAAGTTGCAGTCAAGATATGGCAAGTTCTACAATTATCTGAAGGTTTAACTGGAGACAGAGGATTCACTTCCAATATGGCTCAGTCACAAAGATAAATGATTGGTACTAATTGTTGTTACAGGCCTCCCATACTCAAATAGATCTGTGCAGAAGCCCATGAGGGAGGGCTTTCCCAAGAAAGATAGATTCAGGAAAGTTGAAGAAGTCTCACCATCATTTCCTCTACATCCTACTGGCAGAAGGCAGCCCTGCTCAATGTGGAAGAAGTTTACACAAAGGCATGAATATCAAGAAGCAAAGATCATTGCGGACCATCTTAGAATTTGGCTACAACAAATGGAAAAAAAATGTTCTCCAATTATAGGAGAGCAAATACACTGTAGTACATTAACAGGGCAAAGATGAGTATTATACAGTAGTAAAAATGAATGAAGCACAACTATACTCAAAACATGGATGAATTTTCCAAAAATACTTGTGAGGAAATCAAATCTTAGAACACTACATACAATATCATTTATATTGAGCTAAACTAAAACAAATTATTAGTGTCACAAATTGAGATAAAACCAAAAGAAAAATCAAGAGAAAAAAATAAATGCAAAATTCAATAGTTATTACCACTGGGAAAGAACAGAGGGCATGAGATGGGGAGAAGCACATAAGTCAATGCAAGTTATTGATAGAGTTTTTAGTCTTGAATTTGGTGGTAAATTTATAAGTGTTAATTGTATTATTATACTCTATAACTTGCATAAGCATTAAAATATGGAGGCCTGTTTTATATCAGTATATCACATACATATAATCAACAGTAACCCTGGTTGCACATAATCTTTTTTAGCAACAATATATTCTTTAAATAAGTGATAAAAATATTAACAAAAATATGCAGTCACACAATACATAACAACATTTTGGTTAATGACAGAATTCATATTAAGACAGTGGTCCCATAGGATTATAATGAAGCTGAAAAATTCCTACCATCGAGTGACACCATAGCTGGCAAAACATCATGATACAACACATTACTTGTGTTTGTGGTGGTGATGCTGGTATAAACAAACATACTGCACTGCCAGTCATATCAAAGTTTAACATATACAAATATGTATAGTCCATAAATATTTGATAATAATAAACTAATAGGTGACTATGTGTTTTGTTTTTGTCTTTTTGAGACAGAGTTTCATTCCTGTTGCCCAGGCTGGAGCGCAATGGCATGATCTCGGCTCACTGCAACCTCCGCCTCCAGGATTCAAGCATTTCTCCTGCCTCAGACTCCCAAGTAGCTGGGATTACAGGCACCTGCCGCCACACTTGGCTAACTTTTTTATTTTTAGTAGAGATGGGGTTTCACCATGGTGGCCAGGCTGGTCTCGAACTCCTGAGCTCAGGTGACCCACCTGTCTTGGCCTTCCAAAGTGCTGGGATTACAGATGTGAGCCACTGTCCCCTGCTGGTGACTATATTTTTACTACACAATACTTTTTATGTAAAGTGTACTATTGCTACTTCTTTAAAAAATAAAAAAGTTAACTGTAAAACAGTTTCAGGCAGGTCCTTCAGGAGGTATTCCAGAAGAAGGTACTGTTATCATAGGAAATAGCAGCTCCATGTGCATTTTTGCCCTGAAGATCTTCCAGCAGGACAAGATGTAGAAGTGGAAGGCAGTGTTATTGATGACCCTGACCCTTGGATAGGTCTAGGCTGATGTGTATGTTGTGTCTTCATTTTTGGCAAAAATGTTTTAAAAATAAAAACTCTGAAAATAGAAAAGAGCTTATAGAATAAGGATATAAAGAAAGAAAATACTTTTGTACAGCTGAATAATATGATTGTGTTTTCGGCTAAGTATTATTACAAAAAAGTTAAAAAGTTCATGTGGAATGGTGATGCACTTTTTAATCCCACCTGCCTGGGAGGCTGAGGCAGGAGGAGGGCTTGACCCCAAGAGTCTGAAGCTGCAATGAGCTACCATCACCCACTGTACTCCGCCTAGGTGGCAGAATAAAATCCCATCTCTTAAAAAAAGTTAATTTTAAAATTTATAAAGTAAAAAAGTTACAGTAGGCCAGTTAATTATTGAATACAACTAGTTGTATATATTTTGTATAGCTTAAGTGTACAGTGTTTATAAAGTCTACAGTAGTATACGGCAATGTCCATGGCCTTCACATTCACTCATCACTCACTCACTCACTCACTCATTCACTCAGAGCAACTTCCAGACCTGCAAGCTCCATTCATAGTAAGTGGTTTATAAAGGTGCTCCTTTTTAAAAAATATTTTATACTATAATTTTAGTGTATCTTTTCTATGTTTATATACGTTTAAATAAATAAATTCCATTGTGTTGGATTGCCTACGGTATTCAGCATAGCAACGTGTCACACAGGTTTCGAGCCTCAGAGCAACAAGTTATACCATATGTAGCCCAGGTGTGTATAAGTCCATAACATCTAGGTGTGTGTAAGTACACTCTATGCTGTTTGCACAACTACGAAATCACCTAACAACACATTTCTCAGAAAAATCCCCAACATTAAGTGACTCATGACCATACTACAATTTTAGTGGCATTGCCTTTTATAATGTGTTCTTTGGGGCATTTTTCTCTAAGGATAATGCTGACAGTCCCATTCCATCTATTTAGTGAGAAAGCTGGAGGTTCTGCTGATGAGTAAAACTGATAGAAGCAGTTATTTTAGCAAAGGATAAACTGGTTTTGTGCAAACCTCAGAGCAGCTATATCAATAACATACTGTTACTAAAACCAATTGATTCCTTGCCTGTTTTAAAACGGAGCTAGTATTTGAATAAAAATTTAGTACCTCAGAAAGTTTTACATCAGCTATTACAAAAGACAAACTATAAATATTGTTTAAAATTTGAATTAAAAAATAATAATTTCCTACATCTTATAATAAACTAAAATGCAACTATTGTGACAGGCACATAGGCTCACACCTATAACCCCAGCCCTTTGGGAGGCCAAGCGGGGAGGATTGCTTGAGGCCAGGAGTTCAAAACCAGTCCTGGCAATATAGCAAGACGGTATCTCTACAAAAAATTAGTCAGATGTAGTGGCATGTGCCTGTAGTCCCAGCTATTTGGGAGGCTGAGGCAGCAGGATCAGGAATCTGATGTTACAATGAGCCATGATCATGCCACTGTGTTCCAGCCTAGGCAACAGTGCAACACCTTGTCTCAAAAAAGTAATAAAATGTAAAATAAAATAAAACACAACTAAGCCCTTCTGAAAATGCCAATAGTCATTTAAGTATTTTTCTTTGCCTGGCATATTTCTACTAGTAAATACAATAAGTAAAATCAGCCTTTGAAGACATATAAGAAATTAAATTTTTTTAAATGCTGGACTAAGAGTAGTTATAAGCAGCTTGCAAATGAAAAATGAAGGCTGAGAATTCAATTCAGAATAATCTGTCCCTTTGCTTGCTAAAGGATGGGTTCATTTTGTTATAAAAGAATATTTCCCACAGACAGTTATCTCTCAGTCTTTCAACATGATGTAAAAATGGACTTCGATTTCGAGAAAAAATAATAATTTTCGTTGTTTTTCCAAAATAAGGTGAAAAAGGAAAATGCTGTAATAGCAGCCACTGGAGGGAGGACTTGATGTTAGAATAAGAATAAAACAAGCACAAAACATTTATTTGGTGCTTTGTCTGAATATAACATTTTGTTAAACTCATTTCTATTTGTTTAAGTGACAAATGCTGAAAATACTGCTTTTTCTGCATCAGTTAAACTTCCTTTCACTGAAAAACAGATGTTGTTTCAAGTGTCCTTTATTGGTACACAAATCAGCAGTAAGAAAATTATAAGGCTGCCTGGACTGACAAAGAACTAGCACTATCGCTTAGTCTCAGAATATATTTAAAGGCGTATACTTAACTTTAAATGTCTATATTTTGTTCCTTTGAAATATTATCCACTCGGTTTGATAGGAGACCGCAGGTTCTACTTTGTCTCTAAATAAATACCTGAAATCTGGCTATCCATAAATTGGAACAGCTTTTTAAAAACCTGTGGCATTGCTCTTGATGTAGTTGTTTTGTTTTTACTAAAAATACTCATGTATTTTTTAAATTACTGGTTTAAAACTATTTATACACACACTGAACTCTCTCTCCCTTTCTCTCTCTCAAAGCATCTCAGAGTAAGCTGTAAGCCTCCAGTGCTTACCTTATCCAGATAACAAAATACACAAACATATTATAATAAAGAGTTTAAATAAAATGCCAAACACAAAACCACAGAACTGAAAGAGAATAGAAGTGACCTCTTTCACAATTCTGGTTTCTATTGTAATAGTAGTTATATGCTATACAATAGATGCCAGGCTTCTGGAAAGTCCTCAAATAATTGCAAACATAGCAAAATCCATTCCTTCCCTTTTAAAATGACTATTCACCCTATCATTATTTTGGAGCTGACTTCTTAAACTCAAGAATACTGAGATGATTTAATCAATGAATCAGCAAAACTTTCAGTCAGTTCTGAATAAGAGCTATTCTGAAGAAAAAACAACAAAACATAAACTCTGGAGTAAATCTACTAGAAGAGCATAAATGCTCTTCATCTGAGAAGATATTCAATTGAATAAGGAACCCAAAATCAGAAACTGAATTTTTAAAAATGAATCAATATTGATTCTTCCTATCTATGAGCATGGAATGCTTTTCCATTTGTTTGTGTCCTCTCTTACTTCTTTGAGCCAGTGGTTTATAGTTCTCCTTGAATAGGTCCTTCACATCCCTTGCAAATTGTATTCCTAGGTATTTTATTCTCTTTGCAGCAATTATGAATGGGAGTTCACTCATGATTTGGCTCTCTGTTTGTCTGTTATTGGTATATAGGAATGCTTGTGGGTTTTGCACATTGATTTTGTATCCTGAGACTTTGCTGAAGTTGCTTATCTGCTTAAGGAGATTTGGGGCCGAGACAATGGGGTTTTCGAATTATACCACCATGATATCTGCAAACAGAGACAATGTGACTTCATTTCTTCCTATTTGAATACTCTTTATTTCTTTCTCTTGCCTGACTGCCCTGGCCAGAACTTCCAATACTATTTTAAATAGGAGTGGTGAGAGAGGGCATCCCTGTCTTGTGCCAGTTTTCAAAGGGAATGCTTCCAGTTTTTGCCCATTCAGTATGATACTGGCTGTGGGTTTGTCATAAATAATTCTTATTATTTTGAGATATGTTCCATCAATACCTAGTTTTTTGAGAGTTTTTAGCATGAAGAGTGTTGAATTTTATCTAAGGCCTTTTCTGCATCTATTGAGATAATCATGTGGTTTTTGTCATTGGTTCTGTTTATGTGATGGATTACGTTTACTGATTTGTGGATTTGCGTATGTTAAACCAGCCTTGCATCCCATACATCACTAAAATTATCATCACTAAATTGCCTAATTTTCCACTTCAGCAATAATTTATTTTCCATGTAAAGAAGGAGCTTCCTTTGGATTTACCAAAACAGGAATGCTTTCCTTAACAGTTTTTGAATTTAAAAAATAGTGAAAAATTAGCTTATGTAATTCAGTTCATAATTAAGAGTTGACCTGACTGAAAGTCTTTCTTCATTTCAAGAGACAAAGAGAAAGGAAGTGAGCATGCAAGACAGAAACTTTATATTGTAATTAAAACAGTTAAAAACACAAACAGATATGCTTGTTTTGATAAAAATAATTACACGTTTCTTGTTGAGAAAATATATCCAGAATAAATAAGGTAGTTTTAGTTTGTTTTCAATTATGAAACTGAAATGTCTAATTTCTTTAGCAGTTCTTGTAGTATTTGTAATACAAATAAAATTTCACCATTACAATCACTCACTGTTTCAAAATAATAAGTTATTACCTATAAATAATATTCCAGTCACAACCACTTTTCAAATACTTAGCACAAACTGATTTAACTTATTGGCCACCTTGAAGAAAGTAGTTAAAAGACCGTGAAGGAACAGGACACAGACCATTAATGCTTCTAGGCTAGAGGGAAGAGACTTAAATGGCCTCCAATGAAACCAACTTTGCTGGGTCCTAGAACCAAATCTAGAGCCATCCTGTTTAAAGTTCAGGCCAATCTACAGGCCACTGCCACTTTGACAGCAGCTTAAGGGAAGTTACTGGAGAACAATGGGGAAAACAAGTAATGCATGGTATAAGCTACTGTTCAGAGGAGTCTGCTCTGAACTCCAGACTCCAATCACTGTAGGTATGCAGGAAGAATAAAATGAAAGGGTACAGAATAGCCACAAAAAAAGGCAAAAACAAACAATACCCATGATAAATTTTGTATAATGCAGGAATCAAAACTTTGGATACCTATAGGCATCAGAAATTTAACAGCAAACATAGGCAGTGAAACCCTGTAAGTCATAGCTTATATGGAATGAATAGTGGAGACTGCAGCAAACTGGAAAACACATTACTCATCTCAAGGGAGTTCCTGTTTGCCACACTGTTTCCATATAGAATGGAGCCACAGTGTGACTGGAACTTCATATTTGTCAGGAGAAACCAAACGCCCAATTTTCACTTAAATTAGATGGAAATTAGTTTTTAAAAACTGAAGATTGTGGACCCCCCCACTTGGTTTGGGAGTCTCCAATTTGTAAACTCTGCTCTGTGTAATATTATAGACAGTATAATTGACTGATAACCTCCTATACAGCTTTGCAACATCTAGGCCAAGAACAATATTAGTAATAAAAATAAGACTCCAGTGTTCCAAGAAAATAGTAAACCCTCAGAAAGTAGACTCAGGTGAAAAATACTTTCCAAAACCAAGCTTTCATGGCTACCTTCATTTGAACTATAACTTTCTTATACTGGCACAAGAACTGACACCTCTTCAAAGCACTTGGCATTAGAAAAATAATGGGCATGTGTAGGGCCTCACACCCATAACCCCAGCATTCTGGGAGGCCAAAGCAGGAGGATCGCTTCACCAGCCTGACCAACGTAGCAAAACCTCATCTCTACAAAAAAAAATACAAAAAATTAGCCAGTTGTGGTGGTGCATGCCTGTGGTTCCAACTACTCAGGAGTCTCAGGTAGGAAGATTGTTTGATCCTAGGAGGTCGAAGCTGTGGTGAGCTATGATAAAACTTCTAAATATGATAATATTTTCCTCTGCTCTTAAGTTTTTACTGCCTATGTATATATATTTGTGCTTAAAATTTCTTCATTTAAAAATCATGATATATCTTCCTATGACACAAAAAAGTTTGGATAGCATGCTTCCTGATATATCGTGACTATGTAGGACTAACTCTACTGTCACTACTGGTAATTACGTTCCTTATAAACACGTAACTCCAAGTCTTATTTTTGTGTCTTTCATTTTTCTCTATTATGCATTTTCCTGATATCTTATTGGCAAATTTCTATAATCTTATTTGATTTCAATTCTACAAGTAAAAAACATAATCAAATGCTTTTAATTCAAATATTATACTTAGTTCCTCAAATATGGATTCTGTCCTAGATTTTTTTATTTTCAATTGAAGAGATGTTTACCAAAACCCTTTCACCATGCCTAAAAAATGGTAGAAACACATATACACACATAATTATGGATGAATATATACCTAATAGTTTAAGTTGTAATGCTTCTTTGCTTTTTTTTTTTTTTTTGAGATGTCATTTTGCTCTTGTTGCCCAGGTTGAAGTACAAAGGCATGATGTTGGCTCACTGCAACCTCCATCTCCCAGGTTCAAACAATTCTCCTGACTCAGCCTCCTGAGTAGCTGGGACTGCAGGCACATGCCACCACAGCTGGCTAATTTTTTGTATTTTTAGTAGAGATGAGGTTTCACCATGTTGGCCAGGTAGATCATGAGGTCTCGATCTCCTGACCTCATGATCCACCCACCTCAGCCTCTCACAGTGCTGGAATTACAGGCGTGAGCTACCATGCCTGACCGCTCCTTTGCTTTTTTACCTAATTGAAATGTCTTTTAACTTTACAGCCCTACAAATACCTCAATGTAACAGGTTATGGGTAAATCTATTTTTTTTAAAGTTCTAAAGGACACAGCTCTTTAAATCTGTGATTAATCTTGTTAGAAGGTAAATATTTTAAATTGAACTCTTTTCTAAATGTAAGGGAAAAGCTGTATTACATCTTCTTAAAACATGACACAGGTATATTATTTTTCTATAACCTTTCATTTCATCTTTCCTTCTTCCTCCTATTTTGATATACCTGTGTTGTTTGCTCACTCATTTAAGATACATAATCTAAAAGTCCTCATTGAGGTCCTTCTTATACATTTCTTCAAGTTTTTGAACAATTTCAGATGACTCAACTTTAAAAGAAATATATAGGAAACCATGCTCTACTAGATCACAAGTAATCTAACTGCTGGTTAACAAAGACATAAAAGATCAGCTATGAATTAGTACATTAATCTGCTTGAGCGGCCATATAAAATACCACAGACAGGGTGGGTTAAACAATAGAAATTTGTTTTCTTAAAGTCTGGAAGCTAAAAATCCCAGAAAAAGATATTAAAGGACCAGTTTCTGGTAAAGGCTCTCTTCCTGCCTTTCAGAAGACTGCATTCTTACTGGAGAAATAGAGAGCTCTCTGGTGTCTCTTCTTATCAGGACACTAATCCTAGTAGATCAGTGTCCCACCTTTATGGCCTCATTTAACCCTAATGACTTCACTCCAAATACAGTCACACTGTAGGTTATGACTTCAACATATGAATTTGGGGGAAATTCAATTCAGTCAATAGCATTCTGCCACTGGCCTCCTCAAAATTCATGTCCTTATCACATGCAAATTCATTTGTTCCATCCCAACAGCCCCAAAAGTGTTAACTCATTCCAGCATCAACTCTAAAGCCTAATGTCCAAAGTTTTGTGTAAATATCATCTAAATTAGGTAGGGGTAATAACAAGGTATGATTCACCCTAAGGCAAAATTCTTCTCCAGCTTTGAACCTATGAAACCTGACAAGCTACGTATTTCCAAAATACAATGGTGGGACAGGCCAAGAATAAATATTCCCATTTCAAAGGGAGGACATTAGAAGGAAGAAAAAAAAGGGTGATGTGTTCCAAACAAGTGCAAAACTCAGGAAGGCAAATTTCACTCCATCATTAAGTTTCAAAAATAATCTCTCTGGTATGACACTCTGTTCTCCAGGCCCTCTCTATTTTCCAGTTCCAGAGCTACATCTACCATTTTAGGTATTTGGTAGAGCAACATCCCAATTCATGATATTACAATTTGTATTAGTCTGCTCCGGCTGCCATAACAAAACTGCATAGAGTTGGTTAAACAAGAGAAATTTATTTCCTCACAGCTTTTGAGGCTAGAAATCCTAGATCAGATCAAGGTCCAACATGCTTGATTGGTTTCTGATAAGGGCTCTTTTCCTGGTGATTTTTGCTTTCTTATCATGTCCTCACATGGTAAAGAAAGTAAAGAAAAACTGACCAGGAGATGGCCTCTCTGGTATCTCTTCTTTTGAAGACACTAATCCTATGGGACCAAGGTCCCATCCTATGACCTCATTTAACCCTAATTACTTGCTTACTCCAAATGCAATCATATTGGGGTTGGGATTTCAATATACAAATTACAAAGACATAATTCAGTCCACAGCAATTAGAAAGAAAAGTATCTGGAGATTATAATATATTCAGGGACATTTCTATAATAATAGTCATGATATTTTCCCCAATATCCTCTCATATTAGAAGATGCATTACTTCAACAACATGGTACATTTATCCCTGCTTTCAAACAGAAAGGCCAATTTTGTCCCAAATTAGAGAAAGAAATAAGCAGAGAAAGATGATGCAAAGGGTTTTTTTGCATGTACAGAGTTAGAACGCAAAAGAAACTACTCCTACTTCTCACACCATTGTTAAGTTCAGAGGATTCCCAAAACCACCCTCAGTTTCCACAATTTGCTGGAAGGACTCACAGAACTCACTGAAAACTGTTATATTCACAGTTATAGTTTATAACAGGGAAAGGATATAGATTAACAGGAGCAAAGAAAAGAAGCACCTAAGACAGAGACTAGGAGTGTACCAAACGTGGAACTGCCACAGTCCTCTCCCCATGATGTCACGGTCACATCATTCTCCTGGTGTCTGTTTAACAATACACACAAGAGTATTGCCAAGCAGGAAGGCTCACAGAAGAAAGTGTTCAGAGTTTTTCTTGGGGCTCTGTTACTTAGGCATGAATGACTAATTGACTGCCCACAGGATTGAGGTCAGTCTCCAGGTTAACTAGTATCACTTAACCAAAAGCCCCACCCTAAGTCACATAGTTAGCATTTCTGGCATGGGCAACCCCCACCCTAAGACTGTAATGGACATGGCCAGCCACGATCCTCAATCATACCATCACTATGGCCCAAGGCATCATCATCCATAAAGTATGGGCAAAGGCCATACTTCTGTTTGGGCAAGATTATGTTTTTTACTAAATAGGAGATAAGAGTAACCATTCAATAGTTCCTACTGCTTACAGAGGCAAGTTCAAGCTCCTCAGCAAACTATACGAGCCCTCTCTGCCCATATCTTATGCATACACACATAGCCATGACATGGCTCCTATTTCCTTCTTCAACTCCATCTCTCACTACAATCAAATTTTCTCCTCCAGTAATTGCAAATTACTTTTTGTTTTTTTACAAACACCAGACTACTAAGAGCTATTTCTTCTATCTAAAATGTCTTTCTGCTTTATTTTAAATGATCCATCCTCAGGTTCTTAACTTAGAGATAATTTTCTCCAACACTCCCATACCATCCTATACATACTTCTGTCTATTATAATACAAAACATTATACTAAAGTCTTATCTTCATAGTAGACACCCAACCAGAAGGTAATATCCTTAAATATGAAGTCCAGATTGCCTTTTGACTAGGTATCCATCTATTACTGATTCAAATAACTGAAAATCTTCCTGACTCTTGCCATGTTTTTTCCCCTCATCTAAACCTTAGGCCTTTCCCTGTTCATTTATCTCTCCTGCTCTCCATCTCTTCTGAGACCAGAGTCTTATCCTCGTTCAACCAACCCCTACTAAAATAAATTCTTTCTTTTCTATTCCAAAGTCTTCAACCAGCCTGCTCTGACCTTTCTTCCCACCAATTCTCAGATATGACCATTTAATGAAAGTATTCCAATTAATCAGTGTATTACTCCAAATGGATCAAGATTATTAACAAAATTCCAAACTACTTAATTCTATAGTCATTTCTATAATACAGGCAAAAATGATGATATAAAAAAGAATAATTCAAATCAAGAGAGCATCTAATCTAACAATCAATCTTTTCACATATTTTACTTGTCTCATCTTAGGTATACACTTGGTCACAATTGCAGCTTGTTCCACATTTTATATAAGCATATAAAACTATGTTATGCTTTGTAGGGGAAAGGGGTATCAGTTGTACTCCTTCATTAACTTGGATGTTTACTCTGAATTGTTTTTGTTTTGTTTGTTTGTTTGTTTTTTGACAGAGTCTCTTACTCTGTCACCCAGGCTGGAGTGCAGTGGCATGATCTCGGCTCACTGCAAACTTCAAGCAACTTTCCTGCCTCAGCCTCCCGAGTAGCTGGGACTACAGCCACCCACCACCATGCCTGGCTAATGTTTTGTATTTTTAGTAGAAACAGGGTTTCACTGTGTTAGCCAGGATGGTCTCAATCTCCTGATCTCATCATCTGCCCAAACTGACCTCCCAAAGTTCCAGGATTACAGGCGTGAGCCACCACGCCCAGCCTGAACTGTTCTTTTTTAATACAAGTAGTGTGTCTCCTGAGCTACAAGTATCTTTTCTACTGTTTTCTTATACCTGATTATATATGATGGCAATATGATTGGCAGGGAGTAGGAATACTAGCTATATTCCAAGTAGTTAGCAGTTACACTGGTAGTTATAATCATCTCCATAAGGAGCTATTAAAAGGCCTTACAAAGGCCCAAATCCACAGTCTTAGTCTTGTTAGCACCTCTCTAACCTCTGAGTAAAGCAAGGGTTGGTACATTGTCAATCTAGACTATGATTAAAATAAATATACAGAGAGAGAAGAGCCATAATGGCCAACTAGATGTAGGGAGGAACAGCTTCTTCCACTGACTGAGAGAACAGACCATCAAGAACACCAGCACACTTCAAGCAAATCTTTGGAAGGAAGGCATTGAGAGTGAACAGAGAGAGAATACAAACCCTCGTCTGAAGGAGGAGGAAGCTCGGAACTCAACACAGGATTGCTGAGCACCAGGATTCATTTCTGGCCTTGAGCAGCTCCTGGAGAAGAGATGAGTTAAACAGGCGTGGAGTGGCCTACCAATAATCAGCTCCAAAGTTGAATCACGAATAAGTAGCCTACCAACCAAAAAAAGCCCAGGACCTGATAGAGTCACAGCCATACTCTACCAGATGTACAAAGAAAAGCTGGTACCATTCCTACAGAAACTATTCCAAGAAACTGAGGAGGAGGGACTTCTCCCCAACTCATTCTATGGGACCAGCATCACCTTGATACTAAAATCTGACAGAGACACAACAAAAAAAGAAAACTTCAGGTCACTATCTTTGATGAACATTGATGCAAAAATCCTCAACAAAATACATGCAAACCAAATACAACAGCACATCAAAAAGCTAACCCACCGAGAATTGGGATCCAAGATGGCTGATCACTAGCAGCTCGGGATTGCAGCTCCCACTGAAAGAGCAGAGAACGAGAGGACGCCACACTTTCAGATCAATTTTTGTTGCTCACACACCAGGAGATTCCCAGCGGAGGAGCCCCACGTGTCGCCAGCGTGACTCTTGAGGCCGGTGAGGCAGTTTTGCCGCTGCCTTGGTGTGGTGGTTCTTGGTGCAGAGTCAGAAAAGCACC
>NW_016107826.1:0-42929 GCF_001604975.1 Cebus imitator | reverse complement strand
GGATGCAAGGCTGGTTCAATATACGAAAATCAATAAATGTGATTCATCACATAAACAGAACTAAAGACACAAACCATATGATTATCTCAAAAGACTTTTGATAAAATTCAACATCCTATCATGTTAAAAACTCTCAATAAACTAGGTATTGAAGGAACATACCTCAAAATAATAAGATCCATCTATGAGAAACCCACAACCAACATTATACCGAGTGGGCAAAAGCTGGAAGCATTCCCCTGAAAACCCACACAAGACAAGGATGCCCTCTCTCACCACATCTATTCAACATAGTATTGTAAGTCCTGGCCATAAGCAAACAGGAAAAAGAGGAAGAAATAATGGCATCCAAACAGGAAGAGAGGAAGTTAAATTACCTTTGTTTGCAGATGACATGATTTTATATCTAGAAAACCCCATAATCTGAGCCCAAAATCTCCTTCAGCTGATAACCAGCAAAGTGGCAGGATACAAATCAAGGTACAAAAATCACTAGCATTCCTACAGACCAACAACAACCAAACTGAGAGCCAAATCAGAATGGCAATCCAATTCACAATTGCCACACATACACACACACACACACACACACACACACACACACACCCCTAGGAATACAGCTAACCAGGAAGGTGAAAGATCTCTTAGTGTTGAGAATTACACAACACTGCTGAAAGAAATCAGAGATGACACACAAATAAATGGAAAACATCCCATGCTGGTGGAAAGGAAGAATCAATATCATTAAAATGACTATACTACACAAAGCGATTTACAGATTCAATGCTATTCCTATTAAACTACCAAAGGCATTCTTCAGAGAACTAGAAAAAATTATTTTAAAATTTATATGGAATCAAAAAAGAGCTCAAATAGCCAACACAATACTAAGCAAAAAGAACAAAGCTGGAAGTATCATGTTTCCTGACTTCAAACTATACTACAAGGCTACAGGGACCAAAACAGCATGGTACAGGTACAAAAACAGGCATACAGACCAACAGAACAGAAGAGAAGGCCCCAAGTAAGGCCACACATCTATGACTATCTGATCTTCGACAAAGCTGACAAAAACAAGAATGGGGAAAAGACTTCCTATTCAATAAATGGTGCTGAGTTAACTGGCTAGCCATATACAGAAGATTGAACCTGGATCCCTTCCTTATACATATACAAAAGTAAACTCAAAATGGATTGAAGACTTAAATGTAAAACCCAAAATTATAAAAACACTGGAAAACAACCTAGGCAATACCATCCTGGACCTAGGAACAGGCGAAGAACTCATGACAAAGACACCAAAAGCAATCACAAAAGCAAAAACTGACAAATGGGATCTAATTAAATTTAAGAGCTTCTGCACAGCAAAAGAAACTATCAACAGAGTAAACAGACAACCTACTGAATGGGGAAAAAATCTATCTCAGATGCATAGTTTGCAAAAATCGAGATTCAGAGAAAATCCACCATCCACAAGAAACTCAAACAACATTATGAGGGAAAAACAAACAACCCCATTAAAAAGTGAACAAAGGACATAAACAGATACTTCTTAAAAGACATATATGTTGCCAATAAGCATATGAAAAAAGCTCAATATCACTGATAATTAGAGAAATGAAAATCAAAACCACAATGAGATACCATCACACAACAGTCAGTATGGCTATTGCCAAAAAGTCCAAAAATAACAGATGCCAGTGAGGTGGGGGAGAAAAGGGAACCCTGAGACATTGTCGGTGGGAGTATAAATTAGTTCTACCATCGTGGAAAGCAGTAAAGCGTTTCCTCAAAGCGCTAATATCAGGGCTACCATTTGATGCTGCAATACCATCACTGGGTATACACCCAGAGAAGGAATATCTATCATAATGACACAGACACCTGAATGTTCACTGCAGCACTGTTCACAACAGCAAAGACATGGACTCAAACTAAATGCCCATCAATAACAGACTGGATAAAGAAAATGTGGTATATATATACCACAGAATATTATGCAGCCATAAAAAAGAATGAGATCATGTCTTTTGCAGGAACATGGATAATGTTGGAGGCTATCATCCTTAGTAAACTAAGGCAGTAACAGAAAACCAAATACTGCATGTTCTCCCTTATAGGTGGGAACTAAATGTCAATAACTTATGAACACAAAGAAGAGAACAACAGGCACTGGGGTCTACCTGAGAGAGGAAGGTGGGAGGAAGAAAATGAGCAGAAAAGATAACTATTGGTTACTGAGCTTAATACCTGGGTGATGTAATAATATGTACGACAAACCCTATGACATGTGTTATCTATGTAACAAGCCTACATATGTATCCCCAAACCTAAAATAAATTTTTTAAAAGAAACGAGTAACCAGGAGAAAAAAAAGAAAGAATACCAAAGCCCTCCTCATCATAGTGGAAATAGTGAATAATTACAAAATGAAACTTTCCTCCTGAAAATTAACTTTGACTATATCATAGATAATAAATATCAATAATTCTAAAGTAAAAAAAAAAAGTCACACTGTCTTCCTACCTCCAAATGACTGCACCACCTGCCCAAGAATGGTTCTTAACCAGGCTGAAATTATAGACATAGAATTCAGAATCTGGATGGCAAGGAGGATTGCCAAGATTCAGGAGAAAATTGAAACCAACTCCAAGGAAACTAAGGAATAGAATAAAACAATACAAGAACCTATGGATGAAATAGTCACTTTAAGAAGAAACCAAACTGATCTGATAGAGCTGAAAAATTCACTAAAAGAATTTCATAATATAATCAGAAGTACTGAGGAAGGAATAGACAAAGCTGAGGAAAGAATCTCAGAGTTCAAAGACCAGTTCTTTGAATGAACTCAATGAGATAAGAATAAAGGCAAAAGAATAAAAATAATGAACAAAACCTCCAAAAAAATATGGGATTATATAAACAGACCAAACATGTGACACACTGGCATACCTGAAAGAGACAGAGAGAAAGTAACTTGGAAAACACAATGAAAAATTATGAAAATTTCCCTAACCTCACTGGGGAGGTCAACATTCAAATTCAGGAACTGCAGAAAACCCCTGTAAGATACTATTCAAGACAACCATTCTGAAGACAAATAGTCATCAGATTCTCCAAGGTCAAGGTGAAAGAAAAATATCTTAAAGGGAGCTAGAAAGAAGGGAGAGGTTATTTACAAAGGGAATCCCATCAGGCTAACAGCTGACCTTTCAGCAGAAACCCTACAAGTCAGAAGAGATTGGGGACCTTTATTTGGCATTCTTAAAGAAAGGGTACTCTAAGAATTTCATATCTAGCCAAACTATGCTTCATTAGTGAAAGAAAAATAAAATCGTTTTCAGATAAGCAAATACTAAGGAATTAACTACCACTAGGTTTGCCTTGTAAGAGGTCCTTATGGAAGCATTAAACATGAAAAAGAAAGGACATTACAGGCCACCACAAAAACACACTTACGTACATAGACCATTGTCACCATAAAGCAACTATACAATCAAACGTATATAACAAGCAGCTAACAGCATAATAACAGGATCAAATCCTCATAAATCAATACTGACCTTGAATATAAATGGACTAACTGCACTACTTAAAAGATACAGAGTGGCAATTTGAATAAAGAAACAAGACCCAACTATATGCTATCTTCAAGAGACCCATCTCATACACAATGACACCCATAGGCTCAAACTAACGGATAGAGAAAAATCTATCAAGCAAACAGAAAACAAAAAAGAGACAGGGTTGCTCTTTAAGACAAAACAGACTTTAAAGCAACAATGATCAAAAAGGACTAAGAAGGGCATTATATAATGATAAAAGGTTCAATTCAACATGAAAACATAACTATCCTAAATATACATGCATCCAACACTGGAGCACCCAGATTCATAAAACAAGTTCTTAGAGACCTACAAAGAGACTTAGATAACCACACAATAATAGTGGAAGACCTCATCTTGACACCCATTGACAGTACTAGACAGATCACCAAGGCACAAAACTAACCAAGATATTCAGGACTTAAACTTGACACTTGACCACATGGACCTAACAGACATCTACAGAACACTCCACTCAACTACAACAGAATACACATTCTTTTTATCTGCACATGACACATACCGTAACATGACCACTCAGCCATAAAGGAATTCTCAACAGATTAAAAGAAAAAACTGAAATCATAACACACTCTCAACCACAGTACAAAAATCCAGAAATCAACACCAAGAAAATATCTCAAAACCATATAATTATGTGAAAATAAAATAATCTGTTCCTAAATGACTTTCAGTAAACAACGAAATTAGGTCAGAATTCAAGAAATGTTTTCGAAAACAAAGAAATGACATACCAGATTCTCTGAGTCACAGCTAAAGCAGTTTTCAGAGGAAAGTTTACAGCACTAAACATCTGTATCAAGTAGTTAGAAAGATCACAAATTAACAACCTAACTTCACACCTAGAGAAGCCAAAAAAAAAAAAGTAAACTAGCCCCAAAGCTAGCAGAAGAAAAAACCAAAATCAGAGCTAAACTGAACAAAACTGAGACATGAAAACTACACAAAAGATCAATGAAACCAAAACATGGTTCTCCGAAAGAATAAATAAGATTGACAGACCACTAGCTAGACAAATAAAGAAAAAAGGCAGGAAGTCCAAATAAACACAATCAGAAATGACTAACTGGATATTACAACTGACCTGATAGAAATACAAAAAAACCCTCAGAGACTTTTATAAACACCTCTACCCACACAAACTAGAAAATCTAGAGAAAATGATAAGTTCTTCAAAAGATACAGCCTCCAAAGATTGAATCAGGAAGAAATTGAAACCCTGAACAGACCAATAACGAATTTCAAAATGAATTCAGTAATAAAAAGCCTACAACCAGAAAAAGCCCTGGAAAAGACAGATTCACATTCCACCAGACATATAAAGAAGAACATGGCTGAGCGTGGTGGCTCATGCCTGTAATGCACGTTGGGAGGCCAAGGCAGGCAGATGACAAGGTCAGGAGATCAAGACCATCCTGGCTAACATGGTGAAGCCCCATCTCTACTAAAAATACAAAGAACTAGCCAGACATCGTGGCAACGGCCTGTAGTCCCAGCTACTCAGGAGGCTGAGGCAGGAGAATTGCTTGAACCCTGGAGGCGGAGGTTGCAGTGAGTAGAGATCACGCCATTGTACTCCATCCTAAGCAACAGAGAAAGACTCCATCTCAAAAACCACTGCATTCCATCCTGGATGACAGAGAGAGACTCCGTCTAAGAAAAAAAAAAAAAAAAAAAGAGCTGATACCAACCCTACTAAAACTACTCCAAAAACCGAGAAGAAGGGACTCCTTGCCAAATCATTCTATGAAGCTAGCATCACTCTGATACCATAACTTTGTAGAAACACAATGACAAAAGAAAACTTTAGGCCAATATCCCTGATGAATATAGATGCAAAATCCTCAACAAATACTAGCACAACAAATCCAGCAGCACATCAAAAACCTAATCCACCATGATCAAGAAGGCTTTATTCCTGGTATACAAGGTTGGGTCAACATATGCAAATTAGTAAATGTGATTAATCACATAAACAAAACTAAAATCAGAAACCATATGATCATCTCAATAGATGCAGAAGACTTTTGATAAAATCTAACATCACTTGGTGTTAAAAATTCTCAAGAAACTAGGCATTGAACGAACATACCTTAAATAAAAAGAACCATCTATGACAAACCCACAGCAAACATCATGCTAAATGGGCAAAAGCTAGAGACATTTCCCTTGAAAGCCAGAACAAGACAAGCATGCCCACTCTCACCACAACTATTTAACATGGTACTGGAAATTCCAGCCAAAGCAATTAAGCAACAAGCATCCAAATAGAAAGAAAGTCAAACTATCTCTGTTCACAGAGGATATGATATGATTTGATTTTATACTTAGAAAATCCCACACTCTCTACTTAAAATCTCCTAGATCTGATAAACAAACTTCTGCAAGGTTTTAGGATACAAAATCAATGTACTGCTTGCTACAGCAGCACAAATACTAAAATTGGAATGATACAAAATCAATGTCAAAAAATCAGTAGCATTTCAGCAACAATGTCCAAGCTGAGAGCCAAATCAAGAATGCAATGCCATTCACAATAGCCACAAAAGAAATAAAATACCCAGGCATACAGCTCAACAGGGAGATGAGAGATATCTACAATGAGCATTGCAAAATGCTGCTAAAGAAATCAGAAACAACACAAATGGAAAGATATTCCATACTCATGGAGAGAAAGAATTAATATTATTAAAATGGCCATGCCACTGAAAGCAATTTACAGATTCAACGCTACTCCTATCAAGCTACCAATGACGTTTTTCACAGAACTAGAAAAAAAAAATCTAACATTCATATGGCACCAAAAAACAGCCTGAATACCCAAAGCAATCCTAAACAGAAAGAACAAAGCCAGAGGCATCATACCATCTGACTTCAAACTGTACTGCAAAGCTACAGTAACTAAAACAGCATGGTACTAGAAAAAATAAAAAAAGACACATAAAACATTGAAGCAGAATAGATAACCCAGAAATAAAGCCACACACCTAAAACCATCTGATCTTTGACAAAGACAACAACAACAAACAATGGGGAACAGACTCCCTATTCAATAAAGGGTGCTAGGACAACTGGCTAGCCTTATGCAGAAGACTGAAACTGAACTATTTCCTTTTACCATACACAAAATCCATTCAAGATGGATTAAAGACTTACAGGTAAAGACTAGAACTATAAAAACTCTAAAAGAAAATCTAGGCAATATCATTCTGAACCTAGGCCCCAGCAAAGATTTCGAATGAAGACTCCAGAAGCAATTACAACAAAAATAAACATTGAAAATAAAGACGTAATTAAACTAAAGAGCCTCTCAACAGCAAAAGAAACTATCAACAGAGTAAACAGACAACCTATAGAATGGGAGAAAAATTTTCAAACTATGTATCCTACAAAGGTCCCATAGCCAGGATCTCTGAGGACCTTAAACAAATTAAGCAAAAAAAAAAATATAAATAAGTAAAAACCATTAAAAATGAGCAAAGAACATGAACAGACAATTCTAAAAACAAGATATATATGGCCAACAAGCATATGAAAAAATGCTCAACATCACTGAGCATTAGAGAAATGCAAATCAAAACCAAAATGGGAACCATCTCACAACAATTGGAATGGCTAATACTAAAAAGTCAAAAAGTAACAGCTGCTACTGAGGTTGTGAAGAAAAGTGAATGCTTACACAGTGCTGGGGGAATGTAAATTAGTTCAGCCACTGTGGAAAGCAGTTTGGAGATTTCTCAAACAACTTAAAAAAGAAAGAACAGGTATTCAACTCAGCAATCCCATTCCTGGGTACACACTCAAAGGAATATAAACCATTCTAATAAAAAGACAACATGCACTCATACGTTCATCACAGCACTATTCAAAAACACCAAGACATGGAATCAACCTATATACCCATCAACAGTGGTCTGAATAAAGAAAGTGTGGCACATATACACCATGGAACACCACACAGCCATAAAAAAGAATAAAATCATGTCCTTTGCAGCAACATGGATAGAGCTGGAGGCCATTATCCTAACTGAATCAATGCAGCAACAAAAAAACCAAATACCACATGTTCTCGCTTATATGTGAGAGCTAAACATCAAGTACACATGGACAAAAAAGGGAACAATACACAATGGGGAGGCTGAGACAAGAATGAGAGTTCAAAAGCTACCTTTCAGGTCACTGCACATGTACCCCCTGAACTAAAATAAACATTGAAAAGGAATAAAAGTTTAAAAATAAGATAAAATCTACTCTCTTAGCAATTTCCAAGTAAAAAAATAAATAATCTGATAAGAAGAAATGGAAATACACAATAATAAGCTTTGCTTTGATAGTCTTCACAGTGTTATTTTATCTGAAGCAAAAATTATGTCAATTATGTGTATTACAAAAGAGATCATTTTCCCAAAATGAAGACAAGAAAAAATATTAGAGAAAGCACCATAGCAATTCTATCTCTAATTTTTCTGCAACTTAGCTATGAAACCTTGAGTAAGTCAGTCATCTGCCATCTCATCTGTAGTAATCAATTTTAATTTGCCAAGAAGTTATAAGTAAAATTGTGATACAATTTTTCATTCATTAAATTAAAGCAAAGTAATTGATTTAAATGAGGTTTATAACTAAAATAGCTCAATGTAGCACCCCTCAAGAGTATCTAATAAATTATGACAGTGTACAAAACATTCAGGGCTAACAAGGACAACAAAAAAAGACATTGTTACCTTGAACTTATGAGCAATTGGACATTTTCGATTTTTAAAAATTCCCTTCCTTCTTAACAGATTATATTTTAAAAAATTGTTATCGTTTTGGACATTGTTAAATTACACACTCAAATTACTCAATTGAACTCATTACTCTACAAATAGAAATTATGTGGTACATGATCTGAACAAATGGCTTATTCCTATAGGACTGTATACAGTGCATACCTTCCAAGCACTCACTGTTGAATACAGTAGTCTTAGTGGATTACACAGGGTCAACTGAGTAATTCAGAATTACATACTGAGATGAAGCTGGCAATTTGCACTCCCTCATTCTACCCTCCATACTATTCCAATCTGTAGAGCTATATTACTTTTTTTCATTTTGATGCTGGGTGCCCTCTCTGCTGTCAATTCTGGAGCTCATCATCCATCACTATTATTGATTTTTGCCACTCTCCATCTAGTCAAATCCAACTGCTACACTGATATCTGAAACATCTTTTCTGTTTCTTCATCACTTTTGACTCCTCTGGTCCCTGCTCTTCTCAGCTACAAAACAAAAGAAATCTACTACGCAGGCACAGTCAGCCATTTAATATACTCCTTTCCTTCCAATTAAAAAGAAAAAAAAAAATCAAAACAGGCCAAGATAGTCTTTGGCTTTTCTGAACTGTTTTCATAGCAATTTGAACCAAAAGGTTTATTTATTATTATTAAAAATGTTTTTTTTTTTTCATTCCTAAGTTTGGAGTTACTATAGATACATAGTCTATAGACAACCGAGAGGTTTTACAATTATAGAATTAAAGAGTTAAAAAGCAGTAACAGATACGGTGGCTACCTTCTAAACCCTTAAAAAGTCCACCAAATAAATCTCGAAAAATTTTTATTAAATCATATCTTAAAATGAATTCATAGAACTCCAAAAGTATATACCAGTGGTCAAAAAGCAAATGAAAAGATGCTTAATATCACCAATCATTAGAGAAATGCAAATTAAAAACACAGAGAGATACTACTTTACACCCATCAGGATGGCTATTATCAACCAAAAAAATGTGTTTGGCAAGGATGTGGAGAAATGTTGGTGAGGATGTGCAGAAACCAGACTCCTTTGCATTGCTGGTGGGAATGTGAAATGAGGTGGCTGGTGTGGAAAAGTGTGTCAATTCCTCAAATATATAGAGAGAGACATATAAAATGTCCATGTGATCTAGCAATTTCCCTTCTGGACAGATATCGAAAAGAAATGAAAGCAGAGATTTGAACAGATATTTGAACTCTCATGTTCATAGCAGCATTATTCACAATAACCAAAAGATGGAAACAATCTAAGTATCCATGGACAAATGAATGGATAAACAAAATGTATTAATAGCGTACACACACAATGGATAATTGTATTTCACCTTAAAAAGAACATTCTGATACGTGCTACAACATGGATGAAGCTTGGATACATCATACTAAATGAAATAAGACAGTCACAAAAGGTTAAATAGTGCATAATTCCGCTTATGTCAGATACCTAGAGTAGTCAAATTCATAAGAGGCAGAAAGTAGATTGGCAATTATCAGGGGCTGAAGGTAACAGAAAATGAGGTGTGAGTGTTTAATAGGTATGAAGTTTCAGTTAGGGATGATGAAAAACTTCGGAGAATGAGTGAAAAGTAAAGTTGAAATAGTACAGGGACATACTCCATACTTAGATACCAATGACTACTGTGCAAACCCAATCTGACTCTAAAAACAGAGACAGTACAAGTTGTATACAACTGAGTAAATAGTGCTTACTTTTGTTAGAGCTCAATGAAGAGCGTGGAAACATCTCTACATATCTACAGAAGCCAGATTCTTCTCAGGGTCTGTCTAGGAAAGCTGAGAAAAATAAACTGTAAATAAATAAAATCCCTCATGCGCCCAAATTACGGAATAAATATTCTTGAGATTGTTGCCTCCATGCCTACATCCTTGCTATTCCAAAATATATCAAACATGCTCCTGTCTCTGTGCCTTTGTACTAGGCCAACTCATTCCCCAGATACTTGCAGAGCTAACTCTCTCACTTCATTCATATCTCCACTCAAATGTTCCCTTATCTGAGAGGCTGGCTGGGATAGACCACCCTATCAAAATGGCATCCTCTAGCACTCTCTTTCCCCTTAATTTGCTTTATTTTTCTCCATATCTTTTTTTTTTTTTTTTTTTTTTGGAGAGGGAGTCTCACTCTGTCACCCTGGCTGGAGTGCAGTGGCCTGATCTGGACACATTGCAACCTCCACTTCTTTGGTTCAGCAATTCCCCTGCCTCAGCCTCCCAAGTAGCTGGGACTACAGGCACACGCCGCCACACCCAGCAAATTTTTTGTATTTTAGTAGAGATGGGGTTTCACCGTGTTGTCCAGGCTGGTATCGAACTCCTGAGCTCAGGCAATCTGCCCACCTTGGCCTCCCAAAGTGTTAGGATTACAGGCATGTGCCACTGCACTCACCCTTTCTCTATATCTCTTAATCACTACTTGTTATATATTTGCTTGTTAATTATACCTCTCCATCAACTAGAATGTAAGCTCCAGGAGCAAAAGGACTTTCTATTTTGTTCACTACTGTCTTCCCATCACCTGAACACTATCCGGTACACTGAAGGTTGCCAGAAAATATTTGCTAAATGAATAAACATGTGGATGTTCATGGTTTCATAGATAATATTTCCCCTTTGGCCTTGGTACTATTCTACCATATGCAGCAGTCATAGCCTGAAAGCTACCGCAGCACCCCCAACTTTTCTGTGTAGGCTTCACCGGCTAAGTAGAAGTAACACCTAGTTTAAAAGTCTAAAAGAAGCCTGGTACCAGCACTGTCACTGGGGCCTTAAAAAAGCAGATCCAAAAACACTCTTACTCAGTTTCTACATTTGCTAAATGTACACAGCGTAACTGTCCTTCACATTGTGGGATAAAGAATACACCTTATCAATGTGATATTTATTATGCACTACATGGCATGTGTTAATACAAACGATGTCATGTATTGCATTAAAAAAATCGCATTGGTACTTTCATAAACATACAAGGCACTTGAAGACAAAAACCAGAGAATTTTTCCCTCTACAGCTTTTTTAAGGGCTTGGGAGAAACGGACAAATGCAACAACACTGCATGTCACTAAATACAGTATATCCAAAACACAAATAATGAGTTTCTTGGCCCAGCAGATTTATGCCGTGGACCCCTGTATGTTAAATACCTGGATGAGGGAAAGAGAAGACTGCTTCCAAAACATACTTACTTTATTTCAAAGTCAAAAGTATTCGACACTTAATTCATACTGCATCCCAGAGAAACGTCCCACCTGCGCCCATGCATGTTACAAATTTTGAGAGCATTTTATAGCTGCATTTTCATCCATCTGCAGTGAATGACTTCTGGTAAAGCGTTGGCAGTTAATAACACTTTTTGCAGGAAAAAAAATTAATCAAAGAACCACAATACCTCCTCTTCCCAGAAAGCGGAGGAGGGCCCATTACTCTGTCTCCAGGGACTCCCAGAATCCCATACGCCCAGATATAAGGAAAGTCATCCAGGGAACACACGTGTCGCTCCCGCCTGGGAGGTGGAAATGTCACACGGGACCTGCCCATCAGCGGTGGCCCAGACACAGGTCAGAGGTGTCCGCAGGGAACACAGCGTGGTTCCTGACAGCCTCGGGCCCCAGAACCAGCGACCCCCGCCCAAGACCGACCCAAGCTAGCCCCCTCCTCGGATTTCGACCCAGGCCTAACCCCGGGGCTCACAACCCCGCAAACGCAGTCCTACCTGAGCTCTGCCCCCAGCTACAGGGCTGAGGGGGCAGGCGGGAGGAGGCGTGGCCTTCCAGTTCGCCAGTCGAACTCCCTCGTGCGGTTGTTGCGACTTTCCCTCTCGGGATCCGCGCCCCGACCAAGTTAGTGTTGCACTTCCGGGGTCTGCAGGAGACTGAAACGTCATTACGCACGCGACGGCAGCGGCGAAGACAACCCGGAAATAGGCGGGGCGCGGCCCCCGGGTTGGTTCTGTGGTGATAAGTGGACTGTGGAGAGTGGCCCGCTTGAATTAAATGTAAACCTTTTGTGTACTGCTGGGCTCTGCTCGCCCTTCCTAATGAAGGCTGCCTGGGTAGCCGTAGAGGACGACGCCACCCTAAAACCTTGTTCTCCAGGCGGAATTTTAAAAACCATTCTGAGGATGGCCTTACAGCCAATTCCCCACTCCCCCACTCACAGTGTATCTGACTTTACCCTGTCCATTCAACTCCAGAAACACCAGAAGGTCGAGATTTGGAAGATAAAATTTACCTTCGAATTATGACATGTAAAACAGGAAGTTAATGCTAGCATGCTAATGACAATTGAAAGTTTTCTCGTTATCATACTTGACTCAAATGGGAATCTTAACGGATATTAATGTTTTTTCCAGAAACAGATTTGAAAGGTATTTCAAGGGTACATCTGTGGGGAGGAATGGGAGCAACTGATTTTTAATTTTGGATACTACTCTCAGCGTATTTAGTCCAAAACTGTTCATTTAATCTAGATGCTTGGGGCACAAAGCTGAGTTAGGCCTCCTCTCATCTCAGGCAGCTAAGTAGAAGGAAGGTCTGGTGGCTGACAAGTAAACCAACAGTTATGGTGTTCTTCAAAGAGGAGATCCCAGGCTCTCTATACTTCACTCCCACATTGTTTGTACTTCTTAATCTCTACTCTTTACTTGTTTCCTTCATAAAAGTAGAATGCTATTCATTTATTTATTTACAAATGTGACCTGTCCCACTAAAATGTAAACTCATTGATGGTAGTGACCTTGTTTTTTAAGGTATCCTCAACCATACAACAACAGTGCCTGTCCACAAAGTAGACAATATTTATTGAAAGACTGAATGATAACGGTGGTAAATACTAGATTGGGGAAATTTAGAAAAGTGTATAGGATCAGAGCCGAATGATATAAGTGGTGGAATATAAGGAGCAATGTTCCCAAGAGGGAAGAGAATCCACTGGAGTTAGCCAGGACTGAGTACCTGGATAAAGCCCAGGCATTGCAAGACTGTTAGGGCTTCATTTCTGGAAAGAACTCAAATGGTTTGTAGAGTGACACTTTATACTTAAGAGGAAAGCAACAGCCAGATTTTGAAAAGCTTTAGATGTCGTGCTGAGTATTTGATTTTCTGCTGCAGACAAGTGGGGAAACTGAAGGATTGTTGAACAGAGGAGGGAAACATTTTTATTTTCGTAGACTTTGGCAACAGTGACAAATTATATTAAAAAGATGAGGCTCCCCCAAAATATATAATCCCTGTTTAACCATGAGAAAAACATTAGACAAAAATACCTGACCAGTACTACCACAAATAGCTAAGGTCATGAAAAATAAGGAAAGTCTGAGAAACTGTCTGAGCCAAGAGGAGCCTAGACAGACCAACTTTAATATGGGATTCTGAAACTAGAAATAGAATGTTAAGTGGGAAAACTAGTGAAAATTGAATAAAAATTAAAATTTCATTAAGAGAATATACCAGTGTTTACATATAACATGGAGATGGGTCAAAAGATGAGTGACATGACCTTTCAATGTTTCCGGGTTAGAGACCCACTCAAGAATTAGAGGAATGTACTTTGCTCAATACTAACCTATTGAGCAAACATATGGATGCTTCAGCTTATAATTCCAGCTGGATTTACATGGGAATGAATGAGCCTTAGTATTGTTCCAATCCTTGCTTCTTTCAGCTGAGGTCCCAAATTTTATAAAGCAGAGACAAGGCATCCCCTCTATGCCCAGTTCTGAATTCCTGACCCACAGGAACAATTAGAGATAATGAAAATGGTTCTTGTTATTTGAAGCCAGTAAATTTTGGAGTGATTTGTTTTTCAGCAAAAGAAACTAATATGCTGTATGGCAACAACCAACGAGTAAATATCCTTTCAAGTCCAATCCTGACTAAGATGTCAAAATCAAGAATGAGGAGGTTATGTGCTAAAACAGAGTGAGTCATTTTCTCTCCTTACTCTACCCTTAAATGGTAAAGTAGACTCCTGCCTCTGCTGACCACAAAAATATCTTCTGCAAATCTGTGAGGAGAAAGGAAGGAAAGCAGCAAAAATTGTGTGTGGGCTTAGGTGTTTTTTTAGAATTACAACAGCCCATGTGTAGCTTAGCGGAAACCATTACGATGATGACTACACAATATAGTACAAAATTTCCCCTCATTTTAGCCATAGTCATCTAAACAGTTCAAGTTAGTTTATTTATAGTTTAATTTATACATCTCCAGGGAAGCCAGAAACTTCAGTTTCTCTCGCCACCTCTCTTCTCTTGCACTTCAAGATCCTGCTGAGATAAGAAAAAGGGAAAGGAGATTTGTTCCCTCCTGGCTAACAGCTGGTCCATCTTTGCTCACTAGGATGATCAAAGAAATGTCCCTATACTATATTTGGCATATCCTTCTCCTATTCCAGACCACTTCCTTGGGCATCTATCCTTTTATCAGTCTACCCCCATTCTTCACATCAATTGATTTCAGTAACATACAGCAGACAGACACCTCCAAAAATACTGTCAAGACTACATGTTGTTAATTTAAGTTAAAAATAAACTTTAAACCCACTTATCATGACTAGGGCTCAGCTCCAACATTTTAGCAGGTCAGGAAAATTCATTAAGGAAAATATTCTTGATTAGATGCTGAGGGCAAAGCTCTGTCCAAACTAACCAATTCTATTGGAATTAGTTATGGCTTCTGACTTAAATTTGGAGAATAAAGTAACATTCCTGCCCTTGCCCAAAGCCCAAGCAGGTATGTGCTATGATTTGAATGTGTTCTCTAAAAATTCATGTGTTGAAAACATAATTGACATTGTAACAATATTAAGAAGCGAAGCCTTAAAGAGGTGATTTAGGCCATAAGAGCTGTGCCCTTATAAAGAGATTAATGACATTATTGTGGGAGTGGGTTATTTAGCGTGGGAGTGGGCTCCTGATAAAAGGTTAAGTTTGGCCCCCCTTTTCTCTCTGACTTGTGCATTCTCACTACTCTCTCTCACCTTCTCTCCCCATGTGATGCTTTCTGCCACAGGAGAATCTTCACCAGATGCAGCCTCTGGATCTTGGACTTCCCCAGCCTCCAGAACTGTAAGCCAAATGAATCTCTTTTGTTTATAAATTACCCAGTCTGTGGTATTCTGTTACAGCAGCAGAAAATGGACTAAGACAGTATGTGTGAAGTGTGGCATAGTAATTATAACAAGTTCTGCCTTCTAGATTCAGTTTATATTCAAAGTCAAAAAAGTAGGATTATATAACCAAACAATTACAAATGACCCCTCTAACAAAATGATTATTACTTAAAATCAACACCTTATCACTTCTGCTTTCCATCGAGATGCTGGAGAAACAAAACTGGATACCCTTATAAAGGGATTAATACCATTGTTGTGGGAATGGGCTAGTTAACATGGAAGTGGACTCCTGATAAAAGGTTAAGTTTAGCCCCCATTTTCTCTCTGTCTTGTGCACTCTCACTACTCTCTCTCATCCTCTCTCCCCATGTGATGCTTTGTGCCACAAAAGGATCTTCACCAGACATAGCCTCTGAATCTTGATCTTCCCAGCCTCCAGAACATTATAATATTCCCAGCCTCCATTTCATTATGCCTAGATTTTTTTTTAATGAGAAAAGATAATATATAAATCTTCAAAACATACTTTAAGAGAATTTCAAACAAAAAACATAAAAGTGCCTCTGCTTTGTGATGTAGATAATTCATAGGTTGATGTATTTACCTGGAGTTAGACAACCTGTGAGGTTTGAGGGCACAGTCTCCAAGGCATCCCTCATTTCTGACACCAACTGCAAGTTTGGGGGTTCCCAGAAACCTCCTCAGGTTTGAAATTTTGGTAGAAGGTCTCACAGAATTCACTAAAAGCTGTTACAGTTAACAATTTATTAGAAGGAAAGAATACAGACTAACATCAGCCAAGGAAAGAAGCACATAAGGCAGAGTCCAGGAGGGTACCAAACTCTCCCAGTGGAGTCAGGACATGTTCCCCTCCCAAAATCCATGCATGACAATATGCAATGTAGAATTGCCACTAATCAATTGCCACTAATCCTTTTCCTATTTGCCCCAAAAATACTTGCGAGTGGCACTTGCAGCTGGAACATTTACCTTGAGATTACTTTGCTGATATTGATATTGACCACCCAAATCTCATCTTGAATTCCCATGTAGGGACCCAGGGGATGTAATTGAATCATAGGGGCAGATCTTTTCCTGCTGTTCTTGTGATAGTGATTAAGTCTCACAAGATCAGATGGTTTTAAAATGGGAAGTTTCCCTGCACAAGGTCTCTTCTCTTGTGTGCTGCCACTTGAGATGTATCTTCCAGCTTCTGCTATGATTGTGAGGCCTCCCCAGCAATGTGGAACTATAAGTCCATTAAATCTCTTTCTTTTGTAAATTGCCCAGTCTTGAGTATGTTGGATCTGTTTGGAGGGTCTGAAAAAGACAGGAAAACGTGGGAAAGTTTGGAACTCTCTAGAGAGTTGTTGAATGGCTTTGACCAAAATGTTGATAATGATATAAACAAAGAAATCCAGGTTGAGGTGGTCTCAGATTGAGATGAGGAACTTGCTGGGAACCGGAGCAAAGGTGACTCTTGTTACATTTTAGCAAAGAGACTGGCAGCATTTTGCCCCTTCCCTAGAGATTCGTGGAACTTTGAACTTGAGAGAGATGATTTAGGGTATCTGGCAGAAGAAATTTCTAAGCAGCAAAGCATTCAAGAAGTGACTTGGATGCCGCTAAAGGCATTCAGTTTTAAAAGGGAAACAGAGCATAAAAGTTTGGAAAATCTGTAGCCTGAAAATGTAGAAAATAAAATCCCATTTTTTGAGGAAAAATTCAAGCTGGCTGCATAAATTTGCATAAGTAATGAGGAGCCGAATGTTAATCAACAAGACAATGGGGAAAATGTCTCCAGGGCAAGTCAGAGACCTTTGTGGCAGCCCCTCCCACCACAGGCTGAGAGGTTTAGGAGGAAAAAATGGTTTTGTGGTCCTGGCCCAGGGTCCCTCTTCTGTGTGCAGTCTGGGGACTTAGTGCCCTGCATCCCAGCCACTCCAGCCATGACTGAAAAGGGCCAAGGTACAGTGCGTGCTTTTGCTTCAGCAGGTGGAGGCCCCAAGCCTTGGCAGCTTCCACATGGTTTTGAGCCTGTGGGTGCACAGAAATCAAGAATTGAGGTTTGGGAATCTCTGCCTAGATTTCAGAGGATGTATGGAAATGCCTGAATGCCCAGGCAGAAGTTTGCTACAGGAGTGGGACCATCATGGAGAACATCTTCTAGGACAGAGTGGCAAGGAAATGTGGGATCAGAGCCACCACACAGAGTCCCTGCTGGGGCACTGCTGAGTAGAGCTGTGAGAAGAGGGCCACCGTCTTCCAGACTCCAGAATGGTAGATCCACTGACAGCTTGCACTGTGTGCTTGGAAAGCTGCAGACACTCAATGCCAGTCCATGAAAGCAGCCAGGAGGGAGACTGTACCCTGCAATGCCACAGCAACAGGACTGCCCAAGACCATGGGAGCCACCTCTTGCATTATCATTATCTGGATGTGAGACATGGAGTCAAAGGAGATCATTTTGAAGCTTTTAAGATTTGACAACCTGCTGGATTTTGGGCTTAAATGGGCCCTATAACCCTTTTGTTTTGCCCAATTTCTCCCATTTGGAATGGCTGTATTAACTCAATGCCTGAACCCCCATTGTATCTAGGAAGAAACTAACTTGATTTTAAGTTTACAGGCTCATAGACTGAGGAACATGCATTGTCTTGGATGAGGCTTTGCACTGTGGACTTTATAGTTAATGCTGAAATGAGTTAAGACTTTGGGGGACTGTTGGCTGGGTTTTGAAATAGGAGGACATGAGATTTGGGAGGGAGCCAGGTGAGGAATGATATGGCTTGGCTGTGTCTGCACCCAAATCTCATCTTGAATTCCTATGTGTTATGGGAGGGATCCTCTGGGAGGTAACTGAATCATGAGTACAGGTCTTTCCCTGCTGTTATTGTGATAGTGAATAAGTCTCATGAGATCTGATGGTTTTAAAAAGCAGAGTTTCCATGCACAAATTTTCTTCTCTCATCTGCCGCCATGTGAGATGTGCCTTTCACCTTTCACCATGATTTTGAGGCCTCCGCAGCCATGTGGTTCATCATTTTGTAAGTTCATCAAACCTCTGTCTTTTGTAAATTTCTCAGTCTTGAGTAAGTCTTTATCAGCAGTGTGAAAATGGACTAGTGCATTTGCCATGAAATATCTTGCTTTTATTATTTTTTTCATATCACTCTAGTATGTCAACTTTGGAAACAAAAGGCATTCTATTTATAGCATTCTGTTTTTAGTAGTGGTATTTTCATTTTCAAATGTAGTAATTCTCTATTGCTGAAAATATCAAATCCTAGAAAGCATAGCATTCCTATGCATGATGTTAACGTCGTTCTCAAACACTGTTGGCTGAAGATTCAATTGATGAATCCGATTTTTCTGAAAGAGACGATTCTGATGATTCAGACGATTTTGATGTTAGTTCCATTTAGAAATAATTCCAAGAACAGTTTTCATATTTTATTTTTTACACTGAAAATCAGTCAGATATGCCTCAGCCTGAAAGAGCATGTTTATGTAACATTAAATGAGCACTGGCAGTGAGCTGCACTTATTTTTCTTTTTTTTTTTTAATTTTTCTTTTCTTTTCTTTTCTTTTTCTTCTACTGGCTGCTAAGTATCTATTCCAAGAGCTGCACTTATTTTTCTAAATGGGAATAGTTAGTGAAGCTCACAAGAGCTTCAACATTCAGAATTTGTTGGGTGAGGGGGGACTCCATTCTGGAGGCATCATTGATTGATTGCCCACATGGAACTCAGTCTCCAGGTCAAATGATATATTGATACATGACCCAAAGCCTCTAAGCCATGTGGTTGGTCTTTCTAGCATGGGGAGCCTCTACCCTAAAACTTTTGGATGTAGCCAGTCTTCCTAAACAAAGACACTTTTATCAGATATGAGAGGTTATTTCCCATAATCTGAGGCCACAGGCCAGAACTCTTTTTAGGAAAGGTCAGATTCTTTACTATACAATATATTTCACTTGGACTCCTATGTAAGTTTTATTTGGATGAGAGTTGGTAGGCAGAGGAAAAGAAATGGTAATTAAGTCTATGTCATACTAGTTAAATCATCAGGAATAGGTGATTAGTTTTAAGTAGAACGGATACCAGTTTTCTTCAGTTTAGCCCCATAGAACCTTTCCATTTTCTACTTAGTGTCTCTCCTTTAAATTTCTTCTCACTGTTCCTTTGTGGAAAGAGAGAATAAAATAGTGTGAGCTTTCTTATGAGCTCTGTAAAGGTAAAACAACAAACAGGGAATATGTAAAGGAGAGGCTCTTAGTCTGTTCTTTTTCTGATCTCTTGAGTAGTAATTGGATAGGTTGGAAACAGCTGTAGAAAGATGTAGCTGTATCCATAACCGAGATTTGGTTCTAAACTAAGCCTCTATGATTTTTAAAAAAATCCCTAATGGTAAAAAATAACCACAAAAATCCCCTAAATGGCCCACAAAATACAGAATACATGAAGTTATGCATATGCTCTAGAGCTTTAGTTCTTATACACACTTGAATTTGAGACTTCTGAACTAGTTTAAATGTTAGAGCAAAAGAAGAGTTTGTGTACAGATGTCTGGGAATTTAAACAATTCTGTTAAATCCAGTGGCAACTTGGTCTTTATTGTAACCATTCTTTAGCATTTAACACAATTAATAACATCCTCCTTCTTAAAACTTGAAACATTTTCTTCATTTGACTTTTGTGAAATTACAGAGCTATTCGATTTTCTTTTGCTGGATTCTTCCAGACCTCTAGATGTTAATGTGCCTAAGATGTGTTCCCTTCTTTATCTGCCTTTATTCCTGAGGTTATCCCGTCCACTCCCTTCACTGTCTATTATGTGGCATCACAATGCTGATTGATTCCAAATATCCATGTCTAGCTCTGATTTCTTTGATTTTCATATTCATATATCTAACTTCTTATTCAACATACCTGCTAAAATATTTAGCATGCATTTCAAACTTCTTATTTTCTACCTCCAAAAGCTACTCCTATTGCATACCTTTTCATCTCACTAAATGGCACATTAATTCTTACAGTTGTTCAGGTTGTCCTTTGATTCTTTCTCTCTCACAGTCCACACACTATTCACATTATTCAGGAAAATTTCCTCACATTATTCAGGAAAATCTGTTGCCTCTCTCTTCAAAAGGTAACCTAAATCTAACCAATTCCCATCATCTCTTCTACAAGCATTCTAGTCCACAATAGATGCTGTAATTGATTGTTCTATATGCTTCTGTTTTTGCTTCCCTACAATCTCATCTCCAACTGGCACCTGTAGAAATCTTCTAAAAATTCATACCAGAACTTGTTGATTCCCTGATCAAAATCTTTAATAAGCTTCCTTACTCGAATGGAATAAAATCCAAAACTATTTCTACAAGCCTGTTAAGTCCTGCATGATCTGGCCCTTCACTACCTCATGCCTCCACTGAGTCAGCAGATGGTAAAAGACTGTTTTGAAGGGATGGAGAAAACATTTGGCCAAAACCTTGGAGTTTGGTAAATGGCAGTCTCAAAGTTGAATACCTGACTCTCTCCTGAAAATATTTAAAGATGAGAGACTGACTGAGAGTATCTTTGATGACAGAGTAAGGAGGTAAGAACTGTCATGTTTTCCCAGTAGCTAGTGGACATGATCATACATAGATGGGTATATTTGTTTTCTATGCCTGCCATAACAAAGTATGTCAAACTGGGTGGCTTACACAATAGAAATTCAATTTCTCATAGTTATGAAGACTAGAAGTCCAAGATCAAGGTCATGGCATGGCTGGTTCCTTCTGAGGCTCATGAGAGAGAATCTGTTCCATGCCTTTCTCCTAGCTGCTTGTGGTTTGCTGGCCATCTTTGGTGTTCTTTGGCTTATAGATGCATCATCCAGATTTCTGCCTTTGTCTTCACTTGGCATTTTCCCTGTGTGCTTGTCTCTGTGCCAAAAGTTTTCCCTTTTATAGGAATACAAATCATACTGGATTAAGTCCTACCTTAATGACATTATTTTAAATTGTTTACTTCTGTAATGACATTATTTCCAAATAAAGTCACATTTGAGGTAGTTGGAGTTAGGAAAGACTTCACTGTGTCTTTTGTGGAACGTAAAATTCAACCCACAACACTGAAGTAGATTTGTTTTTGGAAAAGAAGAGAAGCAACTCTAGTAGGAAGAAAGGAGAAGCAATCCAGCAAGCAGAATGAGATTGTGTGAAGTAAGCCACCAGAAGAGGAGCTCCATGGGAATTGTGAGATGCTGGCTGGGGCATTCAACCCATATATCAGGGAACATCGGTGTAAGAGTTTCTGAATTTTTGATGAATCTCCAAAATTACACTAAAGTGCCTAATGACAGCACCAGTATTTGGGCATTTGTTACAGAGAGGACAACAATTCCAATTTGCAATAGCCTTTTTCTCCTGCCTCTGAGCCGACCCTGAAGGATCTCAAAGTAGGACAAGGGGAAGTAAAATGTAGAGGAACTGAGACAAAACAGATCATGCCATGTGCAGTGGCTTACACCTATAATCCCAGCACTTTGGGAGGCCAAGGTTAGGAGCATCACTTGAGCCCAGGAGTTCAAGATCAGCCTGGGCAACATAAGGAGATACAATCTTTACAAAAATTAAATAAAGAATTAGCTGGATATGGTGGCACGTGCCTGTGGTCCCAGCTACTTGAGAGGCTGAGGTGGGAGGATAATTTGGGCCCTAGAGCACAAGGCTGCAGTGAGCCATGATTGTGTCACTGTACCCCAGCCTGGGCAACAGAGGGAAACCCTATCTCAAAAAAAAAAAAGGGGGAAAGATAGATGATGTCCCCTTCTTTCCAGTATACTTGTGAGTCAGATCTATGGTGGAAAAGGGACACTTTAAAGTAATGGGGATGTTTCCAAGCACGCTCATGTAAACAGCCTGGAGCATGGAAATTTTCATGTTCACCTTCACAAGAAAAAAGCTGAGCAAACTGAAAATCAACAAGTATTCTTAGATCTGTCAGAGAATTAATGTCACAAGGCAATCTTCTGCCCTCTAAACTAGACAGACAGGTAGTATATTAGGCCATTCTTGCATTGCTATAAAGAAATACCTGAGACTGGGTAATTTATAAAGAAAAGGGGGTTAATCAGCTCACAGTTCTGCAGGCTTTACAGGAAGCATCTGCTTCATGCTAGCATCTGCTTGACTTCTAGAAAGGCTTCAGGAAGTTTACAATCATGGCAGATGGTGAAATGGGGAGCAGGCACATCACATGGCAAAAGCAGGAGCAACAGAGAGAGGCGGTGGAAAGTGATACACACTATTAAATAACCAGATGTCATGAGAACTCACTATCACAAGGACAACACCAAGCCATGAAGGATCTGCCCATATGATCCAAACATCTCCTAAAAAGTCCTACCCTGAGCATTGCAAATTACAATTCAACATGAGATAAGGGCAGGGGCAAATATCCAAACTATATCATTCTGCCCCTGGCCCCTCCAACATCTCATGTCCTTCTTACCTTTCAGAATACAATCATGCCTTCCCACCAGTACCCCCAAAATCTTAACTCATTTCAACATTAACTCAAAAGTCTCGAGTCTCAGCTGGCCAACGTAGGTTTTAGTCAGCAGATCAGGCTTTTCAGTAGTCACAATTCCCTTTAGGATGAAGGGATGGGAAATAGGCAAGCCGTGATCTCCCATGTCCGACAAAAGAATTTTATTTTTGTGAAGAACAGTGTCCCTCTTGGTGTATCTTTTCTCCTCTCACCTGCCTCCTTCCTTTATATCTTTTTCAGAGGCACTGTGTAATCTCAAGGTAGTAAGAAACATTTCTCTCTTACATCATTTATTTGTTACGAGGTTAAAATTTAGCAGTATGAAATAGAACACTCCAAATAACAGCAGCTTAAATACAATAGAAGTTATTTCTTATGAGTGTACTCCAGACTAGTTTTATGCCTCCACAGTCATCAATGGCCCAGATTTCTACTTTTTTGTTGTTCTCTCAAATTTATTATGTGCCATCCACATCTGACCCAAAGTGGCTGCTCCAGCTCCAGCCAATATGCTCACATCTAGTCAGAGGGAAGAGGAAAAATTTCCTTTAAGAATTTCTCAGAAGTTGTTAACACCACTTTTGTTTACATCTTAGTGGTCACTTGCTTCACAATGGAGACAAATTCTTAGAAGTGCATAATTAGGTAATTCTGTCATTGTGTAAACATCATATACTTATGCAAACCTGAAGGGTGTAGTCTACTACATACCTAGGCTATGTGGTACATCCTATTACCCATAGGCTACAAGCCTGTGTAGCATGTGACTATACTGAATACTGTAGGCAATTGTAACACAATGGTATTTGTATAATTAAATGTATCTAAACATGGAGAAAGTTTGGTAAAAACAAGGCAGTATAATCTTATGGGACCATTGTTGTATATGTGTTTTGTTGGTGACTGAAATATCATTATGTGGTATATGACTATACTTAGATATATAATCACACTTAGCTACTATGCTCCTAAGTACTGGGAATTGTGATTGATTCTGGGTGATCATGTGCTTCACTAAAACAATGAATGGGTGTTGAGGGTACAATATGCAGTCTTTGCTTTAGGCCTCAATATCCACATGATTTCCCAGAAGTCATTTCACAGATAGATTAGCATCTTATCCAAGCCTAGCAAAACCAGGTTCTGTTCAGTTGACCATCTTGAACCAGAGCTTCCTTATGTGATTTTCAAAGTGCTGTGGAACTGTTTCAGAGATTTGGTAAGAAGCAGATTTATACCATGTATGGCCTTTATAACCTTTATATCTGTCTTATATTTTGGGTTTCCTGGAATAATCACCTGAAGAAAAATTACCCTACTCTGCAGATAGCAAATGCTTTCTGACTGGCAACTGTCAGCAAACTCTGCCTTTCCTCCCTGTAGTCCTGGGTCCAGTGTGGACCCAGCTCAACTATGGTGACCCTTTGACTTCATTCCTGTTGTTATTCCGAAGATTTCCTGGCACATCACCAGATACCTGCATAAAGAAAAAGCTTCTCAAGCCTTTTTTTTTTCCCATTTGGCTTCAACAATAATTAATTCAGCTTGTAGATGTTATTGCCTAAGGTAAAACATCTTGAACCTGTGTAATTCTTAGCTGTATCTGTGCTTACTAGTCCAGAGCCAAACACAGTATATAGTACAACACACCTGAGTTTTGCAGTAACTTTATCTTTTCTAACAAACTTCTTAAATTTATTTTATTTTTTATTTTTATTTTTTTAGAGACAGGGTCTCACTCTGTCTCCCAGACTGGAATATAGTGGCACAATCAGCTCACTGCAGCTTTGTACTCCTAAACTCAAGTGATCCTCTCACCTTGGCCTCCCAAAGTGCTGGAATTACAGGTGTGCACTACTATGCCCAGCCACCAGTAACTTCATTTTCAGTAACTAATTTCTTCTTGTTCTGTAGTTCTCATTTCTACTGATGGCAGATATTTTGAAATGCGTAACTTTACCAATTGAAGCTAATCTTTTCCAATTTTAAATTATTGATTTCTGCCAAATGTTAATACAATGGCCAAACTTTTAATGAGGAATATGTATCACCTAACATTTGACCCTCTTCTACCTCTTCTTTCCCAAGAAAATTTTAGTCCTAGGGGAAACTTTAGTACCCTCATGGAAGTGGGACAAGAGGCCTCTGTCCATGAGCTGACCTCTGGGTTCCTGCTGGACTTCACTGAGATAACTTTCATCCTGCTGGTTACTGAGAATCTCGTTAGAGTCCACTGAAATGTGCCTTGGTCAATCTCATCTGGTCTTGTGGTCATTGTTCTAGTATTCCTCAGTACTGTCTAGCAACATTGTCATTTGCCTCCAGAGGTTTTGTCTGTGATTCTTTTTTTAAATGACTTCAGTCCTGAGATGGAGAACTCAATGATAGAATGCTTTCAACAGTACATTGCAACTGTGTTCAAGGTGTGTTATTGGTTCTTTTTTGTAACATTTTATTTTTTATTTCAATAGGGTTTTGGGGAACAGGTAGTGTTTGTTTACATGAATAAGTTCTTTAGTGGTGATTTCTGAGATTTTGGTGCACCCACCACCCAAACAGTGTACACCCTACACAATGTGTGATATTTTATCCCTCACCCCCACCCACCCTTTTTCCTGAGTCCCCAAAGTCCATTGTATGGTTCTTATGCCTTTGCATCCTCATAGCTTAGCTGTCACTGATGAGTGAGAACGTACAATATTTGGTTTTTCATTCCTGAGTTATGTCACTTAGAATAATGGTCTCCAATTCCATCCAGGTTGCTATAAATGCCATTATTTAATTCCTTATTACGGCTGAGTAGTATTTCATGGCATATATATACCACATTTTCTTTATCCACTTGTTGATTGATGGGCATTTGGGCTGGTTTTATATTTTTGCATTTGTGAATTGTGCTGCTATAAACATGCATGTGCAAGCATATATTTCATATAATGACTTCTTTTCTTCTGGGTGGATACCCAGGAGTAGGATTGCTGGATCAAATGGTAGATCTACTTTTAGTTCTTTAAGGAATCTCTACACTGTTTTCCATAGTGGCTGTACTAATTTACATTCCCATCAACAGTGTAAAGTGTTCCCTTTTCACCACATCCACTCCAACATCTATTATTATTTGATTTTTAAAAATTATAGCCATTCTTGCAGGAGTAAGGTGGTATTGCATTGTGGTTTTGATTTGTATTTTCCAGATCATTAGTGATGTTGAGCATTTTTTCGTATGTTTGTTGGCCATTTGTATATCTTCTTTTGAGAATTGTCTATTCTTGTCCTTAGCCCACTTTTAGATGGGATTGTTTGTTTTGCTCTTGCTCATATGTTTGAGTTATTTGTAGATTCTGGATATTAGTCCTTTATCAGACACAAAGATTCTGTCCCACTCTGTGGGTTGTCAGTTTACGCTGCTGATCATTTCTTTTGCTGTGTAGAAGCTTTTTCATTTAATTAAATCCCTTCTATTTATCTTTGTTTTTGTTGTTGCATTTGCTTTTGGGTTCTTGGTCATGAGTCTTTGCCTAAGCCAATGTCTAGAAGAGTTTTTCTGATGTTATCTTCTAGAATTTTTATGGTTTCTGGTTTTAGATTTAAGTCTCTGATCCACCTTGAGTTGATTTTTGTTTAAGGTGAGAGATGAGGATCCAGTTTCTTTCTTCTACATGTGGCTAGCTAATTATTCTGGCACCATTTGTTGAATAGGATGATCCTTCTCCACTTTATGTTTTGTTTGCTTTGTCAAAGATCAGTTGGCTCTAAGTATTTGGCTTTATTTCTGGTTTCTCTATTCTGTTGCACTGGTCTATGTGCGTATGTTTATACCAGTACCATTCTGTTTTGGTGACTACAGCCTTATAATACAGTTCAAAGTCAAGTAATGTGATGCCTAGAATTTTGTTCTTTTTGCTTAGTCTTGCTTTGGCTATGCAGGCTCTTTTTTGGTTTCATATGAATTTTAGGATTGTTTTTTCTAGTTTTGTGAAGAATGATGGTATTTTAATGGGAATTACACTGAATTTGTACATTGCTTTGGCAGGGTCATTTTAACAATATTCATTCTACTCCTCCATAAGCATGGGTTGTGTTTCCATTTGTCTGTGTTGTCTATGATTTATTTCAGCAATGTTTTGTAGCTTTCCTGTGGAAGTCTTTCACATCCTTGGTTAGGTATATTTCTAAGTATTTTGGGGTTTTTTTTTTTTTGCAGCTATTGTAAATGGAGTTGGGTTCTTATTTTGATTCTCAGCTTGGTTGCTGTTAGTGTATAGCAGAGCTACTGATTTGTGTACATTAATTATGTATCTGGAAACTTTGTTGAATTCATTTATCAGTTCCAGTAGCTTTTTGGATGAGTTTTTAGGGTTTTCTAGGTATACAATCATGTCATTAGCAAACAGTGACAGTTTGACTTCCTCTTTACCAATTTGGATGCCCAGTATTTCTTTCTCTTGTCTGTTTGCTCTGGCTAGGACTTCTAGTACTGTGTTGAGTAGAAGTGCTGAAAGTAGGCATCTTTGTCTCATTACAATTATCTGGGGGAATGCTTTCAGCTTTTCCTTGTTCAGTATAATGGCTGTGTGTTTGTCATAGATGCCTTTTATTACCTTAAGTTATATCCCTTCTATGCTGATTTTGCTGAGGGTTTTAATCGTAAAGGGATACTGGATTTTGTCAAATGCTTTTTCTGCATCTATTGAGATGATGATGTGATTTTTATTTTGAATTCTGCTTTACATAGGGTATCACATTTATTGACTTGTGTATTTTAAACCAACCCTGCATCCCTGTTATGAAATCCACTTGATCATGGTAGATTATCTTTTTGATATGCTGTTGGATTTGGTTAGTTAATATTTTGTTGAGAATTTTTAGATCTATGTTCATCAGGGATATTGGTCTGTATTTTTCTTTTTTCTTTCTTTCTTTCTTTCTTTCTTTTTTTTTTTCTCTCTTTCCTGGTTTTGGTATTAGGGCAATACTGACTTCATGAAATCATTTAGGGAAGATTCCCCCTTTCTCTACCTTGTGGAATAATGTCAATAAGATTGCTATCAATTCTTCTTTGACTGTCTGATAGAATTCAGTGGTGACTCTGTCTGGTCCTGGATTTTTTTTGTTGGCAATATTTTTATCATTATTTCAATCTCAATGCTTGTTGTTTGTCTGTTCAGAGTTTCTATTTCTTCCAAATTTAATCTAGGAGGGATGTATATTTCCAGGAATTTATCCATATCTAAGTTTTCTAGTTTATACACGTAAAGATGTTCATAGTAGCCCTGCATGATCTTTTATATTTCTGTGGTATTGGTTGCAATTTCCCCCATTTCATTTCTAATTGATTTTATTTGGATCTGTTCTTCTTTTCTTGGTTAATCTGACTAATGGTCTACCAATTTTATTTATCTTTTCAAAGGACCAGCTTTTTGTTTATCTTGTGTATCTTTTTTTGTTTGTTTCAATTTCATTTAGTTCTGTTCTGATCTTTGTTATTTATTTTCTTCTGCTTCACTTGAGTTTGGTTTGTTCTATTTTCCCTATTTCCTTGAGGTGTGACCTAAGATGGTCTGTTTGTGCTCTTTCAGACTTCTTCATGTAAGCATTGAATGCAATTCCTCTTTAGAACCACTTTTGCTATATCCCAGAGGTTTTCATAGGTTGTGTCACTATTATTGTTCAGCTCAAATAACTTTTTAATTTCCATCTTGATATCATTGTTGACCTAGTGATCATTCAGGAGCAGATTATTTAATTCCTGTTGGAGTTGATTTTCAATTTTATTCCACTGTGGTCTGAGAGAGTACTTGATATAACTTCTATTTTCTTAAATTTGTTGAGATTTATTTTGTGGCCTATCATATGGTCTATCTTAGGGAATGTTCCATGTGCTTATGAATAGAGTACGAATCCTGTAGTTTTCAGGGTAGAATGTTCTGTAAATATCTGTTAAGTCGATTTGTTCTAAGGTATAGCTTAAGTCCACTGTTTCTTTATTGACTTTCTGTCTTGATGACCTGTCTAGTGCTCTCAGTGGAGTATTAACTCCCCCACTATTATTGTGTTGCTGTCTAATTTCTTTGGTCTAGTAGTAATTGTTTTATAAAGCAGGCAGCTCCAGTGTGAGGTGCATATATATTTAGGACTGTGATATTTTTCTGTTGGACCAGTCCTTTTATATCATTATATATAATGATAAAATATCCCTCTTCGACTTTTTTAACTCCTTTTGCTTTGTTTTTTTCTGACAGAAGAATAGCTACTCCTGCTCACTTTTGGTGTCAATTTGCATGGAATATCTTTTTCCGCCTCTTTACATTAAGTTTATGTGAGTCCATATGTGTTCAATGAGTCTCTTGAAGACACCAGATACTTGGTTCATGAGTTTTTATCCATTCTGCCACTCGGTATCTTTTAAGTGGAGCACTTAGGACATTACATTCATTGTTAGTATTGAGATGTAAGGTACTATTCTATTCATTCTATACTATTATAACTGATGTGGAATATACTGGTTTTGTAGTTTTCTAATAAAATTCAAGAGCTTCCTGGCATCACATTAGGAATGTGTGTTAGTGGTGGGTCTGTGTACATGTACTTTTAATTTGTGGTAAAAACGTGTAACACAATATTTGCTAACTTAACCATGTTTTTACATTTATAGCATTAAATTTATTTGTTTAGGTACAACTATCTACTCATATACATTGGGGAGTATATATAAATATTACCATTTTCACTTTCAAGTTTTCAAACATTTTTACTTAAATTATTCACAGACATCTTCAACAAGTGTTTTTTTGTTTTGTTTTGTTTTGTTTCTTTCTTTCATTTTTATTAAATTGTACTTTGGGCTCTTGGGTACATGTGCGCATCTGTATCCTGCAGGATTGTTACATAGGTACATACTTGCCATGGGGGTTTGCTGTCTCCATCCCCCCTGTTGCCTACATTAGGCATTTTTCCCAGTGTTATCTCTCCCCATCCTCCCTGCCTGCTGCTGTCCCTCCCCTCCCATCCCCTCCACCCCCCAATCTACCCCAGTTAGTGTTATTCCCTTCTCTGTGCCCCAGTGTTCTCATTGTTCATCACCCACTTATGACTGAAAACATGGAGTGTTTGGAGTATTAAATCAGTGGAGTATTAACTCCCCCACTATTGTGTTGTGTCAGTTTGCTGAGAAGGATGGTTTCTAGATTCATCCATGTCTCTACAAACGACATGAACTCATCTGTTTTTATGGCTGCATAGTATTCCATGGTGCATATATGCCACATTTTCTCTGTCCAGCCTATCATTGATGGGCATTTGGGTTGCTTCCAGGTCTTTGCTATTGTAAACAGCACCACAACAAACATACGTGTGCATGTGTCTTTATAATAAAATGATTTATAATCATTTGGGTATGTACCCAGTAATGGGATTGCTGGGTCAAATGGAATTTCTGTTTGTAGATCCTTGAGGAATCACCACATTGCCTTCCATAATGGTTGAACTAATTTACACTCCTACCAACAGTGTACAAGGGCTCCTTTTTCCCCACATCCTCACCAGCATCTGTTATCTCCAGGTTTTTTAATGACTGACATTCTAACTGGTGTGAGATGGTATCTCAATGTGATTTTTATTTGCATTTCTCTAATGACCAATAATGATGAGCATTTTTAATATGATTTTGGCCACATAAATGTCTTCTTTTGAAAAGTGTCTGTTCATCTGCTTCACTCACTTTTGAATGGGTTTGTTTGTTTGTTTCTTGTAAATCTGCTTTAGTTCTTTATAGATTCTGGATATTAGCCCTTTGTCAAATGGGTAGATTGCAAAAATTTTATTTCCCATTCTGTTGGTTGCCATTTCACTCTGATGATTGTTTCTTTTGCTGTGCAGAAGCTCTTAAGTTTAATTAGATCCCATTTGTCTGTTTTGGCTTTTGTTGTCATTGCTTTTGGTGTTTTAGTCATGAAGTCCTTGCCTATACCTGTGTCCTCAATTGTGTTGCCTAGGTTTTTTTCCTAGGGTTTTTATGGTGTTAGTTCTTATGTTTAAATCTTTAATCCATCTGGAGTTAATTTTTGTATAAAGCATAAGGAAGAAGTCCAGTTTCAGCTTCCTGCATATGGCTAGCCAGCTTTCCCAACACCATTTATTAGACAGGGAATCCTTTCCCCATTGCTTGTTTTTGTTCAGTTTGTCAAAGATCAGATGGTTATAGATCTGTGGCATTGCTTCCAAGGCCTCTGTTCTGTTCCATTAGTCTATGTCTCTGTTTTGCTACCAGTACCATGCTGTTTTGATTACTATAGCCTTGTATTATAGTTTGACGTCAGGTAGCATGATGCCTCCAGCTTTGTTCTTTTTACTTAGGATTGTCTTGGCTATGTGGACTCTCTTTTCGTTCCATATGAAGTTTAAAGTGTTTTTTTCCAGTTCTGTGAAGAGGGTCAATGGTAGCTTGATGGGGATAGCACTGAATCTGTATATTACTTTGGGCAGTATGGCCATTTTCACAATATTTATTCTTCCTAACCATGAGCATGTAATATTTTTCCATCTGTTTGTATCCTCTCTTATTTCCTTGATCAGTGGTTTGTAGTTCTCCTTGAAGAGGTCTTTTACATCCTTTTTAGTTGTATTCCTAGGTATTTTGTTCTGTTTGTAGCAATTGTTAACTGAAGTTCACTCATAATTTGGCTCTCTGTTTGTGTGTTGTTGGTGTATAGGAATGCTTGTGATTTCTGTACATTGATTTTGTATCCTGAGACTTTGCCGAAGTTGCTTATCAGCTTAAGGGGGTTTTGGGCTAAAATGATGCTTTCTTCTAAATATACGATCATGTCATCTGCAAATAGGGACAATTTGACTTCTTCTTTTCCTAATTGAATGCCCTTTATTTCTTTTTCTTGCCTAATATCTCTGGCTAAGACTTCCAATACGATATTGAATAGGAGTGGTGAGAGAGGACATCCTTGTCTAGTGCCAGTTTTTAAAGGGAGTGCTTCTAGTTTTTTACCATTCAGTATTATATTGGCTGTGGATTTGTCATAAATAGCTTTTATTATTTTGAGATACATTCCATCAATACCTAGTTTATTGAGAGTTTTTAGCATAAAGAGCTGCTGAATTTTGTCAAAAGCCTTCTCTGCATCTATTGAGATAATAATATGGTTTTTGTCTTTGGTTCTGTTTATGTGGTGGATTACATTTATAGATTTGCATATGTTGAACCAGTCTTGCATCCTTTGGATGCAGCCTACTTGATCATGGTAGATAAGCTCTTTGATGTGCTGTTGGATTCGGTTTGCCAGTATTTTATTGAATATTTTTGCATCAGTCTTCATCATGGTTATTGGCCTGTAGTTTTCTTTTTTAGATGTATCTCTGCCAGGTTTTGGCATCAGGATGATATTGATCTCATAGAAAAAGTTAGGGAGGATTCCCTCTTTTTGTATTGTTTGGAATAGTTTCAAAAGGAATGGTACCAGCTCCTCTTTGTATGTCTGGTAGAATTCGACTGTGAACCTGCCTGGACCTGGACTTTTTTTGGTTGGTAGGCTATTAATTGCTGCCTTGACTTCAGAACTTGTTATTGGTTTATTCAGGGTTTCAACTTGTTCCTGGTTTAGTCTTGGGAGTGTGCAAGTGTCCAGGAATTTATCCATTTCTTCCTGATTTACTGGTTTATGTGCATAGAGCTGTTTGTAGTAATCTCTGATGGTAGTTTGTAATTCTGAGGAATTAATGGTGATCTCCCCTTTATCATTTTTTACTGCATCTATTTGATCCTTCTCTCTTTTCTTTTTTATTAGTCTAGCTAGCAGTCTATTTTGTTGATCTTTTCAAAAAATCTGCTCCTGGATTTATTGATTTTTTGAAGGGTTTTTTGCGTCTCTGTCTCCTTCAGTTCTGCTCTGATCTTAGTTATTTCTTGTCTTCTGCTAGCTTTTGAGTTTTTTTTTTTAAATCTTGCTCCTCTAACACTTCCAATTTTGATGATAGGGTGGCAATTTTGATCTCTCCTTGTTTCTCATGTGGGCATTTATTGCTATAAATTTCCCTGTAGACACTGCTTTAAATGTGTCCCAGAGATTCTGGTATGTTGTGTCTTCATTCTCGTTGGTTTTGAAGAACATTTTTATTTCTGCTTTCATTTCATTGTTTATCCATTCATCATTCAGGAGGAAGTTGTTCAATTTCCATGTGATTGTGTGATTTTGAGTACGTTTCTTAATCCTGAGGTCTAATTTGATTGCGCTGTGGTCTGAGAGACTGTTTGTTATGATTTGTGTTCTTTTGCATTTGCTGAAGAGTGATTTACTTCCAATTATGTGGTCAATTTGAGAGTAGGTGTGATGTGGTGCCGCAAAGAATGTGTATCCTGTGGATTTGGGGTGGAATGTTCTGTAAATGTCTATTAGGTCCATTTGGTCCAGATCTGCATTCAAGGCCTGGATATCCTTGTTGATTCTCTGTCTCGTTGATCTGTCCAATGTTGTCAGTGGAGTGTTAAAGTATCCCACTATTATTGTGTAGTAGTCTAAGTCTCTTTGTAGGTTTTTAAGAACTTGCTTTATGTATCTGGGTGCTCCTGTATTGGGTGCATATATATTTAGGATAGTTAGTACTTCTTGTTGCATCGATCGTTTTACCATTATGTAACATTCTTCTCTGTCTCTTTTGATCTTTGTTGGTTTAAAGTCTATTTTATCACAGACTAGGATTGCTACCCCTGCCTTTTTTTTTTTCTTTCCATTTGCATGGTAAATCTTCTTCCATCCCTTTATTTTGAGTCTATATGGGTCTCTGCACATGAGATGGGTCTCCTGAATACAGCACACTGATGGGTCTTGACTTTTTATCCAATTTGCCAGTCTGTGTCTTTTGATTGGTGCATTTAGGCCATTTACATTCAATGTTAATATTGTTATGTTTGAATTTCCTCCTGCCATTTTGTTACTGGCTGGTTGTTTTTCCTGTTAGTTGATGCAGTTTCTTCATTGTGTCATTGGTCCTTACCATTTGGTACATTTTTGCAGTGGCTGATACTGGTTATTCCTTTCCATGTTTAGTGCTTCCTTCAGGAGCTCTTGTAAGGCAGGTCTGGTGGCAACAAAATCTCTTAGCAATTGCTTGTCTATAAAGGATTTTATTTCTCCTTCACTTATGAAGCTTAGTTTGGCCAGATATAAAATTCTGGGTTGAAAGGTTATTTCATCTAACTTTTTTTGTAAGGTTCTTAGTTATTTTACTTTGGGTTAGAAAATGATCTTTTAACTCAGATCTTTTCTTTAAGAATGTTGAATGTTGGCCCCCACTCCCTTCTATCTTGTAGGGTTTCTGACAAGAGATTCGCTGTGAGTCTGATGGTCTTTCCTTTGTGGGTGACTCAGCCTTTCTCTCTGGCTGCCCATAGGATTTTTTCCTTCATTTCAACCCTGATGAACCTGATAATTATGTGCCTTGGGGTTGCTCTTCTTGAGGAGTATCTTTGTGGTCTTCTCTGTATTTCCTGGATTTGAATGTTGGCTTGCCTTGTTAGGTTGGGAAGTTCTCCTGGATAATATCCTGAAGAGTGTTTTCCAGCTTGGATTCATTCTCCTCTTCACATTCAGGTATGCCAATCAAGCGTAGATTAGGTCTTTTCACATAATCCCATATTTCTTGGAGGCTTTGTTGATTTCTTTTCACTCTTTACTCTTGCTTTCTCATTTTATTTCATTGATTTGATCTTCAATCTCTGATATCCTTTTTCTGCTGACCGATTTGGCTGTTGAAACTTGTATATGTCTTGAGAAGTTCTCGTGCTGTGTTTTTCAGCTCCATGAAGTCATTTATGTTCTTCTCTAAGCTGGTCATTCTAGTTAGTATTTCATCTAACCTTTTTTGTAAGGTTCTTAGTTATTTTACTTTGGGTTAGAAAATAATCTTTTAACTCAGAGAAGCTTGTTATTACTCACCTTCTAAATCCTGATTCTGTCAATTCATCAAATTCATTCTCTGTCTTTTTTAGTTCCCTTGGTGGTGAGGAGTTGTGTTCCATGGGAGGAGAAAAGGTGTTATGGTCTTTGATGATTTCATCCTTTTTGCACTGGTTTCTTCCCATCTTCATGGATTTCTCTCCCTTTGATTTTTAAAGTTGGTGATTTCGCAAGGAATCTCTGAGTGGATGTCCTTTCTGTTGAGGTTGGCACTATATCTCCTGTATGAGGGTTTTTTTTTTTTTTTTTTTTTTTTTTTTTTTTTTTTTGCCTGTAGTGGCACTGCTGAGCTGCCTCAGATCCAGTCAGGCTGCTGGGTGGTCTTCCCTGAAATTTGTTTATGCAGGTGAGGTTAGCCCCTCCTTCCCAATGGCAGGTGTCTTTCCTTCCCCAACCTCAATATTCCTGGTTGGGGTCAATCTAGTGTATTCACTGCAAAATTCTCTAGCATGTGGGGTTCAGTTTGTTGGGTTTTGTGAGGGTGGGATCTGCCAGGCTGTATGGCCTGTTTCCCTGCTTTCAACTCTGCCTCTTTCTGTGGGATGGGTAGTTCTGTCCCACTTGCATTAGTCCAAACATCCGCCCAGGTCCGTGCAAACAACTTTTGGCTCCAGGTGGGCTGGAGCTGTTGCTCAGATTTGCATCAATAATCCACAGTGCCCCTCAGTCTGGTGGGGCTCTCGTGCACCGTGGGTTGCAGGAGGGATGAGGGAAGCAAAGGATGCAAATCAGAGCACTAAGGGGGTGAAGTCCCCGACCCTCCAAGCCAGCTGCACTTTCCAGGTGGGGATGCACCCCACCCTGTCTCAGTTTGCCCTCCCTAGGCTGCTCTTGCCTTGCTTTGGCTTGCCTTCCCTCAGCTATTTTCACTGTCCTACCAGTCCCACCAAAATGAACCTGGCATCTTGCTTAGAACCATGGAGTCCTCTAGCCATTTGCATCTCACTTGCTGGGAGCTGCACTTCGGAGTTGCCTTCTCTTGGCCATCTTGGCCCAGAATCCCTCAACAAGTGTTTTCTAAAAATTTAATTTAATATTGATACATAATATTTTACATATTGATGGGGTACATGTGATATTTTGTTATATGCATAGAATGTTTAAGAATCAACTCAGGGTATTTGGAGTTTCCATCTCCTTGAGTATTTGTCATTTCTATGTGTTGGAAACAACATAGCTACTTTGAAGTATACAATACATTGTTGCTATAGTCACCTACTATGCTATCTGGCTTTAGAACATACACCTTCTACCTAGCTGTATCTAAGGATTCACCAACCTCTCTTCACTCCCTCTTCCCACCCACATAACCTTCCCAGTTTCTGTTATCTATCACTCTCCTCTCTGCCTACATGATATCAACTTTTTAAACTCCCACATATATGTAAGAACACGCAATATTTGTCTTTCTTTGCCTATCTTATTCCACTTAACACAGATTTACAGTTCCATCCATGTTGATGCAAATGACAAGATTTCACTCTTGTTTTTTTATTATTATTATACTTTAAATTCTGGGATACATGTGCAGAATGTGCAGGTTTGTTACATAGGTATACACATGCCATGGTGGTTCGCTGCACCCAGCAACCCATCATCTACGTTAAGTATTACTCCTGGTGCTATTTCTCCCCTAACCTCCACACTCTGACAGGCCCCAGTGTGTGATGTTCCCTTCTCTGTGTCGGTGTGTTCTCATTGTTCGACTCCCACTTATGAGTGAATAGAGGTGGTGTTTGGTTTTCTGTTCCTGTGTTAGTTTGCTGAGAATGATGGTTTCAGTCTTCACCCATGTCTCTGCAAAGGACATGAACTCATCCTTTTTTATGGTTGCATAATATTCCATGGTGTATATATGCCACATTTTTAAAATTCAGTCTATCATTGATGGGCATTTGGGTTGATTCCAAGACTTTGATATTGTGAACAGTGCTGCAATAAACATATATGTGTATGTATCTTTAGAGTAGAATGATATATAATCCTTTGTGTATACACCCAGTAATGGGATTGCTGGGTCAAATGGTAGTTCTGGTTCTAGATCCTTGAGGAATTGCCACACTGTCTTCCACAATGGTTGAACTAATTTACACTCCCACCAACAGTGTAAAAGTCTTCCTATTTCTCCACATCTTTTCCAGCATCTTTTGTTTCCTGACTTTTTAATGACAGCTATTCTAACGAGGGCGAGATAGTATCTCGTTGTGGTTTTGATTTGCATTTCTCTAATGACCTGTGACGATGAGCTTTTTTTCATGTTTGTTGGCCACATAAATGTTTTCTTTTGAGAAGTGTCTGTTCGTATCCTTTGATGGGGTTGTTTGTTTTTTTCTTGTAAATTTGTTTAAGTTACTTGTAGATTCTGGATATTAGCCCTCTGTCAGATGGTTAGATTGCAAATATTTTCTCCCATTCTGTAGGTTGCAAACATTTTCTCCCATTCTGTAGGTTGCCTGTTCACTCTGATGATAATTTCTTTTGCTGTGCAGAAGCTCTTTTGTTTAATTAGATCCCATTTGTCAATTCTGACTTTTGTTGCTATTGCTTTTGGTGTTTTAGTCATGAAGTCTTTGCTCATGACTATGTCCTGAATGGTATGGTCTAGTTTTTCTTCTAGGGTTTTTATGGTTTTAGGTCTTACATTTAAATCTTTAATCCATCTTGAGGTAATTTTTGTATAAGGTGTAAAGAAGGGTTCCAGTGTCAGTTTTCTGCATATGGTTAGCCAGTTTTCCAACATTATTAAGTAGTGAATCCTTTCCCCATTGCCTGTTTTTGTCAGGTTTGTCAAAGATCAGATGGTTGTAGATGTGTGGCATTATTTTTGAGGCCTCTGTTCTGTTTCATTGGTCTACATATCTGTTTTGGTACCAGTACCATGCTGTTTTGATTACTGTAGCCTTGTAGTATAGTTTGAAGTCAGGTAGCATGATGCCTCCAGCTTTGTTTTGCTTTTTTTTGTTTTGTTTTGTTTTTTTGCATTTGCTTAGGATTTTCTTGGCTATATGGCTCTTTTTTTTTTTGTTCCATATGAAGTTTAAAGTAGTTTTTTCTAATTCTGTGAAGAAAATCAATAGTAGCTTGATGGGGATAGCATTAAATCTATAAATTATTTTGGGCAGTATGGCCATTTTCACAATATTGATTCTTCCTATCCATGAGTATGGGATGTTTTTCCATTTGTTTGTGTCCTCTCTTATGTCCTTGAGCAGTGGTTTATAGTTCTCCTTGAAGAGATCCTTCACATCCCTTGTAAGTTGTATTGCTAGGTATTTTATTCTCTTTAGCAATTGTGAATGGGAGACTCTCTGTCTATTATTGGTGTATAGGAATGCTTGTGGTTTTTGCACATTGATTTTTTTATCCTCAGACTTTGCTGAAGTTGCTTATCAGCTTAAGGAAATTTTGGGCTGAGACAATGGGGTTTTCTAAATATACAGCCATGATATCTGCAAACAGAGACAATTTGACTTCCTCTCTTTCTATTTGAATACTCTTTATTTCTTTCTCTTGCCTGATTGCCCTAGCCAGGACTCCCAATACTATGTTGAATAGGAGTTGTGAGAGAGGGCATCATTGTCTTGTGCTGGTTTTCCAAGGGAATGCTTCCAGTTTTTGTCCATTCAGTATGATATTGGCTCTGATTTGTCATAAATAGCTCTTATTATTTTGAGATATGTTCCATCAATACATAATTTTTTAGAGTTTTTAACATGAAGGGTGTTGAACTTTATTGGAGGCCTTTTCACATCTATTAAGATAATCATGTGGTTTTGTCACTGGTTCTGTTTATGTGATGAATTACATTTATTGATTTGCATATGTTGAACCAGCTTCGCATCGTAGGGATGAAGCCAACTTGATTGTGATGGGTATGCTATTTGATGTGCTGCTGGATCCAGTTTCCTGGTATTTTATTGAGGATTTTTGCATTGATGTTCATCAGGGATATTGGCCGGAAATTTTTTTTGTTGTGTCTCTGCCAGGTTTTTTAATCAGGTTGATGCTAGCCTCATAAAATGAGTTAGGGAGTACAGGGAATCCCTGAGCCCCACACATTGGTGCATCACAATGTGGGGATCCATGAGCCCCACACTGGGGACCAGAATGTAGGGAGTCAGCCTTATATCACATGTGGGTACCCCGAGTTCGGTGGTCACAAAGGAATGAGAGGAAGACAGATTAAGACAAAAAGTGGGACCAGGGGGCCATCACTTTATTACCCTGGGTGGAGGAAGTGAAGGCCCTGAGCTCTGATCATCCACACTATTTATTGATTACAGTGACTTTGACCTGTAAGGTAGGGGTGGAGTGATGATGGGATGAATCAGTGAGCTGGAAGTGAATTGGTGACCTGGAACTGGTGTATCATCCTAAGGATTGATAACAGTGATGATTTGGGATTTTCACAAAACAAGAACATGTGGTTATCTTTAGCTTATTATCTATGTACAGCTGATTGAACATGAGCCTTACAAGGAGCCTACAAGTCTGGCTACAACATAGTGCTATGAAGGGGTTTTACATCCTTGAGCAGAATGTTTATGATAACAGAGCTTCGGTCACCCTGCACTGGAACCTGAGGCATGGAGAGGCCTTCCTCCTCAGAGGCCTCCTGCAGCCTTCCGCAGTTTGTTGTTCCTTGTTTATATGTTACTCATAACCAATTTATGTAGGCATTCTGTAAGTCCTTTCTCCTTTGCTGTTTTTCCCAACAAGGGAGGAGTCCCTCTCTTTTTATTGTTTGTAATAGTTTCAGAAGGAATGGTTTTCATAATAGCTAAGATTTGGAAGCAATCTAAGTGTTCATCAACAGAAAAATGGATAAAGGAAATGTGGTACATATACATAATGGAGTACTATTCAGCCATAAAAATAATGAAATCCTGTCATCTGCAACAACAACAACATGGATGAAACTCGAGAGCTTATGTTAAGTGAAATAATCCAGGCACAGAGAGACAAATATGACATGTTCTCACTTATTTGTGGAATCAACTACTGAACTCATGGACATAGAGAATAGAAGGATGGTTACTAGAGGCTGAGAAGGGTAGTAGGGAATTAGGAGTAGGTGGGGTTGGTTAATGGGTACAAAAAAAAAAGCAAGAATGGATAAGGCCTACTATTTGATAGCACAACAGGGTAACTATAGTCAATAATAACTTAATTGTACATTTTTAAAATAACTAAAATAACGTAATTGGATTATTTGCAATACAAAGAATAAAAGCTTGAGGGGATGGATATCCTATTCTCCATTATGTGATTATTGTGCATGGCATGCCTATATCAATGCATCTATATATTCCATAAATAAAATATATATACCTAATATGTGCCCACAAAATTAATAAAATGTATTAATAAGCCAAAAAACGTTCCCTTTTCCCTACATTCTTGCCAAGTTCTCTTGTTTACGTTTTTTTTGTTTTGTTTTGTTTTGTCTTGTTTTTTGTCTTTTTAATAATAGTTATCATGGGATAAGATGATATCTCATTGTGATTTTGATTTGCATTTCCCTGATGAGTAGTGATGTTTAGCATGTTTTCACATACCTGTTGACCATTTGTATGTTTTCTTTTGAGAAATGTCTATTGATGTTCACCCAATTTTTTATGGGATTATTTTTAATTAATTAATTTATTTATTTTCTTGAGACGGAGTCTCACTCTGTCACCCAGGTTGGAGTGCAGTGGCGTGAACTCAGCTCACTGCAACCTCCACCATTCTAGTTCAGGCAATTCTCCTGCCTCAGCCTCCTGAGTAGCTGGGATTACAGGTGCCCACCACTCATTTTTGATTTTTAGTAGAGACGGGTTTCACCATGTTGGCCAGGCTGATCATGAACTCCTGACCTCAAGAGATCACCCACCTTGGCCTCCCAAAGTGCTGGGACTACAGGCGTGGGCCACCACGCCTAGCCTTATTTGTTTATTTATTTTATTTATTTTTATTTTTTTGAGACAGAATTTCGCTCTTATTACCCAGATGTTGGCTCACCACAACCTCTGCCTCCTGGGTTCAAGCAATTCTCCTGCCTCAACCTCCTGAGTAGCTCGGACTACAGGCATGTGCCACCATGCCCAGCTAATTTTTGTATTTTTAGTAGAGACGGGGTTTCACCATGTTGACCAGGATGGTCTCGATCTCTTGACCTCATGATCCACCCCCCTTGGCCTCCCAAACTGCTGGGATTATAGGCATGAGCCACTGCACCTGGCCTACTTGTTTATTTTTAGTGTTGAATTGTGTGAGTATCCTTGTATATTCTGGATGTTGGTCTCTTGTTGGATGAATAGTTTGCTAATATTTTCCCCCATTCAACAAGTTGTCTTTTTATTTAATTGTTTTCCTTTGCTGTGCAGAATCGTTTTAGTTTAATATAGTTCTGTTTGTCTATTTTTATTTTTGTTGCCTGTGTTTTTGAGGTCTTTGCCATAAAATCTTTGCCTAGATCAATGTTCTAAAGTATTTTCCCTACTTTTACTTTAGCAGTTTTATAGTTTCAGGTTTTATGTTTATGTTTTTTATCCACCTTGTGTTGATTTTTGTATATACTGAGAGATCAGGTCCAATTTCATTTTTCTTCATGTGGCTGTCCAATTTTCTCACCATCCTTTATTAAAGAGGGTGTCCTTTCCTCAAGATAAGTTCTTGTTGGCTTTGTTAAAGATCAGTAGGCTGTAAATATGTAGCTTTATTTCTGGGGTCGCTGTTCTATTGGTCTATGTGTATATTATTACTATGCTGTTGTGGTTACTATAGCCATGTAATATATTTTAAAGTCACATCATGTGATGCCTCCAGCTTTGTTCATTTTGCTCAGGATTGCGTTGGCTATTCAGGCTTTTTTGTTGTTGTCCCATACAAATTTGGAGATTTTTTTCCTATTTCTGTAAAAAATAATGTTAGTGGCCAGGCGCGGTGGCTCACGCCTATAATCCCAGCACTTTGGGAGGCCGAGGCGGGTGGATCACGAGGTCAAGAGATTGAGACCATCCTGGTCAACAAGGTGAAACCCCGTCTCTACTAAAAGTACAACAATTAGCTGGGCATGGTGGTGTGCGCCTGTAGTCCCAGCTACTCGGGAGGTTGAGGCAGGAGAATTGCTTGAACCCAGGAGGCAGAGGTTGTGGTGAGCCGAGATCGTGCCATTGCACTCCAGCCTGGATAACAACAGTGAAACTCCGTCTCAAAATAATAATAATAATAATAATAATGTTAGTATTTCGATAGGAACTTCCAATCCATGAGTATGGCATATTTTTCTATTTGATTATGTCGTCTTCTCTTTTTTCTTAAATCAATGCTTTCTTGTTTTTCTTGTAGCATTCTTTTACCTTATTGTTTAAATTTATTCCTAGGTATTTTTTTTTTGGAGCTATTGTAAATAAAATTGTCTTCTTGGTTTCTTTCTCACCTTTTCGTTATTGACGTATAAAAATTGTACTGATTAATGTATGTTAATTTTTGTATCTTACAAATATATTAACTTTATTTATAAGATCTACAATTTTTTTGGTGGATATTTATGTTTTTCTAGATATAAGACCATATATTCTGCAAAGAGGAACAATTTATCTTTTTCTTTTCCATTTTGGATGCCCTTTACTTCTTTCTGTTGCCTGATTGCTCTGGCTAGGATATCCAGTACTGTGTTGTATAGAAATGGCGAAAGTAGGCATCCTTGTCTTGTTCTAGTTCTTAGAGCAAACGCTTTCAGCTTTTCCCCATTCAGTTGATGTTAGCTATGGGTTTTTCATATGTGGCTTTTATATGTTGAGATATATTCCTTCTATGCCTAATTTCTTGAGCATTTTTATCATGAAGGGCTGTTGATTTTTTTTTTTTTTTTTTTTTTTTTTTTT
>NW_016107825.1:1380819-1411459 GCF_001604975.1 Cebus imitator | reverse complement strand
CTTCTTCTTCTTCTTCTTCTTCTTCTTCTTCTTCTTCTTCTTCCTCCTCCTCTTCTTCTTTCTCTTCCTCTTCCTCCTCCTCCTTCTCCTTATCTTCTCCTCCTTCTATTTCTTCTTTTCTCCTTCTTCTTCTTCTTGCTTAGCTTATGTGTGGTTCCTGTATTAGTCTGTTCTCATGCTGCTAATAAAGACGTACCTGAGACTGGGTAATTTATAAATGAAAGAGGTTTAATTGACTCTGAGTTCCACATGGCTGGGGAGGCCTAATGATCATGGCGAAAGGTGAAAGGGAAGCAAGACACATCTTACATGGCAGCAGGCAAGAGAGCATGTGCAGGGGAACGCCCCTTTATAAAACCATCAGATTTCATGAGACTTATTCACTATCATGAGAATAGCACAGGAAAAAGCCACCCCTATGATTTGATTACCTTCCAGTGGGTCCCTCCCATTACATATGGGGATTATTACAACTCAAGGTGAGATTTGGGTGAGACATAGAGCCAAAACACATCAGTTTTCATCTGAAAGATGGACATGAAGAATCCAGGTTCTCCTCAGATTTAAGAAAAACCATCCCTCATGATCCAAGTGCCACTGACCATGTAGACCACTTAAAATGGATGCCCATGACTTTTGTTTTGGGGAATGTGTCTCTTGGAGTCACACAGAAATACTTGGAACTCAGCAAACTCACATACAAAACAAATTTTTCTCTGATTTTTGATACATGAGTAGTTTGATAGAAATAAAATAATTGTAATCTATGTGCTTTTGATTAATTTAAAAATAATTTATCCAAATGCTATTTTGCAAGACAAGATTCAAGTCCAAGAAGCCTATTTGGCCTTTTGGTCTGTTAAACTTTTTAAACTATCTTTTTTCTTATTATTATTTCAGTTGTTGGACCAAAAAGTTGGCCAAGGGTAAAAGGCTAAATGTAACTCTAACTTCAAAGGATTGGAATTGTGTTTAAAACCTAGATACTTAGAAACATTTTCTCTCTTGTCTGAATTGTAGTGTCCTTCCTACTTCTTGTTTTAATGTTAAATCCTGTGCAGGGTGGTGACCAGGGAGACTTTGATCAACTCTTGTGGTGGAATTGGATGTTGGCTGCAGCTCCTCCACTGAGTTTCATTCATGGTGTGGCTTCTGAAATAAGAGGGCAGCTAAAAACCTGATCAAGATGCCTAGGTTTGGGACAATTGTTTTTCTCCCTAAACATGGATGATATAAATTATTTCTTCCTTTGCCCCCTAAAACTCAATTGGCAATAGCCGATTTTCAAAAACAAAAATGCATAATTATTTTCATCAGAGAACTGATTGACAAGGCTCCAGTCAACATCTGACTAGGAACCTTTGTGGTTCTCATTCATTAGGCTCTCACAGCACTGAAAGTGCTAGGCTTTCTCAAGTTTATGCACTTTCTTCCCCTCCTCTCAATTGATGGCCTATAAAAGCTACCTTAGGCTTTATATCTCAGTTCAAATGATCCTTTCTCCCTGACTTAAAGCCTCTTCCTGCACAGCTGTACTCAGTATATACTCTCCTTCTAGTAGTTATGTTTTCTCAATGTAGTTTTTTGTTTGCTTCTCTCTACTCTAAAAGGAAAAGTCTTTGAGGAGGGGATTTGCTTTTCCTTCTTATGTTCCTAAATCTTTTCAACATGTTTAGCATAAATATGTGAGCAATCTTTTCAATAAGGTAATAATCAAAAATGAAATGAAGATTTACATCTTATACAACTAGTTGTTTTTGTACAAAAGATGTTGGGTGTGACCACAAAAATCTCCTAATGCAATTCTTCTTAAACAACATCAAGGAACCAATCACTTATCCACTGAGCAGTATTTGTGGAGGAACTCCTCTGTGCCCAGCCTCATACCAGGTCCCGATGATGCTGTGTTTCAGAAGTCAGGTGTGACCCTGACCTCAAGTGTTGGCCACATCTTCCTGGAAAACACTACCATGTTTGGAATTCCTAAGATTAAAATGTCTCCTGTAACTTTCTCCCATTCTATGACAGTTTCATTAATTTTTTTTTCATCCTTAATATCACATTAGATCTCTCTAGATTTTCCTGGCACCTGCAGAGCATTGACATTTTCATGGCAAGAATGAGTGAAGACAGTTCTTAACTGGCCATCAGCTCAAGAATCTCTGCCAGTGGCTTTTTACATCGCTGGCTCAGAATTACCTCTTCCCTGCCTGAAACCACAGATCATCCTCTTCCAGTGCTGCTCTGAGCCATTTGGAGAAGGAAGGAAGAAAGGGTCGGTGAGAGTGAACACCAACTCTTCAAATGTTGCGTGATCCTATTTCAGTCAGCTGAAATAGTGACTCACAAAATGGTGGTGCAGAGATAGCCAAGCAGGCAGTGTCTGGTTCTTGGACATCACCACCGGCTGTGGAATGGGACGTTTCCTCTTGTCTGGGAATTTTAACTAAAGCCTTAAGCTTAGCCTGATGTCTTTTTAACTACCACTGCATTCCAAAGGGAGGCACTAGATTAGATACTCCCTACTCTCTAGAGTTTGCTAAGCGGCCTTGAAAGCATCCTAAATCACTCCTGATAGTCTATAAAAAGAGAGCAATAGGGTTTCCATAGAAAGGAGGAGAAGCCATTTCTTTGAAGAGCGTCCAGAAAAAAGCAGAGCCCTGTGGCATTTTCCCTCTCCTGCCGCTTCCCACAGGCTTTAATCCAAGCACTGGGCTCCGGGAGATACACTCTCAGACACTGGGTGGTCTGCGAGAGGGAAGATTCGTATCTCCTACCAATTGGACGTTCAAGGAGTACAGATGTCCACAGGTCTTCAGCCAAAGCAGAGTAAGAGACACGACTGGTGCCCCAAGGGAGTAGGGCAGATGCGTGGATGAAGACTAGACTCATCCTCTCCTTTACAGCAGCCTGAGAGTCAGAGGCAAGCTAAGCAGCTCCCAGAAGCTGTCAAGAGCAGAAGGGACAGCCTCCACTTCAGAGTTTGTAGGGAGAGAATGTGTGAGTCTTCCCCTGGAGGGAATGGGTGCAGGCTTAAGTCATGTTGAAAAATGCTTAAGGGGCCTTTCTGCAGCAACACAGTGTCTAAAAACAGGATGTCCTGAAGAGGACGTGACTTCAGAAGTCACTAGCAGCTGTGACTGTGTGGGGCAGAGGCTGAGAGGAACCCACCAAAAAGCACCTCTAAAAGAAGACGCCACCAATACAATGGGCATTGAAAAGCCCAGGAAGGAATCTGAATAGCAGCAGCTAAGAACTAAGTCCCATGCTTCTTTCGTTCTAACCACTTACCTTCCTCTCAGAAGAGCCAGGGGAGGGTAGTGGTGGGATGTGAGTGAAGTTAGAATAGCCAGATTGTGTCTCCCCACCCCCGTGTCCCCCTACTGCTAGTAAAGAGAATTCAGGTCAGGCTTTCATTATGGAGAGGGATGAAGTTTTTAATTGAATATAAGATGAATTTATACAAATATAGTCTGTACTAGATTTTATAAAACCTGAAAGGAACTGAAAAGAGGCAGCTTCTTCTATCCATATTGCCAAATCAATACAGAATGAATACTAACAAGAGGAATTTGAAGGCAGTGATTGATGGGAAGAAAATAAAGCCATTTCTGGATTTGACACTACTGTGCCTAGCCCTTCCCATAAACCAGTGATAGCCATGTAAATGGCTCAAGGCTGCACCTGGGGCTTGATCACAGGTCATTCTGCAGACTGTGAAAGGATAAGAGGAGCCCATGTCCATGTCGTGTCTGGCCCTTGGGGCAGAATGTGTGGCATAGCAGAGATTGTGGGTTACCTGCCTACTGTTTTTTGGCACTTACGTCTACCCAACCAGTGTCACTTACCTCCATCTCCAAAAGGTGTTTATTTTTCTACAGAGCATCATTCCCATTGATATAAGCAAAAGTTCCACAAAAACAAAATTCAACCCAAAAGATTCATGGGCAGAAATGCAAGGGAATCTCTGGTTAAACCATCCAGTTTCAGTATGGTCTGCTTTCTTAGAACTTTTCTGTGGATTACTTAGAATTGTAAATGCAGGAAAAGGCTAAGAATGCAGAGTTTCCCCAAACTTATTTCATCCCAGAGCTTTTTGTCCAGACAGCATCCAGAATAAGCAGGATGCCACAGAGCATACTTTGGGAAATTCTGCATTATGGAATGTCTTAATCTGTTTAAGCTTCTCAGAAATGTATTTCTCACCGTTCTGAAGGCTGGGAAGTTCAAGATCAAGGTGACAGACATGCCTGACAAGGGTCTGCTTCCTCACAAGTGGTGCATTCTAGCTGTGCCCTCACGTGATGAAAAGGGCAAGACAGCGGTCTGGGGCTTCTTCTATAAGGACACTAATCCCATTGGTGAAAGGTCTATCTCATGACCTGATCACCTCCCAAAGTTCCCACCTTCTAATCAATCACCTTAGCGATTAGGATTTAACATACACATGTTTGGAGGGATATAAACATTCAGATCATAAAAGGAAATGCAGATAGAGAAGAAACTCTCATCCAGAAGGCAGTTTACTCCCTCCCTCCTTTCTGGGGACTGTCCTCAGTCAGCTAAAACTCTTTTCCACCTAGTAATATTGTAGTCCTTTATAAAAGGTGTATACCAGGTAATATTAGATGAAGTCTCTGAAATCCCATAGCTGTTTATTTGCAAAACTAAGAGGACAACTTTGTTCCTGGACTCTTTTTTTTTTCTCATATCTTGCTGCCTGGTTAGTGCTTAAGAGTTTTCAGGTACATATTCCAGAGCCTCAATTCTGCAAGTGAGTTGAATAAAAGTAAAATGCATAGCTGGGCATGAGTGTGTGGTGTGGCCTAAGGAAAAATAATTCAGGCCTAATATGATGCATTGTCTTAACATGTGCTGAGAACAGGAAGGCCTTACCCAGTCTAACCACAAGTTTTCCTCCATACTCTGCTTTTATGGATGGATAAGGTCCTATAGCCAAATGTTTATTATCATGGAGACCAGGTACAGCTTCTGCTTTACCCTGAATAGTGGGTTTCAATCCCTTCCAGCCCACAGAATTATTCAAACAAACCAATCACATCCTCCCACAAGAACCAAGGGGCACCTCACTCCCCTGACACCACAAAGCCTGCCTGCCCTATTGCCTGGCTGCTCAACCTGTTCCCAAGCGCAACCTCTGTGTGGCCCTGTGTGGCGTGCAGCGTGCTCCTCTGGGCAGTGGGTACGTGTGACTAATAACCTGCTGCTTGTCTCACGTGTCCAATACCAGATGTCGCTGTTTGGCCATCCTCACAGCTCTAGCATGAAAATCCCTCCATCACCAAGGGGGAAAATAGGAAATGATTCATATGGTCTGCTGCACAGTGTACAACCAGTATTTGACATTGTGAATGAGAAGAAATCTCAGTTATATATAGAATTTATAAAAATAAACTTAACTTATTTTGAGAACTTAAAACAAATCCATGTTTGGCCATCTTCATAGACTGGCTTTAGTCTTATAAGCTGAAGAGTAGCACTGGGAGCTCTCTCTGAAGCAGGGGATGTTCGTGAGTAAAATGGATTAAAATCCATATTTTGGGGTCAGACAGAATGAGACTGAAATCTTAGCCTGGTCATTTTGAAGGCTTATGGACTTCGACAAGTTATTTAAACTCTCTCTCTCACTTCACCCACTGTACAATAGGAAACTGTTAGCTTGCTATGGTCTGAATGTTTGTATCTCTCTGAGTTTTACATGTTAAAGCCTAATACCCAATGTGATGGTGTTAGGAGGCAGGGCCTTTGGCGAGTGATTAGGTCATGAGAGTGCAACTTTCATGAAAGCTATTAGTGCACTTAAAAAGAGACAGAAGAGCTTGCTTCATCTCTCTCCTTCCACCATGTGAGGATACAAGAAGAAGACAGCCTTGTAAACCAGGAGGATGGCTCTCACCAGACACCAGGTCTGCTGATGCCTCCATCTTGGACTTCACAGGCTCCAGAATGGAGAGAAGTCAATGTTTCTTGTTTACGTCACCCAACTCATGATATTTTTGTTATAACAGCCTAAACTAAGACAACACCTATATCAGATAGTTATTGTAAAGAATAAATAACACCAGGTAAGCTACCTAGTAAGTAACCTAGCACATGGTAAAGGCTCAGCAAATGTTGGTTGTTAGCTGGCTGCTGTTGTATTTTTATTTTTACTTGTTTGTTTTTTTGGCAGAGTCTTGCTCTGTCGCCCGGGTTGGAGTGCAGTGGTGTAATCACAGCTTACTGCAGCCTCAACCTCTCAGGCCCAAGCAAAACTCCCATCTCAGCCTCTCAAGTAGCTGGGACCATAAGCATGAACCACCACATCTGGCTAATTTTTTAGTTTTTTTTTGTAGAGATGGGGTCTTTCTATGTTGCACAGTCTGGTCTTCAATTTCTTGGCTCAAGGAATCTTCCTACCTCAGTCTTCCAAAGTAGTGAGAGCTACTGTGCCTGGCCTGTTTGTATTTTTAAATTAAAAAGAAGAAATGTTTCTTGTAGGAAAGAAAATATCTCTGCAAAAAGTAACAACAAAACCATCATTTATTTTAAACCACCATGTGAATGTATTCATCAAAGCCTGTCCTTATAGCTGGGACATGCATAAACGTGAATGTTTTCACCTGAGGATAGAGAAGGAGGAACAGTGTATCTATACATGAAAACAAAGGCTGCCCGGATAGGTAGGGAATGTGGTGTGTTCTCAGCAAACTAAGGTGTTCCAGCTAGAATTCGGATGACCCCTGCTATTGTTGAAAGAAAGTGATTTCCTTGGAGTCTTCAGGGCAAAAAGGACAGAAGAGTAGGTATTAGTTTATTGTGTGAAAGACAGCAGAGATGAGGAGAGAGTATTAAAAAATGTTCTTAGGAGCTAGAAATAAGATCTTGAGAAATCAAGTTAATATAAAATGGGAGTGAGGAGGAGGAAACAAATTAAGGAGAAATCCAGTTTGAACTGACTCTCAGGAAATTTCTAGAATTCCAGTAAAGGCTCTAGGAGCAGAAACAAGAAGGTAAAAGGGGCAGACATGACAAGCACAGATATGTTCATGGAGGACACTTCAGAATGGAAGCCCCAGGGTCCCCAAGCGGGTCCGGGGCCGAGGAGAAGACTTCAAAGTCATGAAACGTTAAAGACAAGGCTGAGAAGGAATAAAAACATAAAAAGTAGTTGAAATAGAAAAAGAAGTTTTGGTTTTTTCCAAAGAAAAATCGTCATTTGAAGAAAACGAACAAAATATTTTTTTATTCCTTAGAAAGAAATGTTATCACTTTTTCAGATGAGAAGGTGCAATTAGAATACTAGCAATGACCACAGCTAAGACTATTGTGACTTAATGAGAAAGAATTAATGATGTTATCTCCAATGTCCGGATAGCCTTTTTATCTGGCAGAGCTCAGAACTGCTCATCTCAAAGCTTTCTTCTCTACCCACAATGTGCCTCAGCTGATCGTGCTGATCTCGCTTAAATGGTTAATGGCTAACACAAAAGAACCATGCGGCAAAGCCATTCAAATTACAGGTAGTCACTTGAGGGAGGGACCAAACCCTGTAGTCCTGAATTATTGATCTGCTCAGTTCTGTTTGCTGTTAATAGTCTTCTGGACAAAGGCAGGGCTATTTCATTGTAGCGTCCATTCACCAGTGTGCTTCCTATAACATGGTCAGAGTAAACAATGTATACTAACATGTTTTTAGGTCACCGGTATACTGAGAATAAGAAATGTTAGTGTTAGAGTTTTGCATTCTTCTGTATCACTGTTTTATCAGCTTTTAGGTATTGATTTGCATTTTTTTAAAAATTATGACACTCCTAGAAATTAGTGCTCATACCAAGTGAAAATATATTAAAATAAGTGAAATAAGTAGCTTTGGAACATTTCTCTAAACATTTTTGTAATTTTTATAAAGTTAAATTCATATGAGTTTTTACCCTGTTATTAAGTACATCCATTTCAACAATAAATAGGGCCCAAGCACTTTACAAATTTCAAATGTGTTTTGGAGTCCCAACAGGCTCAAAATTTGGTATATTAAATACAATTTGTTCATTGAATTGAGACTAGTTCTTGGAAATTATATGCTGTGAATTAAAAATCATGTCACGGTGCTTTCAACTCAAGGCCTGGGTAATGATGTATTTTGTTAATAATTCACAAAGTGGTGACTTGGGGTCTTAGAGGAATTGATTTATCTTTCAGAACACAAAATACAATTTGGACAGTAACTTGGCTATGACTGTTTCCTAATGTGAAAAATTGTTATATTTACTACACCCTAATCCTCTCTCACCTCCTTTATCATCTCAAGGATCAAGAGGAGCCAAAAGGTCACTCATTAGATCATTTCCTCACTCCACAGACATATATCAAATACCTACTGAGTGCCACACACTAGAATAAGCATTAGTGATACCCCTTACCCAAAGGAATATGCTCTTTGGCTTGAGGCAATAGGCATTCAGTTAGGAATGAAGATACAGTATGATGGGTGTATACTGGGAACCCACAAGAAGGAGTGATTATGTGGAAGAGCCTAGGAAGCCTGCACTGAGGGATGGCATTTAAACTGGATGGAGGAGACATTCACAGTCAGAGAATAAGGGAAAAGGCATTCATTCCAAGAAAGAAATCTGTGTGTGTAATGCCCCAAAGTATAAAGAGCCAAGCATTTCAGAGTGGGCGGGGCACAGGGTGCCTGTGAGGGAGAGGAAGGCGGGAGCACTGGAAAAGAAGATGGTAGAGAAATTGCCAACGATTTGCAACAGATTTCCATCCAAGGATTTTAGGTAAGGAAGTGAGAATATTTGATTTATCTTAGGACATTTGAAGGAAGTACAGACTAACATAATAGCGAATAGAAACAGGAAGACAAAGAGGCTGTTGTAATATTGCAGATAAAAGAAAATATTGCTGAACTAAGTCAGTGGTGGGGGGTGGAGAGGAAGGAGTACATTTGATAGTTTCAGGAGGCAGACTTACAGGTCTTTGTGAGCTCTTAGATATGAGGACTGAAGGAGGAATTTTAAATTCGACAGCTGTGAAGATATGATGACCTTAGCTGCGTAAGTACTGTGAGAACAGTAGAATTGGGGAAAGCCAAAAGAGACAAAGTGGAAAGTTTTATTGGGTTTCTTGAGCTTCAGATGATAAGCACCCTCACCCAGTAGATATGTGCAATAAACAGAGGATCCAGGGATAGAAAGAAGTTACAGACAGATATATAAACAGGAGTCACTGGTGTATACAGCTCTGGTCTGAATGCTTAACATCCATATGTTGAAATCATAACCTTCGTCAATGATATTAGGAGGCAGGGCTTGGTAGGTGAATGAGATTAGTTCCATTCACTAATGCGTCTCTTTTTAAAGGCACCAATTCCAGTCTTGCTACACCTACATGAATCGGACTAGTGTCCTTATAAAAGACCTTCCAGGAGCTCATTTGCCCCTTTGTGCCATGGGAGGAAAAAGGTAGAAATGCAGTCTATGAACCAGGAAACAGGCCCTCACCAGACACTAGATCTAATGGCACCTTGATCTGGGACTTCTCGGCTTCCAAAACTTTACTGTGAGAAACAATTTTTGAGGGGTTTGTTTATAACTACCTTGTGTGTAGTATTTTGTTATAGCAATCCAAATGGGCTAAAACATAGCAGTTGATGCTGATCTAGTGAATGAGATCACTCACAAAAACATTTGTGATGCTTGAAGAAGGTAGAACTAAAATGAACTTTTTTTTTTTTTTAAAACAGAGTCTCACCCTGTGACCCAGGCTGAAGTGCAGTGTCTCAATCTTGGATCACTGCAACCTCTGCCTCCCAGGTTCAAGTGATTCTCCTGCCTCAGCCTCCTAAGTAGCTGAGATTACAGCTGCCTGCCACTCCACCTGGCTAATTTTTGTATTTTTAGTAGAGATTTCACCATGTTGGCCAGGCTGGTCTCAAACTCCTGACCTCAGATGATCAGCTCACCTCAGTCTCCGAAAGTGCTGGGATTACAGGCATGAGCCACTGTGCTCAGCCTAAAATGAAATTTAAGTTAATTAAAAAATCTGGGCCGTTAAGTCTCCAATCATTAATTAGACTATTGAAACATATTAAAGTTAAATGGTCTAAACCACTTTAAGAACCATTGTTTAGGGGGTCACTGATACTTGATAAGTTATTAATAAAATTGATATTAATGAAATCTAATCTTAATAGTTTCATTAAAGATAATTTAATTACCTTCTTTTATACATTATACTCTTAACATCTGTCAATTTCCAAATTGTTTGTTAATGTCAGAAACAGTAAAATCTAGCCACATGGTTTGGTTACATAGAGATGTAGATGTAGACATAGATATAATTCAATATTTGTCTCCATGATGGGGTGCCTCTTCTAATGTCTTACTTTCTACCTTTCAGCCTTTGCATTTTTCATCCTAAAAGGATCTGTTTATCAACATCAGGTAACTTCCAGTTCATATTTGCCCCAATATTTCTAGCTTTGTTTATCCAGTGAGAGTGACTCATGCTTTTGATAAGATCTTTTCATTGCAAATGGGTGTAGGCACTGTAGCACTGTAGCAATGTCATTCTGACATGGCATGCCAAGAGTGATCTATACCAGAATTCCCAAGTGGATCTGAGAGTGGAAACTGGAAGATCTTTTCAGCACCACCCTTTGGTTAGACCTACACAAAACTGGAGGTAATTCAGAACTCCTCAGTAAGTTGCCCGACAATCTCCATTAACTGTGCCATTTTGGACGATGTTATTGCTATGACCCTGAAATGAAAATGGATCAGATTTCATTTTACTCCTCCTCTTTCTTTGCCCCACAGCACAGTGTGAGTTCATGCAATTATGTCCCCAAGCACACAGCCTAGGCAGATGTATATATGAGCCGTCACATAAAATCCCTGCACATTTACACAGTGTATTGGGATAACATACACACTTAATAAAGCTTTCCATAGATACTTTTTCATTCTATGTTCTCACTTCTAAGTGAGCTGAAAATCAACGCAAGAGATCACTAGAATGTTTCACCCAGATGACATTATTGTCATATGTGCCATACCATAATTCATATGTTAATATGTAAAAATGACATTTTTTTAATAAAATGTGTCACTTTAATTTAGAGCTGAAGGAGAAGACATAGGAAAATATTTTCCAATTCATTAGGCCACAGGCCCAAAGAAATAAATCCTTCTGATGAATCCTGTCATCACATTGTAATTCCAACACTTCAATATTCTGAAATTAACCAGACCCATGCCACCCCCCTACTTCACTATTTCAGCCTAAAATGCTTCCAGAAAGTTCCCTAAGCGCTAGCTGTGAAATTACATTGTGTTCTAATGGGAGACCTAGGCAGGGGGTTAAAGAGGGTTTTTTGCAGTGTGTAACTGATTTCAGATAAGCAGTGAGCTCATGTATCAGGAAAATGACTTGTTTCCTTTTCACATTTTACATGGTGTAGCAGCCAAGGTAATTTTATGAGCAAGGATTTTGCTGTTGCTGTTACAATTGTGATTGTGAATAAGCCAAAGGTCACTGCTGCAGCCCCAAAGCCTTTGAGAGTGGCACTTATTTATTGTCTTTGGAGGGGTTCTTCTTACTCATGGTCCCATCTGGACCAGGTTTTTATGAAAGCTCCTGATACAGTCTCCATTGCAAGAAAAAATGAATTGGTTAGCTGGGGCTGACATCACTATTCCATTTTGATTCCTCAGATTATACCCATCTCTGGCCAACAAAATGCCATGTGAGAGGGGATTTTTCTTATAGGCATCTCTTAGAAATTTCCTGCTAATTATCTTTGAAAGACAGAGTCAGCTCCTTAAAACCAAAGTGCCCCCAATCCTACTCTGTGTCAGGGAATGTTCCCTATTGATTTTGAATATCCCTCTAAACATCTTATGAGCATGAGTCTTGGGGAGGAATTTAGATCCATTTGTAAAGGTTTGGTTTCTAGAGAAAATCAAAGTCAGCACAAACATACTTCCATTTACTAAGCAGTCTCTCAGTATATTCCTCTTGAATACATTCAACAGCATTTATTGAGCACCTACTATATGTTAGTGTTTGGGATATATCTATGGCAAAATGAATATCCCCACTCTCAAAAGGCTTCATGATGAAATACTTTAAGAAACCCTGGTTAAAACCCTGGGAAATATGTCTTCTCTGTGGAGAGTTGTCAGAGCTGATAACATTCTAAAAAGTATTGTAAAATTCTAAGAGGGGCAGAAAAACCTCTGGTTTTCCCCCACATTTATTTTATAACAAGATTTTTTTTTATCCATCATGATTAGTTTTTTGAAATATACTGCTCCATGTTAGTAACATTTTTCAGTCCTATATATTCTTAGCCTTTAACCATGCTAGTTTATTGACTATTCTAAATTTTAAGTCCATGAACTCAAAGTCTAGAATATTGTCTAATACTGTGTTATTTAAGAGACCTAATTTGCTATGGGCACTCCCTGAATTTTATGTCCTAATATTGACCAAAGTTTCCATTTATATTTTAAGTGCTTCAATAATAGAAAACTAATCGGTAAGATGATATTAAGGGTCATCTTAAAAAAGGTGTTAGGCACTGTGCTGAGTACTTTTTGCAGATAGCTAGATTCAAATTCTAATATTCACAATTGAAGCGGCACCCATTAACTCAACTTTATTTTTAATTTTAATTTCTTTTTTTCTGTACTTGTTTTATTTTATTTCCAACTTGTATTTTAGGTTCAGGAGGTACGTGCACAGGTTTGTTACATGGATAAATTACATGTCTCTGGGATTTGGTGTACAGATTATTTCATCACCCAGGTAATAAGCATAATACTGGATAGGTAGTTCCTCAGGCCTCACCTTCCTCCCACCCTCCACTCTCAAGTAGACCCTGGTATCTGTTGTTCTCATCTCTGTGTCCACATGTTCTCAGTGTTTAGCTCCCACTTACAAGTAAGAACATGCAGTATTTAGTTTTCTGTTCCTGCATTAATTTACTTAGGGTAGTGGTCTCCAGCTGCATCTATGTTGCTGCGAAGGACATAATGTCATTCTTTCTTATGGCTGCATAGTATTCCATGGTGTATATGCACCACATTTTCTTTATCCAGTCCACCATTGATGGACGTTTAGTTCTGTGATGAACATATGCTTGCATGTGTCTTTATGAGAGAATAACTTACATCCTTTAGTGTATATATTGAGTAATGGGATTGCTGGGTTGAATCATAGGTGTGTTTTTAATTCTTTGAGAGATCTCCAAACTGCTTTCATTATCTCCATTTTCTCAATGGGGAAAGTGAGTCACAGATAAGTAACTTGCCCAAGGCCACACAGTTAATCTGAAGTGGGCTGAGATTCACCCACAGGCAGGCTGCCTCTAGTCCCAGGGCTCAGGGCTCTCACAATATAGAAAGCCCTTTAAGCATCATTGTACTTGTTGTTTATTTGCTATGATTGCAGAGGAATCTCCACACCCTCCACACTCCGACAGCCAATTACATTGTTCTCATTTGCTCTGTAAACAGTAATTTTCTTTCAGGAAAGGTCCTTCTTATATTGGCCTTGCTGATATTGATTTGTTGAATATGCAAAGTGAAGTTCTTGTGATTTTTCTAACCCCGAACTTATATACTTTTGTGTTTATCAAATATGTATCTCATATAGATCATGCTGTCCCAGAGTTTCTCTGTTTCCTTTGATTTATTTTATATAAGGGAGTGAAAGATAGCAGTGGCTATAGCAGAGAAAGCAGGAAGCAGAACTGGTAGGTAAATTGTATTCTTACAATGAGTCAATAAATTAATGACTGGGATGAGGTGGGGGAAGGAGGATCCATGGGGAGACAGGAAAGGTAGAAAAGGAAATTCTTCCCTAATGTATCCCAAAGTTTCCAGGGAATAAATCTGCTGCAGTTACTTTATTTGGAAGAGGAAAGGGAATAATCAGGTGAAAAATAGTCACGTGGTGATTTACTTAAAACATGAATTTTGCCTGATAGAATAGATGTGTGTGTATAAAATCATCTGTAATTTCACACAGACTGCTATAGGAACAATTAAAAATTCACAATGAAGAGAAACAACTTCAAAGTATTATATTAAATAAGTTTCAATAGGTCTTTATCATACTGATTTTCAGTCAGCAGTTTTCAAACGTAAAAGGATATTGAAACATCTGTATCTTATAATGCATAAGCATTTAATTCCATGCCCTCTTGAAGCAAATGTCTATTGAAAAATCTACTCTTTGTTTACTCAAAATATATTTATTAAGGCCTCACAATATGCCAGGCACACTGCTACTTGCTATGAGATATACAAAGATGAATACATTAAAGAGAATAGTTTAAGTGGTATGCAGTGTACCCGCGAGGAAAACTAAAGCATTCAGTTTGCTGTGTAGGACAGAGCAAAAATAAATATGGGGTTTGGATGTAGATTTAATCTGGAAGAAAACAGAGAGGAGTGAAGGCTTTCAAATGTTCGTGTAACGTTAGGAATTTAGTTGCTGAATGAAAGTTAATTTGGCAATAGTGAACAGGACAGATTGGAACTGAGCTCTGGAAGGTTCCTGGAGTCATCTATTACTAAGATGATGAAGATGATGAGGACCTGGTCTAGGATGGAAGGAAGGAAGAATAGAGAAATGGAATGAATCCAGGACATGCTCCATGAAAGGCAAACCAACAAGCAAACCTCATAACCAAATAAACTGAGAACAGAAGTAGGACCAGAGAATAACTTCCTGAGAAGGAAAACTGGGGAATTAGTTAAAGAGCTGTCCAAATCTTAAGCCTAGGCCAGTAGGACTTGGTGTCCCTAACAACCGAGATAGACAGGTGAAAGAGAGCCACTTTGCAGAGTGAGATTCTAAGTTCTGTTCTAACTATGTTAGTTTAAGGTAAGTTTCCCACACCAAAGCCAGCAACCGCATGGGGCAATCATAGACCCCGGAACTGAGTCCAGGTGACGGGTGGGATGAAAAGTCTTATACTTTACACCACTGGACAGCCAAGGTTGTGCTGCAGGAGCCATGAAGCAAAACTGAAGTGTATTTTACCTTATAAATATGAAAATGGTGTCCATAAACCCAGGCTTCTACACAATATCTTTCCCCCTGCACCTTTGGCTTACATGGATGGGTACTTTGCTTATTTCGCTTTAAGTTTCTGCCACCTAATCTCTCTCTACACCTCCTTCCTTTTCCTTTGGCCACCGCCCAAGCTGGCCTCAGCAAATGCCTGGATACTCACTACTTTTACTTCTATACCACCAGAAAAATAGAACCAAGAGACACTAAGCATGGCATAGACATAGCATCACCAATATCCCACTTGCTATCCTATCCTCCCCAGCCTCCCTTGCAGTTAAGTGAGGGCCATAGGACCAGTTCTGGTGCACGCACTGAGACATAAGGAGTGTACCCTTCAGCACTGTGCAGAAACTGTCTCCTCCAAGCTCCTGTTTCCCTCTTGTGACAACCTTGGAGGTCATGTGCTCTAGACAGTGTCATGACACAATGGAGGTAAGCTCACATGACCTACTCACATTGAACTTTGTGTAAGCAAAGATTAAGCCTCGATTGGGTGAAGCCACTGAAATGTAGGAAGTAGTCCCTTGTGGTCACTAGTATTATTTACAGCAGCAGCCTAGACAACTTTGACATCTAAGAATGAACGAGCTGTTTCTACAAGAATCAAAAAGCAGGACAAAGCCTTCATTAGAAAGGAGAATTTATATTTCCTGTATCTTAAGTTTGCCTTCTCAAAATCTATACCTTGTTTGTGCCTCCACCTGCAAGCTGTGAAGATTTGGAATATTTAAATAAATAAGAAGTGCTCATAAGTAACATTTTCTGCTGAAATGCAATGGGGAGAGGCAATCGTAATAGGGTGAAGACCACTGCTGATCATGCAGTTATTCCTTAACTTGCAGTAAGACCCACGAGGTGACTTACTACATACTCTGCTTTGCTTAATTGCTATGCAAACAACATGAAACAACACATAACAGCACTGAAGAAATTTTCCTATGAATATTAGTTTGAGGATCTCATGCTGAACTAAAATGCATGTGCACACTATACTTTAACAAGTGTGCTTTCCCACTCTGTCATGGACATTCCATCCTTAGATAAAATTTAACTCCTTAATTATGTCATGCTCTTCTTTTGTTTTAAATATGACTTTTTGGTGCAAAGTTATTGATGGAGACTTCTCTGTGCATACATGTGTTCTCCACAGAAACAGTTCTTTTTTAAGGGGAGTAAATACTGAGTACACAGGAATCATTTGGAGGTTTGAAGCCAGAATTGTCCACTTGGAGTTAATCATATTTTCCCTCTCAGCCCCCATAAATAGTTGAGGTTACATAAGTGATGTGCAGTATGATTAGGGTTTACTGAGTACAAGGTATAAGATATTTACAAAGCTTTGGCATGAAGCACACTCTGTGTTAGTGCTCTATACTTTTTCCCACACAAATCTGGGGAAAAGGATGTCTGGTTCCCTGTTTTGTTTGTGCATGAGCTCTTTTATAGGAATTCTGTGGAATTCCTATTCTGTTAGAAGCTCAAGTTCAAAGCTATGACACTCAACAAGTTCAATTATTTACATATTTAAGATCAAGCATAGCACCATAGCTACACAATTATATTTTTGAGTTTGAATTCAATTCTCAGAATGATCTGATAAAATCATCCTCATGGTTTAGATGGTTGAGGACCCACTCTTTGAGAAGACAGGTGAAAATCTGTGTCACCAAAGAGATGGTTGAGTTTCCAAAGGTAAATATGCCAGAAGCCAGTGATTTCAGAAGCTGACGAGGTTAGCAAGACACGGTAATATTGAGATCGAGGAAAAGCTGCCAGAAACACCATGATCTTCCAGCAGCAAGCAAGTGTTCTGAAACACAAATTGTGTTTTAAAGTGAAATGTTTTCTTGTAAAAACTGTCAAGAATTAACAAAGTGGGGCAAGGTTCAAATCTAACATTTAGTGACAGCATAGTTTTTACTTAGTTTGGAAAGAAAGAATTAGCTAATGCTTTTTAAAGATTTTGACATAACTGCTGGGTGCAATGGCTCATGCCTGTAAACCCAGCACTTTGGGAGGCCGAGGTGGATGGATCACTTGAGATCAGGAGTTTGAGACCAGCTTGGCCAACATGGTGAATCCCAGTCTCTACTAAAAATATGAAAATTAGCTGGGCATGATGGTGGGCACCTGTAATTCCAGCTACTTGGGATGCTGAGGCAGAAGAATTGCTTGAACTCCAGAGGTGAAGGTAGCAGTGAGCTGAGATGGCACTACTGCACTCCAGCCTCTTGACAGAGTGAAATTGTCTGGAAAAAAAAAAAAGAAAAGAAAGATTTGACACAAGGAAGAGTGAAAGAGATTTTATTTCCTAGTTTCTAATAGTACAATATAAATCTCAAAACCAGATACCCCCTTGCCTCTAGAAGTTTACTCTTCTGTAGAGCAGCGATCTGGCCCACTTTCTTTCATTATCTTTCCAGTTGTCTGGCACAGCTCTCCAGAGCCACGTGTGTCCTAAGAGCACCGATTGGCTTCTGAGCTCATGTACATAAGGACAAAAGGAATTTGAACTAAGGCCCATCATTCAGCTCATGATAAAGTCACAGATAATAGTGGGTTGGTGGAGGGAGGAATGGAAAGAGAGAGTAATGCTGTTGAGAGTCAGTATGTGGCCAAGCAAAACATTAAGTGCTATATAAATCTTAGCTCCTTCCTCCTCCAAACAGTCCCTTAAGAAGCTATTGTTATGGCTGTCTACCTTTTACTGATGATGAGCTGAGACTTTGGGGAATTAACTTCCTCTCTATGTAGAGGTGATAGGATGTGACCAGGCGCACCAGGCTCTGGAGCCACCTCTGACCCCACCCTCTTGCTTCTGTGGGCACACATGTCCAACCATGAGCTCTGAGCACTTGTGTGGCAGTGTGCCACGCCTTCCCTCCAACCACCTACACACACACACAGAGACACACACACACACACACACACGCACACAGAGCATGCACATTCACACACAATTTCTGAAAGACTCAGAGAATCAGAATCTAGGCCAAGGAGAATCTCTGGTGCATGAGAATCTTCTAGCAAACTGGGTATTTCCATGATTTCTTACTTATTTGGGATGTGGCTTACCTCTGGTATCTCCCAATTCTAGGAAGGTGCCAGAAACTTGTAACTGGGGCCCGGCCACCCAGCTATGGCTCCTATCTTCTCTCCCTCACCAGCAATCTGTCCTGACACCTCCACCTCAACCACTAGCAAGAGCTATACCTGATGGGGAGACTTTACAACAAGGTCTGCTATGCTCACCTGCCTTTAGAATTGCACCCTGGCCTGAGTTTCCCTATCCTAAGTAGTATCTGTAAAACGGGTGCCTAGTTACTGATAATGGCCAGAGTTATTCATGACATTAAGAGTGAGCCCACAAAGATTTCAAAGTTGCTCTCTCCAGAAACCACTGTAGCTAGGATGATCCCCATCGAGTCCACCCCAGGGCCTGAGCAGCAGGTCCTTACGTAGGTCTGGCTTCTGCCACTTTCTGGTTTTCCCAGCATGCCACACCACTGAGCTTACCCCCATGTCTTTCTCACCAACACAGGTAGCCAACAAGTACTACTTGGGAGCAAGTCTGTAAGTGTTCATTCGTTTTCAGTGATGAAAAACGTACAAGGGCACGGTTTGTACCCTGAAAAAATGTGGCATTTCTTCCATTTGAGACATTGAAGCATATTTGGAAACAAAGTGACTTTCATTTATTTAAGTAATATGTAAAATTCGTAGGTTGACTCTAAAGACAATCACACACAATTTTTAACATGCCTCTCCTCACAGTAAGAGGAAGAATCTGTTTCTCCTCCATTTTAATTCAGACTGACCTTCCCATGTGCTTTAACCAACGACACTGTGCCAATTTGGGGGCCTGACACATCCTTCTTTACTCTCTTGGAGCCCTAGACCACAGTGCAAGAAGTATAACCACCCTGTTGGAGAGAGAAAGAGAAAGAAAGAGAGAAAGAAAGAGAAAGGGGCAGAGAGAGAGAGAGAAAGAGACAGAGAGAGAGAGAGGGAGAGAGAGAGGGAGAGAGAGAGAGAGAGAGAGAGAGCAACCCAGCCAGTTTCCAGCATTTCAGTTACTCCAGATCAGGTGCCAGACATATGAATGAAGCCATTTCAGGCCTTCTAATCTTAGCTGAGCTCCTAACTGAATTCAAAGTAACCACCAGCTGACACTACCTGGAGCAAAAGGACCACCCAGCTTAGCCCTGCCAACCCATGGAATGATGAGAAGCGCCAAACCACCATCATCTTAAGCAATTGTCCAAGTGTTCAGATGGTTTGTATACAGAAATATGTAGCAGAGATGAGCGCCTGTCATGTGCCTCGCATCCTGGTATCACTCGATATATATGTGTTTCAATAAATAATGACAAAGACATTAACTCCCATTGCTGATTGTAAGGATACAAGAGTAAATACCTCTGGGGAAAGAGCTCCTGAATTCTCTAATTATCACTCCCACTGCCATCCTTGGAGCATTTTCAGGCCAGTGGATGAGATAGATTGCCAAGGGTCAGGGCCAGCCATGTGCTTCATTTTTGGAAGTGGCTTCTGGAGATGGAGAGAAGTGACTTTCAGTTCAGCTCCTGATACAACACCTTTTCAAGAGTGGGCTCAAGGGTGAATTTGTTTTTATGCTTGTTACCTAATAAACTAACACCGCATTCTAACTCACATGAAATCATGTCAAGCCAGGTACTTCCCATAACCAGTTATATGTTTTCAAATATTCATAGCAATTCCACAGTGTTTCAGTAGCCTGGCAGGACTTGGGTTTGGCAGTGACTCTAGCTGGTGGTTGACATTCCTTATTCTAAAGACCATGGATTAGGCTATAGATTTCAACAAGAAGGGAAAAATATTTCCCTGTGAGGCTGTTATAAAAAGAAACCTCCAAATACGATAATTACATTTATTTTCAGAGAGAACCACCAACAGTCACGGTTTATAGTATCTTTTCATTTGTGGAAGATCTTCATTAAAGAGTATATTTACTCTGTTTTGAACCAGTGAAAGTCCCTCTGTGGGAATATCAGGGAAGCTTTGGATAGCTCTTTCAGGCTACCAGGAAGCATACGGATAAATTGCTAAGTCACTATTTAGTATGTGATGGTTTGATGGCCCAGAGATCATTTGAGTCCCTGCAGGTAGACAGCTGTTAGCTATCCCTGAGTTCCTCTGGCTCCTGGAAATAAACCGAAGATGAAGCTGTTTGCAGCTGCAGTTGACAGAGCTGCCATCTGCTTGGCTCCTTGGAAGCTCTCAGCCAAGGACTTTGTGTCTAACTGCCTCACAGCAGAGCGGGCAGTTTTCTGTAGGGAGCTGGATTGAAGGTCACCTCTTTCCATCTCCAGAAGGCATTTCCAGAAAAAAAGCACACTGCAGTCCTCACCCTTTGTAATCTGTCTCAGCCACCATTCTAAAACTTCTCTAAGGACAGGGAGTAGACGGGGGACTGGGAAGAAGAGAGAATTGAGGAGATCATGTCCCAGTGCTATTCTTGTTGGCACTTTGGTAGAGTGGCTGCTCATCCCTCCATAAAACCCTTGAAGTCTACCCCTTGTGTGTCTCTCCCTTTGGGCAAACCCCTCTCTCAGCAGCACTTCCCTCTCTGATTCTCAAACACAGCAGCACAGAGGACTGAGCCTTCTTCTTTCTGCTTTTCTTTTTCTGATTTTTCATTATTTGGGGTATCCCTTCACTTCTCTGCACTCCATCCATATCCACAGACAAACGTATTTCAGTCCCACATCTCCAACTTCCAACCGGATGTCTCCTACTAGACATCGTACCTTTCCAAAATCAGCATTTTTGCAGCAAAATCCATCCTATTTCTATGCAGATGATGGCCAACTCTGAACTTCTCTACCTGCTGACTCAAGATTTTGAGTTTTGACCATAGATAGATATCCTATGAGCCATTGAGCTATTCACTTCCCATGGTTAATATTACAACAAGAAAATACAAACTTCACCACCTAAAATCTGGACATTGGCAATGGTCTTTTAGTTTTTCAACATACCTCTATTCTTTTGACCTCCAGAGCTATCCTATACAATTCTTCCAGGAGAATATCTTCAACACAACCCTTCCTGCTTTATCTCTCTATTCAAAGACATCTAAGTGTTGCTCAAGTTCAAAAGGAATGCCTTTTTACCAGCATTCAAGGCTTTTTACAACATGGCACCTACCTACCTATGTAGCTTCATCCCCAGCCCATATCTAGACTTAGTAGTTCAGACTATTATCTACACAGCGTTGAGCAGCTCCAGAGGGAACTGTCTGTATGAACCACCGTTTTGAGTATTACTTCATAGTGTTGTGCAATGCAGAGGACCTAGTCACTACATGCCTTATACAAGCCTTTGCCTCATCCATGTCTTTGCCTTCCCTGAGGCTCCCCTTTGTTTTACACCTTCCTTGTCTTCATTTTCCCTTTGTCTTCTCAAATTCTAGTGTGGTATCCTTTCCTCTAGGAAGACTTCTCCCATTTCCCATCTGCCCCAGTCTTCAGCCTAGAGTCATGGAGCTGTTTATTGCTTAAATCATCCTTTTAGCACTTGCCCTCCACCAGGCATTAGCATCAGTTCGTTCATTCCTTGTGTGTGATCTATTTCTGGGACTAGAATAAGACTTCCAAATAGCTGACACTGCTTCTGAAATTGTGTGTACTTTCAATGTTCGTTGATAAAGATGCTTGTGATAACAGTTTCCAGTGTTGTTTTTTTGTTTTGTTTTGTTTTTTTCCACACAAAAATCACAGCTTCAACTAAGAAATATTTGTTTGTAATGTCTGGGGAAGAAGATTTGAAAAAAGAGAACAAGTAACTGTATTTCCCATAACCATGTGTCACCTTTGTCTTTATTTTTATTATCAGCTTTGTATTCCAACAAATGGATTCACATCAATCATGATGCAGGTACTAATATTGGCCAGCTGGTTTCCAGCTGGTACTTAACTTGTAGAAGTTACTGATTATGGCACATGCCTGTAAAGACCAGCTCCATGTTGAAATTCCTTCCTCCCTTGGCATTGCCACTACATCCTCCTGATTTTCCTTTCCTCCCTCCCTCTTCATCTCCTTCATTGGAAGTTTTGCTTTTCTCACATCTTACCCTTAGAACCTTCCTTTTCGGCCTCCTTCTTTTCCCACCCTACCTGCTCAAGGAGGATGGGATCCAAGCCTTTTTCCAGCCGTGATCCTTCTCCTAAGTGCCAGACATACATTTTCTACTGCCAGCTGAAAACCTCCCCCTGGACGTTCTTCGGGCATTTTAAACTCAACACCTACTTTTCCCTCCTTCCTCCTCATCTGTCTTGGTCAATGGAATTGCTATCTTCTCATGCTAAGAGCTCAGGGTCATCATTCACTTCTCTCTGTTTCTCATGCTCAACACCTGTCTCTGTCTACTGTAGCGTTCCCCTCTTAAATAATTTTTCTCCTTCCAAATCCTGCTGTTATGTCTTGGTTTAGGTCCTTTGTACTTATCATGATAATTAATATTAGCTCTTATAGCTGTCAAACTGAGAACTCTCCATGGCTGAAAATAGCAAAGGCTTGTTTTTACAGACTCACCCAAACTGGATGCAGATTGAGTAATCTCCAGGTCATTCCTCCACACCCTCCTCCAAGTGGTATAGCTCAGGATCCATTCTGCCTTCACCTTGTGTCTCTGCTACATCAACACAGACTTCTATGATCTCGGATGAAAGAGAGAGACAGAGGAGAAGACAGAACAGCTCTTCGCTTCCTCAAGTAGAAAGTGGCACAAGTTAGAAGTGGCAGACCATTGGTCAGAACATGATCTAATCTAACCTCAAGACATTCTGGAAAATATAGAGACATATGAAATATATGGTGAGTACAAAGTATCTGATAGGCTCTTTTCCTGTCTCACCAGGGCTAATGCCAATACTACTGATTAGTTTTCTTAATTTCAATTTTCTGTTCTACCCCACCTATATGCTTTTACTAGATATTTTATTCATAATCTCTATTTTTTTATCAAACATAAGATCAATCTCAGTTGGGCGCTGTGGCTCATGCCTGTAATCCCAGCACTTTGGGAGGCCAAGGTGGGTGGATCATGAGGTCAGGAGATCGAGACCATCCTGGACAACATCTCTACTAAAATACAAAAAATTAGCCAGGCATGTGGCAGGCATTTGTAGTCTCAGTTACTCGGGAATCACATGAACTGGAAGGTGGAGGTTACAGTGAGTTAAAGTTGCACAACTGCACTCTAGCCTGGCAACAGAGCAAGACTCCATATCAAAAAAAAAAAAAAAAAAATCAATCTTGTCACTCTCCATCTCTCCATTCAGAATCTATCAATGCATCTCTACAATTTAGGAAATGAAATGCACAGCCTTGCAAAATCAGGCTGCAATCTGCTCTTCCAACTATATCTCCATTTCTACAAACCCCTAGCTAGAACCTCACTGGACAGAATATTCTGAATATCCTGTTCATTCTCTTGTTTTCATGTCTTAGTGCATGTGTCACCTTCTTCCTGGAATATCTGGAAGATGGAATTTAAATGTGTTTTGACTTTGCTCTGAATTTTTATAATAATGTAAACATTGAATATGGATCCATACAGGAAAAAAAATGAGTAAACAAAACCAATTCTTTTTAAAAATACGTTTTTTAAAATTTTACTTTAAGTTCCAGGATACAAGTGCAGAATGTGTGGGTTTGTTACACATGTATACAGGTACCATGGTGGTTTACTGCACCTATCAACCCATCATCTAGGATCAAACCCAATTCTTATAGTTCCCCTTATCTGAAAACAGACCTAGGGCTTGATTTATTTATTTCCTCCTTAAATGAAGAATATAACCACACTTGGCTGTAATTTCTATTCTATGTGTAGGCTAATCCCTCAAAAGCCAGTGGTGAATGATTCTGTTTTTTTGAAGACAGGTTCCAGATCCCTAATGAGACTATTAGAGGAAAATTTGGAGATACTTAATAGCTGATGAATTTCATATAAGCATTGAAGTATTTCCTTCTGGTCCAATCCATGACCACACCAGCCAGTTTTCTCTGCCAGGAATTACCCTTGGGATCAGGTTTATATCTAGATGCAAGGGAAGACAAGATCTTTGCTGCTGACAGCCTAAGCCGCTAGAAGCTAAGATTATTCAAATACAGAATAAGGAAATTTCCCTTGGGAAGCCAGGCTGCTTTAGCAAGAGACCAAAGAATTAGTGGGAAGGCACTGTAGCCTAGTGGAAGAAGCCAGGGATTTGAAGACGCACAAATCCAAGGTCAGGTCTGCGAAGAGCCCTTGTGACCTTAGGGAAGTTGTTTAACCCCCCTAAACTGCAGATTCCTCATCTACATTTTTTCAGGAATGATTACATCTTCATCTTTTCCATGGTGATTACATGAAACAAAGAATATGTGGTAGGTTAATTTGGTGGGATGTTAACTTGCATTTTTCCTCTGCATCTCGTCCGCCACACACATGCACACACTCACACACAGTCCAATCTTCGGTTTTCCTTAAGTCAAGTACTTTTCATTGCATGAAGGAGAACTCTTTGTTTCTGTAGAAAGATGCCTCCTGCCCATTTTCATCACCTAAATTCACAGATGAGCTATCACTGCAGGAGAGGAGGGCTCACTGAAGACAGAGGTAGAGACTGAAGACAGAAAGGCTGGAGGCTGCACAATGAAAGAGAAATTCATAGACTTTTGTGAGGCAGTGAGCTGCAGAGGGGAAAGACCTCAGAGGATGCCCAAAGGAAGCCTGTACAAAACACAGAAGAGCTCACGGGTTACCTGAATGTTTCTGGACCTCAAGCACATTGCTGAAAGTTCAGATTTGCAGGAATTGGAGGTCTCAGCAGCAACCTGTATGACTTGATGACTAAAGGCTGGAGGTGCCTTTTACTACAGAGAATAACCACAGTGATGACTGACAATGAATTTCCCTACCATGCAAGGAGGGTGAAGCCTGGGAATCTAACTTTAATTATTTAAAAAGAAAAAAAAAAAAAACCCTATGAAATGCAGTGCTTCCTGCTCCCTGTACATTACAAGGTTTGTGTGCTGCCAGTGTGATATGGACTGAATATGTCCCCACCAAATTCATATATTGAAGCCCCCAACTCCCAGTGTGATGGTATTAGGAGGTGGGGCCTCCTTATAAAAAGAGGAAGGGGACCAGGCACAGTTGCTCATGCCTATAATCCCAGCACTTTGGGAGGCGGAGGCGAGCAGATCATGAGGTCAAGAGACCGAGACCATCCTGGCCAGCATGGTGGAACCCTGTCTCTACTAAAAATACAAAAATTAGCTGGGCGTCGTGATGGACACCTGTAGTCCTAGCTACTCAGGAGACTGAGGCAGAAGAATTGCTTGAATCCGAGAGCCAGAGGTTGCAGTGAGCCGAGATCACGCCACTGCACTCCAGCCTGGCACAGAGTGAAATTCTGTCTCAAATAAAAAATATAATAATAAAAGAGGAAGGGAGATATTTGCAAGACAGGAAGCCCTCACCAAAAACGAAATTTGCTGGTGTCTTGCTCTTGAACTTGCCAGCCTCTAGTTCCATGAGAAAAAAATGTCTGTTGTTTAAGCCACCCAGTCTATTGTATTTTCTTATAACAGCCTGAGCTGACCAAGACCCAGTGTAATCTCTTATACCAGGTAAGCCTTCAGTGGAAGTTAGTGACTTTCCTCCTGTCCAAAGCTCTTCTGCTGCTATCAGGAGGATGGGAATTGCTCAGGTGGGTCTGTCTGTGCTTTCACATTAGCCCAAACCTACCCTGTGGAAATGGAAGTTCTTTATTACAGACACAATCTATCAAAACCACAGTAAAAGCTTACGAGGCAAAATTCTAAAAGAGCACAACAACTCAAAACTCTCAGAAAGATAAAGTAATAAAAATGCAAGTAGGCTTGGCGTTCTTCTTTGGAGTAGAGACTGAAACGATTTACCATCTTGGTATTTTGCCAAAGGTTTATCTTCCGGGTGGCTCTCTTGTAGGCCAGAACTGGGGAAGGTGGGCAGAATAATAACCCTCAGGTTGTCATCACCTGCACTCTCCCTTTTAGTTCTAGATTAGAGGTCAGCAAACCACAGCTCAAGGGTCAAATGCAGCCCAGCAACCTGTTTTATAAATAAAACCTATTGGAACCCAGCCATGCTTATTTGTTTACGTATTTTCTATACCAGCTTTTGTGCTATGAAAAAGCTGAAGAGTTGAATAGTTGCCACAGAGACAGCGTGTCCTACACAACCAAAAATATTTCCTACTTGGCCTTTCCTGAAAGAGTTTGCTGACTCCCATTCTAGATTACAAATGTGAGGGACTGGTCTCAGAGATGGAGCAAGACTGCCCCAGTAACTGTGCAGGACTATCACTGTTGACCATTTTTGAAGTAGGATATGTTTTAATGTGAGAGGATCCTGGAAACTTTCCTCTGCCCCTCTCAATTACACCCACCTCTTGACTCTCTATCTGCTTAAATTCATTCCCTTGGGATTATCATAATTTGCTCCCCAATTCAACAAACATTATCTGAGCACACACCAAATAGTGCCAGGCCCTCTTTGGTACAGTTGAGAGACAGAATTCTGTCCTCCAGGAGCTTATAATGGACTGTCAGGAGGTAAACATCAAAAAGATAATGACATAAGTGATGATTAAGGGCATTGGAACACTGACTGCAAAGTCTTATCGTCTGGAAGTCTACCTTTCTATGCTTCTAAAATTAGAATGGAGAGTAACCTTAGAGTAGAAAGCTCCTCACATAAGCTCATAATTTTCTACTAGTATAGATGATGCCAAGAAAAGAAAATGGTTCTACTGCCTCTTTTTCTGGTGTCCTCTCTCACGTATTTCTTGTTGTGGCATGACTAACTCTGAAGATGTTTCCTTCACACTTGGAGTGTGTAGAGAAGACCTCAGGACTTGTGAGAGTGGCCGAAGGCCTCCTAGCTGGGACGAGCTTGTTTTACACTTCACCAGTTATCCTGGTATAGCTGTTTTTAATGGCACACTCTTTTAGTTTTCAGAGTTCTGGCTTGAACACTAAGTCATATGGTACCTTTGCCTGTAACCCAAATCCTCAGCCTGGACATCTGTATGATATGGGTAATATGAAGTTTTCTGCCTATCAGTGCAAAATTTCATTTAGGTTATTCTTCATCACCCATACCAGATGAAGTATGTACCAAGTCTTTTTTTTTTTTTTTTTTTGAGACACTATCACTCTGTCACCCAGGCTGGAGTGCAGTGGCACAATCTCGGCTCACTGCAACCTCCACTTCCCAGGTTCAAGCGATTCTCCTGCCTCAGCCTCCTGAGTAGCTGGAACTCTAGGACCAATCTTCTATTTTTTTTTTTTTTTTTTTTTTTTTTTTTTTTTTTTTTTTGGTATTTTAGTAGAGACAGTGTTTCGCCATGTTGCCCAGGCTGGTTGCAAACTCCTGAACTCAGGCAATGCGCCTACCTCAACCTCCCAAAGTGCTGGGATTACAGGCCTGAGCCACCGTGCCCGGCCAAGTCTTTCTTTTCAAAAGAAAGTCATATTTTATTCGCTTCACTGATTGCACAGTTTAATGATGAAATAAACTCCAAAGTGCCAAGAAGAGTCCCTGGCTTGTAGCAGAGAACAGTTAAATTTGTAGTATATCAGACTGTCGATTGTTGTTGACTGACAAAATAAAAACCCTATCAAACAGTCTTTGCATTAAGATATGCAGCTAATCTGCTGAAAGAAGAGTCTCCTTGGGGAAGCCTTGCCTGGCATTTCAGTGCTACTCAGCCCCCAGCACTCTTGCACACAAGTCATTTAGGGCTTGCCACATTTGACTGGCATACTTGTCTCTTGTCTGTCTCCACTGAAACATTTTGAATTTTTAGTCAGCTATTATAATCCCAGGATTTAGCGTCTCACTCACAGTAGGTTCAGTAAGAATTTCTGCATCCAACATTTATTTTCTGTGGAGAAATTCCTGAGCTATAAATAATAATAATGTCTCAAAATGCCAGAAAAAAAATTCCTATTACTGATATTTTGATTAGTGCTTTAACTTGTTTCTTCAGTGGGTGTTGTTTGCCCATAATACAGGCTCCCTAAGGATAACCTTGCCCCAGACCCTCACTGTCTGAGGGAAACAGCTAAATTATTATTGTAATCAGTCAGGAACCAAATGTTTTAGAACCAGGAAAATAAACAGACCTTATGTCCTCTTAGAAGGGAAAACAGTAGCAATCATCTGATCTCAGATTATTAAGTAGACAAGACGGGCAAAGAGCTAGGTGCTGATATTTGCATCACAGTTACATGGCCTGCCCCTAATATCCACCACCCTGTTACTACACATTTTCTGAATAAGAGTCATTTAGGAGACAGTTCTTGTCTAGGCATGAATCAAAGTCCTTTAGTAGCAGTAAGCGTGAGACATTTGGCTGTCTCCTGGGAAGAGGCATTATGGAATAAACTGGGATTCTGCAGACTTTCCTCTCCTGAAGAAGAAGCACTGTCAGAACAGATAGTTTGTCAAGGGAATCCCATACAGAGTTGGCGTATGTCCTACTGACAGGCATAGAGTACAGAGGAAAGATTCACTTCCAGGCTATATTTTCTTAACCAGAAACAGCTGTCAATGGAAGAAAACTGGTCCATCCAACCGTAATTGAAGGGTAGGTGGTAAAAAATGAAGAGGAGTTTGCTAGAAACTCAGAATGGGTGGAGAGAAAATGCAGAATGTCATCTGGATAGAGGTAATTTTCAGAAACCCATAAAGCAAAATTGGGGCAAGAAGGGAAGGAACACCATCGGAGGACTGATGAAAACTATAAAATAAAACTGTGAGTTTAAAAGAAGCACTAAACCCAGAAAGAACCAATGGTGGGCATTTCATTTTCCTCTACACTAACTGGGTTAGCCAAAAAGAAAAAAAAAAAAAAAGCACAAAGTGAATGATTCTTCCCAGGCAGATAAAATGTTTGCTATATGACCATCACCCCCAGCCGCAAAACCCAGAGACATTTGTTGAATTAATGAAAAAAAAGTGGATAATGTGCATGCTTTTCAAAAGCTACTTTAAAATTTTTGTGATATATATTTATTAGTGCTAAGTTCAACAGCAATTAGAAGAAAATTAGAAATTTGTGTCTTTCGGTCACATAGAAGATGAGGAGACCTAAGATTGGTCTAGGAAGGGTCCAGGGCTGGTATGGTGATTCTGTTCTACAAAGTCTTCAGGGATCTAGGATTCTTCTAGCTCACCTGTCTGCCACCTTTAGTATACGGTTATCCTCATGATTATTTAAGATTTCAACAACAGCCGCATTCCTAGCAACGGGATTAGAAAAATAAACACAAGGAGTCCAACTCTAGGCAACAACCATAAGCATTTGCAAGGCTTTGTACCAACCCTAAGCATTTGCAAGGCTTAACCTGGGAGGCTTCATAGGGGAAAGCTGCCCTCCTCACATCAGACTTGCTGCACAGCAAGAACATTGCAGTTCTCTGGAAGGAGTTGCAGTCAGATTCAGCAGCTCCCCACAACACTGCCCGGGCAAGCCATGCTCAGAATACGCTCAGAAGCTCATATGCTCATATTCCTAGCCCAGGTGCCTCCATTCAGAGACCTCTTTATTGGGGTCCTCAGATGTTGTGCCAAGACCTCCTTTTCAATTGCTTTGGCTGAGGCACTTCTGCACAAAATGACTCAGTATTTCTCAACTTCTAGTTCTACCCCCTTTCCTTCCCCTGGTCTCCTAGATTCATAAAACACAGAAGCCATTTATTAGTGGCTTTTTTCAGTGAGACAATTCTTCCTATATGCACTGCCTGTCATCTGCCCTCTCCTGCTGCCATTCCACAGAGAAAAATGGAATCCTAGGAAATTGGAGCCCTTTGTCTGCACTTGCCTGCACTGCAGCAGTAAGCAAATGGAGCTTTGACTATTACTTTCAGTATGGCTTGACCATCTCGACCTGGCAGCTTGACAGTATGTGCCTAATGCTTCTTCAGGTTTCCGAAAACTGCCTTGCAACTGTTTTTCTTAATTCCACGGGGCAGAACTTAGTCAGGTAGTCATAGCCAGCCAGCTACTAGGGAGGCTGGAAAATGCATTCAACTACTATGGAAGAAGAGTATAAAATCCATTGAGAGGAAGCTAGCAGTCTTTGCCACATCTTTGTATGTTATCGATCCACCTGAGTTGGCAAAGCAATGCAAGGGGCATCCTAAGGAGATTAGAGTTTAAGTCCCTGGTACCAACTGATTAAATCTTATGACTCTGAGTAGTTTTCTACATCAGTCTCACACAATCAAATGAAATGCTTAAGCTTCAGACTGCCCTCAAGGAAGTCTAAGGTGTTACATTCTAGTATATTATCTTTACTCATGCTACTTTTAAAGACAAGACACAAGATTTAAAGATTTGTCGTTCAAGTCTTATTTTTGTGGGTGAGGACCAGGAATGGAATTCACTATGGGGGAAGACCACCATTAGAGATTTTTTTTTTTTTTTCAGTTTTTGAGCTCTGTCAAGATTTTTTTT
>NW_016107825.1:1353119-1380754 GCF_001604975.1 Cebus imitator | reverse complement strand
AATGGTGCAATCTCGGCTCACCACAACCTCTGCCTCCCGGGTTCAAGCAATTCTCCTGCCTCAGCCTCCCGAGTAGCTGGGACTACAGGCATGCGTCACCATGCCCAGCTAATTTTTTTGTATTTTTAGTAGAGACGGGGTTTCACCATGTTGACCAGTATGATCTCGATCTCTTGACCTCGTGATCCACCCACCTCAGCCTCCCAAAGTGCTGGGATTATAGGCGTGAGCCACCGCGCCCGGCCCTCTGTCAAGATTATTAAGCCATTTATTCGCCTGGCATGTCCTCTTAGAGGAATGGCATTCACTTGCAAATTGTGATCGAATGCTTCCAGTTAAAAAGGGAAGCAAAACAGATGATCAATCCTGAGCCTATCTGAAAGAATACAGTACTCAACTCCAAGATTAATATAGTCCATGAACTTCAAAGGACACAGATGCAAAACTATGGAAAATGTAACCCTTAAAAAGAATCATTCATCCAGTAAGCAAAGATGGAAAGACAACATGAAAACTTTCTTATCCATAGAATATTATGAAATCATTTCTGGAAGGAGTTCTTAAATTTAAAATTTATTTGCAAACTTCAACTTCAAAATTTATTTGAAAAGATATTAGTTCAAATGACATAAAAGGCCATTGCACCATGAAGACATGTGCCTTGAATTATATCCTCTGCTATTCTGCTATCCTTCAATCGAAGTTTTGGTAGGGCTTACTGCAGATGTTCATCTGTAATTTTCTCTTCTTTTATAAATAAAAAGGAAGACTGTGATTCTCGAGATCACATTTCATAAGTGAGATGTCAGGAAATACATATGCAAAGCAAATTTCATCTTTATCCCAGTGATCTTTGATAATTTTAAATTTACCTCTTTTTAAAAACCAATTTAAAAATCTATAATCAATTTGTATTCTTTTGGTTTTGTTTTAAAGTCTTTTCATAGTATTGCAAAATATTCAACATTCATTAGGCACCAACAATTTTATGATGCTGGGGAAGTCATTTAACTGCCTTAATTTTTGTGTCTATAGCCCAAGGAGCTTGTACCAGATCAGCAAGTCTCAGGGAGGAAGTATATCAGCACATGTATGGGAAACGAATATACTTTAAAGCTCTCTTTCTTAAGATTCTGGTATGCATCCTTCACCCTAGCCACACTTTAACCCTGGTTAAGAACAAAAGCCTCTTATCATCAGAGGGGCCTGATGATAAGAGGCTTTTATTGCATGGGCTGAGGCCCCTCTGGTGATAAGAGGCTTGTATTTCATGGGATGAACAAGGCCCCTTGCAATCTGCCATAATCGGCTACGTGAATATTTCCATGCTATATGAAGGCGCCTCATTATGAGCCTCTCACACTGTTTCTTTTAAAGCATTTACTTATTTATTTTTGATTTAATGCTTATTCTATGACAGGTTTTCTGCTAAACACTGTGGTTTGTAATGTCGTTTACTAAAAGTGTATAGTCCCTGCTTATTTCAGCGACTAATTTTGCCTTCTTGATGTCCATTATCTTTTCTTCCTTATCAACAAAACTCCAGTTCTGTTACAAACCAGGGCAAAAGCTTGAACTTTCCTGCTTGCTTGCAGCTGTCAGAGTTGGCCTTGTAATTTATTCAGGACAGTGAGACATAAGCAGAAGTCTGCTGATTTTGACTGCTACTTTAAACAAATTACTGTCTTCTTTCTTCCGTTCTCTTCCTCCTCCTTGGAATGCAGTAATAATGACTAGAGCTGGAAACTCTTCAGACACCCAGAAGGAAAAGGTCAAGAAGATTGCAGGCTCCTCAGACCTGGTATTCCCAAACAGCTGAACCAGTATCAATATACCTCTGGATTTCTCATTACTTGATAAAAATAAACTTCTCTTTGGTTTTAGCCACTGTTGGTTATGTTTCTTGTTACATGCAGCCAAACTCAATCCCTAACTGATATACCATTTTAAAAGACTCTAGCATCTGGTGAGAGATATGTATGTCTAAATGGGCAATTATTGTGCAACAAAGGATATGGGCAGGAAGATTAGGGTGATGTGGAAATATGTAAGGGGAAACTATCCCAGCGTTGGAGATTCAGCAGAATTTTTTCCGGATTGGAGTAGATGTTAGCCATGTGAAGAAAGGCAAGTCACGCCCAGGCTGAAGGGATAGCATGAACAAAGTATAGAGGCAAAAGAGACTGTGGCTTGTTCGGGAAATGAAAGGCAGCTATGACTGAGGATTTAGAGTTTAAGATGAGGAATAAGGCTGGGGAGGGAGGAGGGGTCTGATGATGACAGGCTTTTAAAGTACGTTAACAAGTAGGAAAGGAGATCTACTTCCAGCATGACAGTGTAAGGGGCTCCACTGGCCCCAGTGAGGCTGGGGAAAATTATTTTTAAAGACCAACCATTTAAAGCATCTGGAAATGGTCTAAAGGGAAAATAGCAAATCAAAAAACAACTCTCTTTAAAAATCTATTACAACTTGGTAAGAAAAGCAAGAATCTGTGGTATTTGAACCAAGACTTGTCGCTCCTCAATACTCCCCATCCCAACTCAGTGAGGCAGAGATGCCACCACAGACTGCTGCAGTCAAGAACACAGGCTCCCTCTACCCAAAGCTCCCAGTCAGAGGACTTTTCTCCAAGAAGGAGCAAGACTTCAGCATTTGTAATCCTGTCCCCAACTACCCGTTGCTGAGGCTAAGTTCTGGGTCAGTGCAATTGAGAGGTGGCAGTTTCTTTGTTCAGATCAACTTCAACTCACGTAATGGAGGTTCTACCTTAAACATGGCACACTGAGAGTACCATCAGCCTTGCCCCAGCTCATGGGGTGATGGTCCTATGACAGAAAAAGCAAGCTGAGAGGGTCTCAGGCTGTTGCCACCTCCCACCAAGTGCTTAGATCCTACAGTGGGGTTGTAGTTCAGAGAAAAGCTTGCCATTGTTCCATCCCCAGCTCCAGTTCCCTGGCTCAAAGATTTCCCTGAGGATAGAATAGGCAACAAAACATATAGGTCTTAACCTCTTCCAAAAGAACAGTTTTCATTTGCAAGAGAGTAAGAAGAAGTTCAAACTTAAGGACGCTTTCCAGAGCAAGAACAGTAGAGGTTTTGTTGAAAAGCAATTGAGAGGAAATTTGTAGATTTAATGAAGATACAACCAGACAGTAGGCCAGGTAGTTTGCAGGAGATAACTAAGAGATAAGACAGCCGGGAGGATCTTTGGGGTCACAACAAATAGCCAACATGGATCTCAAAAACTATTCCTTCAAAGGAGCAATATTTTGATTGGATATGTTTATACAGCAAGACATACCACAGAATATTGTTGAAGTCCCTAGAGCAATCAGAGGTCAACTAGTTGAGTTAAACAGCTGGGTGTGATCAGGGAAAGAGAGAAAGAGGGCCCTCCCAAAATTGTGAGTTATCTAAAAAGCTGAGTCTACCTGAGGAAGGATATCACGTGCTGAACACTGTGTGGGAAAAACAGACTTCACTAAAATAGTCCAGCTAGTCACTAAAACATAAAAAAGAAAACCATAACAAGTCTCACAGGGAGCTGGGAATCAAATCTAAGCATTAGTACAATGCATTATGTAATATATTCAGTTTCCTACAATAACTACAAAAAAGTACAAGGCATTCAAAGAAATAGAAAAAAAAAATACATCAGAAAAAAAAATGCACCAAAGAACGAAGTATTCACAAAAAATGTCTGCGAGAGGCAAAGAATGTCATCATTAACAGAAAAATACATCAAGGTACTCATTATAAATATGTTCATAGAATGAAAGGAAAACATGATTAAAGAAGTAAGAGAAAGATATGATGACAATGTCACATCATAGAGCATTATAGAGAATATTATTAAATATATAGAAATTATAAAAACCACGTGGGAATTATTGAGTTGAAAATTACCGAAGTAAGAATAAATTCCCTATAGAGACTCAACAGTAGATTTGAACTAGCAGAAGAAAGAATTATAGAGCTGAAAGATAAACTGACAAAGTAAGCAAGCCAAAGAACAAAGAGAAAAAGTGAATGAAGAAAAGTGAACAGAGCTTCAGACAAATGTAGAACATCATTATGGACACCTGCACATACTGGCATATCACATAGAGAAGAGGAAACAGAAGGGATAAGAAAAACATTCAAATAAATAATATCAGAAAATGCATCAAATTCATTGAAAAACAATAACCTACACATTGAGAAAGCTCAAGGAAGGCTACGTAGCATAAAATTGAGGACATATCTCCATTACATTTTATAGATTTTTTTTTTTTTAGATTTTATAAACCAGATTTATTAGTCAAGTTGGTCTCTCCTTTTCAAATGTTTCTATTTTAGGTTTGAACAGACTGGAACATATTTAATGTTTAAATTTTAAAAATATGTTTCTCCAATTCTTCATCAGTAAGTTTCTTCAGTTTTGGACCACTTATTTGTAAATCCTGGCTTTATTGTTTTATCAAGACTTATGCTTATTTGAAGGAAGACATTTATTTAAAGTTTTCAAATATATTAGACAAAAATAATGGAATTTTCTTTTTAATATGGGTTGCTTTATTTACCTTCTCATTTCTACTTTACTGATAAACAGTTTATTCACAAGCAGATTGTTTTTCCATTAGTGTTTAGAAAGAATGAATTCTTAGATATATTCATTAATTTTATTGTTCTGATGTCTTTTATTTATTTGTTCTGGCCTTTATCCTTTATTAAATCTTTCTTTCTATTTAGCTTTGGGGTATTTTTCTTTTTTTTCTTAGGATTTTGAATACTTAATTCCTTTATTTTTCTCGTTATTTTTCTTTTGAAAATAAACATACCCAAAGATCTCTGCTCTGGTAATTTCTCCTAAGTTTTTAATATGTAAGCTTTAAATTGAAATTATTTTAAAAACATACTGAGTTGTTGTGTTCTTCTATCCTTATTTGATCCTGTTGGTCTTTAGGATACATTTGTTTGTTTTAACATAAGTGAGGATTTAAAAATGTTTTCATTATAGGCATTATGTATTACATGTATTATGTATCTATATTACATAATCCAAGACAAAATGTATGTTTTAAAAAAATTTACTCAGATTTTATCTGAGTAACATAAGGTAGTGTTAAATAGGCTATACATACTAAGTTTAATTGGTAAAAAGATGCAGTTAACTCCTGAAACTGCTTTTAGTAACTTTGCCTTTAGTAACAAAGAGTCAAAGACTATAAAGCAAAACCTGTGACATATACAAGGAAGAATTTATAGGAACCCAAATGTTGACAAAGATTTTTAGTGATCCTCTCTCAGATTTTGGGATATTGCCATCTAAAATAAATGAGGATGTAAATAACTGATATAGGCCGGGCACGGTGGATCACAGCTGTAATCCCAACACTGTGACACTGAGGCTGGTGGATCACCTGAAGTCAGGAGTTGGAGATCAACCTGGCCAACATGGTGAAACCCCACCTCTAGTAAAAATACAAAAATTAGCCAGGTGTGATGGAGTGTGCCCGTAATACTCGCTACTCAGGAGACTGAAGCAGAAGAATCTCTTGAACCCAGGAGGGGTAGGTTGCAGTGAGGCATGATTGCCACACTATACTCCAGCCTGGGTGACCAAGCAAAAGTCTGTCTCAAAAAAAAAAAATTGATATAATTAGCAAGGTTGAATTAGACAAACAGATCTTTGAACACTAAAAATAGGTAAAACAATGCCTACTTTTAAACTTGTCCTATCTATTCACAGGTAGAATCTTGCTAGATTATATTAGAATAAACTATCACATTTTATTTTTAAATCCTGTTTGAATATCTTTTTTGGCAATTTAATAAGTGTATAGATTACTTTAGGAAAGTTTAACATCCCTACATTTAAAACTATTCAGAAGCATGGACGACGTTTTAATTTTTAAAGACCATTATATATGACCTTATAAGTTTTAAACATTTTTGCATTTACTTTTAGTATTTTATAGTTTTCATTGTTTTTCATAAGGGCATTGATTTTTTTTACCCTTTCCTTTTGGCTCTTACTGTTAATGATGAATATCTTTTTTTTTTTTTTTTTTTTTTNTTTTTTTTGAGGCAGAGTCTCATTCTGTCCCCAGGCTGGAGTGCAGTAGCGCGATCTCAGCTCACTGCAACCTCCAACTCCCTGGTTCAACGATTCTCCTGCCTCAGCCTCCTGAGTAGCTGCGACTACAGGCATGTGCCACCATGCCCAGCTGATTTATGTATTTTTTTTAGTAGAGACAGGATTTCTCCATGTTGGCCAGGATGGTCTCTATCTCTTGACCTCATGATTCACCTGCCTTGGCCTCCCAAAGAATGATGAATTTCTTATATGGATGAATAAATAATTAAATAACCAAAATAAAGTTATTCAAAAATAATGTAACAGATATTCAAATATTTCTATCTATTTAAAGCTGTTAGTTCAGAAAAAGAAGATTAATAATGCTTTTTAGTGAAAAGATATCGTTGCTTCAAAGACAAAGGAAGAGGCTGTAAATACCATACTTAAAAAAAAAAGGAATCTATAAGACTTTGTATTCTAAGTCAGCATTTCACAATTTTTTTATTTTTAAGTAAACTATTAAATCATTATGTAAAATCTATGAACATGGTCTCTAGGTATTTTAGTAAGCCTCTATGCCATTGGGTCAAACATAGATGCTATAGTGAGGTGTTGCATTTTTTGGTGTTTTTTTTTTTTTCCACATTTGATGTATAGTATTTCTGTAAATATGCTTTATCTCCATGTATATAAAATACATCAATTATATGTTGCAAAATTTCTGTTTGCCCTATGTCATTTTGTTAGTAGCTCTTTTAATAAAAGTTAGTTATTTATTGCAGTAAAATATATCGCTCTTTATATTTTATGGTTTAAAAATTAGTCTCTTCCTTAAGAAAATGTTCTCCATATGATAAAGGCTTTTAAGAAATTCTATGGTTTTTCTTAAAAGTTTTAAAACTGACTTTTACATGCAAGTGTTTAATGAACCTGAGCTTGACTTGTTGTACAATGTCAGACAAATATCCATTTTATTTTACCTGCCATGATGCTTATTTCTTCACAAAAGAACACAATCATGTCTCAGCTTCACTTATAGATTAGCTCATTCTTCTCCTGCTATACTTGTATGACTCTGCTTTTAAGGTTCTATTTTTTTTTCATTTTAGTCCATTTATTCTTCTTTGCACAATTTCACCTTCTTACTATACGTGAAAAAATAACTCTTGCTACTTCGGAAGACAAGTCTTCACAGACAATCCTTCTTTCTAGAAATGGCATATTCTTGCCCTTTACTTTTCTACATAGATTTCAGAATCAAACTGACAGATTTAAAACAATCAAAATAAAAATTAAGATCATATAAGTAATTTAACATTACCATTGTACTGAATTCATGGAACAGTTTTGGGAGAGGATGACCCTCTTCATGATACTGTGTTTACCATTACAAACATGGTGCATCTCCCTATTTCTTGGGCTCCTCTTTTGTGTATGCCATGAAGTTAAATTTTTGTGTTGTATCAGAGTAGAATTTTAACACATGGATAGATTTGTGCAACCATCACAGTAAAAATACAGAACAGTTTCATAATCCCTCCAACCCTTCTTTTGCTATCCCTTAGTAGGCACATTCTGCTACCACCCATCTCAAAGTAACTACTGATGTGTTCTTTATCACTATAGTTTTATTCTCTTGAGAAAGTCAGACAAATGGAATGATGCAATATGTAATATTTGAGGCTAGTTTCTTGCATTCAGCGTAATACATTTGAGACTTATCCACATTATTGTCTGTATGAATACTTATTGTTACAAATAGTATTTCATGGTATGATATACTATAACTTTTCCTTGATTAAATAACATTTTGGTTTTTGTTTTTGCAGTTTTTGGTCATTGTAAATGGAATTGCTATAAACAATCATATATAGGTTTTTATGTGAACCTAAGCATTCATTCCTCTAGGTTAAATACTCAAAAGTGTAACTGCTGCATCATGCAGTAAATTATGTTTAACTTTGTAAGAAAATGCTAAACTTTTTTCCAGAGTGTCTATATCATTAGCATGCCCACCAACAATTGAGAGTTCCAGTTGCCTCACATACTAATCAGCCATTGGTATTGTCAGGTGTATTTATATTAGACATTCTTAATAGGTGTGTAGTGGTATTTCACAGTGGTTTTAATTTGAATGTACCTAATGGCCATGTGCTTAGTATTGTTCTTGTATTCCCAAGTACTTTGCTCAGTTTTTAATTGGGATTACTTTCTTACTCTTAGGCTTTGAGAGTTCTTTATATGTGTTTATAGCAATTATTAAAATTGAGTAGTATAGTTTTGTTTTACACTTAGATCTATGATTCATTCTGAGTTGGTTTTTGTAAAAGATATGAGGAGTTGAATTTTTCTAATTTTTTCAGTGAGATATATAGTACAGCAATTTTTACATGTTAAAAACTCTTTCCCTTGAAATGGTGAAGTCCTCCCCTTGAGTGTGGGCTGGACTTAATGAATTGCTTCTAATAAACAATTATGGCAGATTATGGCAAAGTGATGGTGTGTAACTTCTGAGACTAGGTCATAAGAGCCATTGTGATCTTTATCTGGCTCTATCTTAAGGCCCTCTAAAGCAGTTAGGGTGAGCAGCGAGGGTGCCAACTGTTCTGATTATTGTTACTGTTTTATAAAGTCAATGTTAGTTTTCGTTTAATTCAATATATTTGATATTTTTGCATCAAATATATTGAAGCTATGTTACTAGGTCCATATACATTTATAATTATTTTCTCATTTTATAGATTGACCTTTATATCTTTATGAATATCCTTCTTTATTTCTAGTGATGCTTCTTATCTTAATGTCTACTTTGATGTTAGTAGCTTAAGTAGGTATTCAGTGTGTGCATGGAAAGTCCCTTTATATCCTTTCACTTTCGCTCTTCAGATATTTCACATAGGCAGCATATAGTTCGGTTTCTCTTTTTTATCTATGTGGTGTTTGAATCAATATATTTAACCTATTTATATTTCTTAAATTACTGATATATTTTGATTTATCTATCATTATACTGCTCAATTTTTAATAATTTCCCTTTAGTATGTGACATTTGTCCTCTCTTACTGCCTTATTTTGTATTAGTCAAGTAAGTTTTAAAATAACCCAATGCTTCCTCCTACTAGCTTATTAGTTGTACGTTCTTTTACTTTTCATTGGATAGCTAACTGAGACCTTACAATATGCATCTTTGACTTACTAGAATTTGATTTTAATGAATACTTCTACCACTTTCAGTAAAATACAAACATGTTAAACCATATATTTTCTTTCCACTCTTTTTCACTATTATTGCATGTTTTAGTTTTATATATACTTAAATCCCAACATGATATAGTTGTTATTGTTGGGTATAATCAATAGTAATTTAGATTTGTGTACATATTTAATCTTTTCTTTGCTCTTCGTTTCTTCTTCATTTTCTTTTCTTCCATCTGGGATCACTTTTTTACTGCCTGAGCAACTCTCTTTGTGTTTGTTTTCTCTTTTTTAGCATATGTCTGCTGATGATAATTTTTTGCCTGAAATGTGTTTATTTGCTTTCATTTCAAAGAATGTTTTCACTGCTATAAAATTCTAGGTCATTTGAAGAACAGAACATTTTACTCAGTATAGAATTCAAACTTGGCGGTTATTTTCTGGGAGCCCCTTGAAGATATCATTCCACTGTCTTTTGGCTTCGATCATTTTATTAAGGGACCAGTTTCATTTTTATGGCCTTAAAGTTACTTAGCATTTTATTACTGAGGGTAATAAGTCTTTTTTCCCATCTGGCTGCTTTTGAGATTTTTTTTTCTTTTTCTTTGATTTCAATTAATTTTACAATGATATGCCATAATATGTTTTGTTCCTATTTTTGTTTCCATTTTTATTACATTTTGGACTTTATAATACTATTTTCTTCTGCAGTTTGATGTATTTCATCAATTTTGGAAAATTCTTGTTCACTATCACTTCAACATGCTAACATTCTTTTACTCTGCTTATGACACTTCAAATGCATCTAAGAGAAACAATCTACCATGTTTCACATGTCTCTTGTGATAGCTTTGGCTTTTTTTGTTTGACTGTTTCTATTTAGCGTGCTTTCCCTAGCTACTTAGTTCTCTGTTCTTCAGTCTACGTATTTTCTACTGTTTTCTATTTTCCTAGTCTTCTATTTCACTAAAACTGTTCTGCTCTTAATTTGTCTACCGAGTTCTTACTTGTAATAATTCTGTTTTTCTTTTCTAGCATTTCTATTTTAATTGTTCATTAGAATTAATTGTCTACTAAATTTTTCATCATTTTCTTGAACATGTAATAATCATTACATTAAAGTCTTCATTAATTTCTGCATGCCAGTTGGCCTTAGATTTTATTCTCTTATTGTCTTAGTTTTGTAGTTTTTGGTCAATTACTTTGTATCATGAAATGTATGGTCACTTTTTTATGGAAACTCAAACATTGTGATAAAAAATTAAAGACATAAATTGAAAGTCTTGAAAACATAATCTCCCCCCAGAGAAGATATGTTTTTATTATTGCAGATGTCAGGATAAAAACTGATCACCTCATGTGGTCTGGTATTAAGCTAATTTGAAATGCACTATACTCATTGCGATGGATAATCTTACTGCAGTCAGTCTTTGCTCCTAAAGTTCACTCCTTTAACTTTTTTTTTTTTTTTTTTTTTTTTTTTTTTTTTTGCATTAGTGCATCAGCTATGGTTAATGTTGGTGTATTTTTTTGATAATAATTTTTTCTTTTTTTATTGTACTTTAGGTTTCAAAGACTTGAATTTTTGCTTGGGTTTTCATCTTTTTGGTTAGTCCCCTAAAATGATTGAAAGCTCTGCTCAACTTCTCAGCCTCATAGCCACTGTTTTCTCCGTGACTTTTTGGGGTTTCTTAGCCTTCACAGATGTTTGAATTCCATTTCCTAACCAGTGAGTATATGCTTATAATTAAGAGTTTTCAGGAGAGACTTTTGTACTTTTTTCCCTATTCCATCCAGAGCTAAGGCTGAGAAATGTATATCCCTGCTATCAACTTATTTTTTCTTTCAGTCACTGGGAGCCTCCTACCCTTCAGATGTTTGACCTTCATGCAGAAGTCTCTAACTATCTGTCTTCTGTTCTACTCCAGCCTAATGCTTTGTTTCCTGTTCCCAATGTATACAGACCAATACTACATAGGCTTTAGACCACTCGGCTAGGCAGACATCCCAGGACCCATACCAGCCATCACCAGAGTTTGTTTACCTTTCTAGCTTAACGATCACTATTCCCTGAAGGACTCTCGATTATTTTTTATCATTTCAATAATTTATTTGAATTCTTTTTAACATTTAATCCAGAATTTTTGGTATATTGTACCATGAGGTATAGTTCTGAAGATCTAGTCTGCCATGTTGCCTCATGTAAATGTCTAATCATGATATTACTCAGGCACATTAAAAACTCATCCCACATTTTCCCACTTCCAGGCAATGATCCTATTAATTCTTCTTGATTTAAGAGGTATTGTCATATGATAGTTAAGAGTTTGGCCTTTGGAGTTAGACGTTCCAAATCCAAGTATTTGTTGTCACTCTTGAACTTGGACCATTAACTATCTTTCAAGGCTTTACTTTCTGCATCTATAAAATGGTGCTATTAATGGTACCCATCTTACAGAGCTAAATGAGATCATGTTGAAAAAACATTGATACAATCTTGAACACATTGTGTAAGTACTCTGGAATAAAGCATAATCAGGAATACATTAATGTCATTTACAATTTTAATTGTGTAGAATGTCCTTTTTTGGATATTTATTAAATTCCTGTCCTGCACTTGAAGAGCACCATATTTTCTATCTTTAAAAAAAATTCATTTTGATCTCTTTAATCAGTATGAAATTATTTTACCTTATACTCCCTTCGATGAATTTCTTAGCGTTTCCCCCCAGATCTGTCTGTCTCCGAGTTATGTAAGTATTTATAGGTGCCCTCTACCCATTTGTGAGCTTCTGTGGCACAAAGATTCCCACAGGGTAGCCGAACACTTTTCTCATAGTAGATCATCAGTGATATGTGTTGGATTTCCCTAAACTGCTTTACACCCTGTACTCTAGAATGGTTTTTCAGTGAGGTAGGTGGCATATATATAGGGTTGAGAATGAAGAAAGAAGAAAAAAATGTGGCAACGTTTTTTCTGAAAAGCTAGTTCACATATATTGTTTCAGCTAGTCTTTATCACTAATCCTGGGTGAGGCTTTTATGAAGTTTATCACAGTTTTCATTTCCTTGAAAAGAAGATATCTGTAAGTTAAGGTTTTTTCAAAATGTGCTCAAGTGTCGATTTTCTGATATCATTACCTAAAGTATGATTAGAAAATGAGAAGAGAGGTAGAAGCGGCTTGACACAGAAAGTGTTGGGGCAGCAGATACTAGGTTTTACCCCAGAGGAAAGTAAATTTCAAGGATAGAAATAAAAGGGTGAATGTAGAGTGAGTAGGACAAGAGACTGAGAAATTCATGGTTGGATTAGAGTTCTCCAAAGAAATGTAACAAATAGGATACAGATATAAATATAGATCTAGATATACAGAGATAAGGACTTATTTTAAAGAAGTTAACACAGGCAGTTGTGGGGCTGCCAAGTCCAAAATCTGCGGGGTAGGCCAGCAGGCTGGAGACCCAGGGAAGAGTTGAGGGTGCAGTCTCAAGACCAAAGGCACTCTGGAAGCAGAGTCATTTTTTTCCTCATGGGATCTCTTAAGGCCTTCAACTTCTTGGATGAGATTCATTCACATTATGGAAGATAATGTGTTTCACTCAAAGCTTGCTATTTAAATCTTAATTACATCTAAAAAATAATTAACAACAATGCCTAGATGAGTATTCAACCAATAACCAGGCTTCACAACCTGGCTAAGTTGACACATAAAATTAACCATTACCATGGCAAAGGGCAGACTTACCCACTCATGAACTCAATCTCTTACATTAGTTTTTCCTTTTTTCATCTGATTATATCCTTTCTTGAATTGTACTTTTCCTAAAAGCAGTTCTACTAACTGGACCTGAAAAGCTCTTTCCAGACTCTCAAAGAGAGCCTAGCTTAGCCTTTTCCAAGAAGATTTTGAATCAGAACTCAAAGCCTCCCTTTTGCCTCTTCAACTTATTATTTTCTTTTTTCTTTTGATTTTGGGAAAAGATAATTTTACAGATTACCTTAGAAAATAAAAGACTTTTTAAGCAATTTAAATAAAGAACAGAATGAAACAGGTAGAGTAGGAAAGAGAGATGAAAGTGATAACTCTGAGGACACTTGAACAGTGAAAGATTTGTAGACTTAAGATCGTCAAGAGAATCTTTCCTGAGCTGCATCAATTTGGAAATGCTTCAGAAGCTTGTGGTGCCTAGTGAGCACTGGCCACAAAGAAGTCCACAGGTCTTTAACACTGTATCTTTACCTTTGAGAGTTTGGTAAAAGGCGCAGTGCTAGGGTTTCTGAACTGAGAATGTGGCATGTCTGAGAGAATCACTTACTGTTACCACATGAATAGAGAATATTTATCATTTAATTAACCTCTTTTCCTCTATAATTGAACAGTGAGATTTTAGTCAGTTCTTCTGAGAACTTAGCACCCTATGAATTCAACATCTCCATTTTTGCAGTCTCATTAAGAGCCACAAGAAAACAACAAAATTTTCAAAGTTTGCTGAAACTTAACAGTTTTCTCTTCTTTCCCAGTAAGGCTTTTTGCATTGCATCAACAAGGAGCATGAGATCATGCAGTTTGCTATTACCAAGATATGAACATATTACCCCCAAAAATTAAGTTTGCCGATGTAAAAAGTGAATTAAAACAAATCTAAGATAGGAATTGTTTCTCAAAATAATCTTTAGGCATAGCATCAAAAACTCAGGTAATCTGATCTACATTTTCTTTTACTGTTTGAATGAATTGTAACACATTCTCTACCAAGTTGTGGTTTAATTTGTTGGAATATCTCCATGGATGGTGATCCCACTCTATAGACGACCCATCTGAATTTTAGACAACCTTATTACTTCTCCTTTGATTGATTAGGCTCTATCTTCCTGTGGCTTCTACTAACTGATCCTAGTTCTACTCTTTAGACCCAATTACAATAAGTCTAACACCTTTGACTCGTGCGTTCTTAAAATATTTGAAGAGAACTAGCTGTCCCCTCCTCACTCTGAATTTAGAGTTGTGTCTTCTTCAGTATAAACATCACCAATATATTCAATATATTCAACTATGCATTATTTCTAAGTGTCATGCATGTTTGCTTTATTAATTTGTTTCCTATAACAAATCCTAAACTAGTCAATTGCTTTACATGATCTGACCAGCAGACAGTGGTAGAAACAACTTTTCTGAAATGGTTAGCACTTCTATTATCCCATTATCGTATCACATCTCTTTAACTTTTTGGTTTATTAAAACTCTACCACCGTTTTATCACAGGCTGCTACACTACATCACTTCTAACTCATTTGGGCAGTTGGGTTTTTGGACCCAAGTGTAGGATCTTATGTTAATCCCTGTTAACTTCTATCTTTTTAGAGATTCATCCCATTGCTACAGACTGACAAGATTTTTTTTGTTATTTCAATTCTGGTTCTGACATACAATGTGTTCATTCTCTTGCCAGGCTTCATGCCATCTACATATTTGATAAGCATGCCTTCTGTAGCTTCATACAATTCAATCTATAGGATTATACAGTCATAATTACATCTTTTGAGAACTTTCCAACCTTCTAAAGTTATATTTCCTTTCAAAACTTCATGTTATGGAGTAATGCAAACTTTTCACTCAACTTTTACAAGTTCTACTTTCTAAACTTTGGAGTATATTCTTCCCTTCTCTGGATACCACACATTCTCGGATGATAGTCTTTTACATTCTCAAATGTCATTCATTTTATGAGTCTCTAAATCTTTTTGGTAATTATTACCTATGCATAGATTCATTTCTTTTGTTGGTAAGAATTTGTTCAAATTATATTTATTACCCAGTGCTGCTATAACAAATTACCATAAACATAGTGGTTTAAAGTAGCATAAACTTATTGTTTAACATATCTAGAAGTTTGAAGTCAAAATCGGTCTCTCTGCGTTAAAATCAAGGTCTTGGATAGGGCTGCATCCCTTCTGAAGGCTCGAGGGGAGAATTTGTTTCCCTGTCTTTTCCAAATTCTAGAGTGGCCTGCATTACTTGTCTTTTGGTCCTTTTCGCCCTCTTTAAAGTCAACAGCGTAGCATCTTCAAATCTCATTCTCACTCTGACCTCCTCTTCTGCCTCTCTCTTCCATTGTAATGAACACTTGTGATTACGTTAGACCTATCTGGATAATCTAGCGAAATCTCCCTATTTGAAGGTAAGTTTATTAACAACCTCAATTCCATCAGTTTTCTTAATTCCCCTTATTCATGTAACAGAACCCTTGCACAGGTTCTAGGAATTAGGGTGGGAATATTTTGGGTATCATCATTCTGCCTACCGCAAAAATGCAAGCCAGAAGTTTTTAAATACTTTGTTTTGCACCAAATCATTATGCAAATAGTCAAAGTCTCTAGCAATGACTTTAGCAATGAATTTACTTTGTTTTAGTATTAGATTTTTCTAACTGGGCTCAATGGCCTGAAGTGCATTCTTAGAATAATACCACTTATTTTTCTTCTCTCCTTTCTAGGAACTTCTAATTGAAGGTTTAGGATATTTCTGAAGATACACATTTTCTTGAGTAGTATATCATTTACCCTAGAGAAACATTCTTTTACCAGTTCCCAGCCCATGCTGGTCTTATCACACTTTAACCAATTCATAACAGATTGTTAGAGCTTATTATGTGGATAAAATTAGTATGATATTTAAAATAAAATGTCATACACATGAAAGGGACATTATAGCAAAATATAAGACATTGGTCCAATGGCATGCTCCTGGGAGCTTGTGTAGATGAGAGGGTAATTTTTTTTTTTAAATGAGAGGTAAGGAAATCTGGGTCTTGCTTGCTACTGAGATAAAACTTCTAGTTTGGATTTGGTATGATTACCTGAAAGATGAGACTATTAAGTAAAATTGAGTACATGAACCTCAGTAGAATGGTGGGAAAATTATTCTATATAATGACTATGTCTGGGTATATCTATATATCTATATATCTATAGATATATAGATACACATATACTATATAAATTATATTTTATATATATATATGTATATAGTTTTTTTGTTGTTGTTTGTTTGTTTGTTTCTTTTGGGATATTACCTTACTTCACCTTAAAAACCACCAGGGCAAATAAGCCTGCCTTTGGAGAACATAAAGTTTACCAAAAGTAACACAATACTTAAAAGGTTTGAGGGACCCACATGGGGTACATGACAGAATTGTAATCTTGGATTATTTGTGAGCTTTAAGTTACATTTTTATTTCTAAAAAATTTCCCAAAGCCACCTATTTTACTGCTAATGCAATTTTCTTTGTTTATTGTCTAATTTGGATTTTGTCCATTTTACCTTACATTTATTGGCTTACTGTCCATCCAGACATTTAGAAACTGAAATATCCTACCCCCTTTAGCAGTGTATGGTAAGCTGAAAGAATACTTACATGGATCTCAAACACAGTTCTGTTCCGAACTTAGCCACTGACTAACTCTGTGAGTTTGGATAACTCATTGTATCCTCAGCCTCAGTTTGCTTCTTTGTAAAATGAGAGGATTTGACTATTCAGTGTGAGTTGTTTACAAGTGGTGTTTTGGGAGCCTTGGGTCCATGGGATGCCTCCAGAACTGCCAGGGTATAGCAGACTGGTTGAGGGACAGAGATGGAGAAAATGGGGCTCCTCACAGCTCATTATGTGGTATAGAGAGCAGAGGTCCGATTACTTACAGAAATTAGAAAATTAGACCATTTGTGTTTATAAGGGATCTCTAAGCATCATATTAGATTTTACCAGATTTATCCATTTAAAAAACCAAAAAGGACAAGGTATGGTGGCTCATGCCTGTAATCCTAGCACTTTGGGAGGCTGAGTGGGCAGATCATCTGAGGTGAGGAGCCTGAGACCAGCCTGGCCAACATGGCCAAACCCTGTCTCTATGAAAAATTTAAAAAATTAGCCAGGCGTGGTGGTGCTTGCCTGTAATCTCAGCTATTCAGGAGGCTGAGGCAAGAGAATCGCTTGAACAGAGGAAGCACAGATTGTAGTGAGCCGAGATCACACCACTGCACTCCAGCCTGGTAAACAGAGTGAGATTCTGTCTCAAAAATAAAAAATAAATAAGCAACCAAAAAATAGGCAATATAAAAATTGTCATTCTCCCTGATTCCTAAACTATTTATCTTTGGCATGGTAGGATAATCAACATTTCTTTTGTCTATAAATGGTTGCAGATGGAGAAAAAAATAAATCCAAAATCTTCAAACTATTGAACAAATGCTGAGTATTTAAGAATTAGCTATATATTTCTTCGGAGAAATCGTAAGGAACCTTGTGATATTGAGGAGTAAGAAAGCACTAAATTGTAAGAAACCTTGTGGTATTAGAGAGTAAGAAAGTGCTAAAGAGGATGGGGCTTGTCAAAAGGGCAAAGGAGCCAGCCTAAAAGTGCTCCGATGGGCAGAGCGTGAACAATTTGAATAGCAAAACAAGTAACAATAGTATTATATTGTAATCTGTAGACTAAGGTAAATATCTGCGAGTCTTTATTATCATAAATAAATAATTGAATAACTAAATAACTAAATGGGGGGAGGAATAACCTCACTGAAGAATGCTAATCAATAAATGCAGAAAGAATAAGAGAAATCACCATTAGAAAACCCTAAGATGTTGCTAGCAGCAGTTAGAATCATTAAATCACCATTAGAACACCCTAAGATGTGATTTAATGGTTCTAATTGCTGCTGGCAAGACCCACCAATGAATGACAAAAATATTGAGTAAAAGTTTGAGAAGAACAGAATAGTTTCATAGTGTCCTTGCGTTACGCACCAAATATTTACTAATTACAAAGGGAAAACAATAACTTCCCAGAGGAGAAACCTGACCACATACACATACCTGACCTAAACAATCATCTTCTATTAGAACAGTCATTAGAATCACAAAACCTGTTAAGTGTATTGTGATGAGTTTACTGCTTCTCCATTAAGTAATGATGTTCAACACATTTTAAGTCAATGTCTCAATAATATTGTTTGAGAACTTTGCTAACATTATTCTACTTAGTCTACAAATTAAAAGAAATTTGAAGTAAAAAAGGAGCAATTTTAAAATATAAAACATTACACCACATTGCAAAACTACAATGATTAGAACAATATCTTAAGATACATGGAAAGAATAAATAACCTAGAATCATTTATAAACAGAAAGATAGAAATAGGCAGCTAAATACTGAATGGATTAGTCAATTATCTATATACATCATAATAATGATCAATACAATATAATTAATAATACATTGTAACATACAGAAAATTGTTTTGTAGAAAATAATTTGTTTAGATTAACTCACATAGGCAATCATTTCCAAGTATATTAAAAGATCAAATGTAAAACTATAAAATACTTGAAAAAAACATAGGTGTGTCTTTAACAGATTTTGGGGCCAAAAAGAACTTTTCAGGCAAGTGTATTTATAAAGGAAAACACAGAAATAATTAATTGCATAAAAATTAAATTACCATTCTGTGTAAAAATACCATAAAGACTTAGAGGTCAAACGTGAAATTGGGAAAATGTTTGCAAAAAATGTAATGACAAATAGAAATGACTAAAAAGCCCATACAAAACCAATTATTCATGCATTCATCCATTCTACAAATACATTTATTGAGCAACTACTCATTGCCAAGTGAGAATACAGTGGCCAATAGAACAAATTTTATTTCGACATGAAGCTTACATTTCAGTGGGGCAGACTGAGAATGGGACATAATTTAAAAAAAAAATAAAGAGATAAAGGAGGCCAGTCTTGGTGGCTCATACCTGTAATTCCAGCTCTTTGGGGGCTGAGGTGGGTGCATTACTTGAGGCCAGGAGTTCGAGACCAGCCTGGCCAACATGGCAAAAACCTGTCTCTAACAAAAATAAAAAAAATTACCTAGGCATGGTGGCATGCATCTGTAATCCCAGCTACTTGGGAGGCTAAGGCAAGAGAATTGCTTGAACCCTCAAGGTGGAGGTTGCTTTTTGCAGAGACTGTGCCACTGTACTCCAGCCTGGGTGACAGAATGAGACAGAGAAAAAAATTAGAGAGATCATGGTAGTACTGTAAAGAAAGACAATGCTGGCCAAGGGGAATGGGGAGTACAGGGAGAGGCAAAGTTATTTTGTGCCAAGAGCTCAGGAAAGGAAGGCTCTGATACATGTCATATGAGCAGAAACCTGAAGGACGTAAAGGAGAAAGCTGGGGAGATATCTGAAAAAGGAGCCTTCCAATGGCAAAAGAAATCAGGAAAGACTGGTCAAGAGCATGCCCCAGAATTGTGAGGAGACCAGTGTCAGAGCTGGGGAAGCAGAGAAGACAGAAGTGTGGTGCCTAGGGGGCTGGGGTGGGAGATGGGTTGATATATTTTGGCTGTGTCCCCACCCACATCTCATCTTGAACTGTAGCTTCCATAATTCCTACTGTCATGGGAGGAACCCAGTAAGAGGTAATTGAATCATGGGAGCGACTCTTTCCCACACTATTATGATAGCAAATAAGTCTCATGAGAGCTGAGGATCTTATAAAGGGTAGTTCCCTGCACACGCTCTGTCTTGCCTGCCACCGCGTAAGACGTGTCTTGCTTCCCCTTTGCCTTCTGCCATGATTGCGAAGCCTTCCTGGCCATGTGGAACTGTGATTCAATTAAACTTCTTTCCTTTCTAAATTACCCAGTCTTGGGTATGTCTTTATTAGCAGCGTGAAAACGAACTAATACATGGTGATGGAAGGCTTTGTAGGCCATTACCTTAGTGTTTATTTCGAATAAAGTGGGAAGCCTCTGGGATTTTGAATGGAAAAATTATTTTCATTTATTCAGGAAATATTTATTGAATGATGCCTTCGTACAGAGTACTGTTCTGAGTGCTGGGGATACCACAACAGATAAATCCCTGCCCTCATGGTGTTTGCATTATAGCAGGGGAAAGCATATATTCAACAAATAAAGAAGTAAAATCTATAGACTATCGGATGGTAGTTAAGTGCTAAGGAGAAAATAAACCCAGCTGGGGACAGAGACCGTCCAGGGAAGTCTTCACCGAGAAGAGAGGTCGTGGTTTGACCCGGGTGTCTGGAGGTTGCTGCCTCCATGTGGAGAGTCCTCTGGGTGTGGTGGACAAGGGTTGGAAGTGGGGACCTTCGAGAGCTATTGCAATATTCAGGCAAGAGGAGATGCTTTCCTGAATTGGGGTCATAGAGGATAAAGTGGAATGTTTGCATGTTTCCAAGGTATAGTCAACAGAATGTCTGAACACATTACTTTGAAAAAAATGGTTTTTTTTTTAATTTTGTTTCATTTATTGTTTCAACTTTTATTTTAAGTTCAGGAGTACATGTGTAGGATGCACAGGTTTGTTACACAGGTAAATGTGTGCCATGGTTATCTGCTGCACAGATCACCGCATCACCTAGGTATTAAGCCCAGTATCCATTAACTATTCTTCCTGATGCTCTCCCTCCCACCAGTTCCACCAACAGGCCCCAGTGTGTGTTGTTCCCTCCATGTGTCCATGTGTTCTCGTCCTTCAGCTCCCACTCATAAGTGAGAATGAACATGCGGTATTTGGTTTTATTTTCCTGTGTTAGTTTGCTGAGCATAATGGCTTCTACTTTTGAAGTATCTTCTTAGACATCTTCAAAATTAAAAGCAAGAAATCCAGCAATAGAGTATGAGCTTTGAATGTGAATGGAAAACCAAACATTAGTGACTGTTGAGAAATCGAGAGCCTTTCCTAAGATCATCTAGGTACAGATGGTTTTCCTGGCCTCTTCCAATCTAGACCATATTCTTCCTGAATAGAGGTAAATGAGAGGAATGGGAGAACTGTGTGCAGAGAACCGATATGTGTCTCTGCAAATGTAGAAAGAGCAAGTATCAGGTGAGAGACTTCATTTTTGCCTCAGCTCAGCCATTCAGTTGCTCTGAGATCTTTGGTAAATCCACATACCTCTGCCTCCTTCCTAGTTTCTTCTCTTCTCTCCCTCTCTCTCCTCTCTCTCTCTCTCTCTCTCTCTCTCTAATGATACAAGAAGCTTATGCCAGACACCTCTGGCATTCCTGGAGGTCCCTCATCAGTGGTGGCCAGCTAAGAGAAGCAAGAAGGCTAGGAATGAGAATCCAAGCATTTTGTTTGTTTGTTTTCTTCCTCAGGCCCAGATCTGTTCTAGTGTTGTGTCTCAATAATAAAAAAGAAAGAGCTTTGCAGATTTTTTTTTCTTTTGAGACTGAGTCTTGCTCTGTCACTCAGGCTGGAGTTCAGTGGTGCAATCTTAGCACACTGCAACCTCTGCCTTCAGGATTCAAGTGATTCTCCTGCTTCAGCCCCTAAATAGCTGGGATTACAGGTGTGCACCACCACGCCTGGCTAATTTTTATACTTTTAGTAGAAATGGGGTTTCACCATGTTGGCCAGGCTGGTCTCAAACTCCTGACCTCAAGTGACCTCCCAAAGTGCTGGGATTACAGTTGTGAGCCACCACATCCAGCCCTTTTGCAGATTTTGATAGAAAGCCAGTCCTTATGGAAAGTAGCAGCCAAACTCCAGGGATTGGTGATCTTCAGTATAATTATGTGAATGATTTATTCACCTTATAGGGGACCAACCATCTCACTTGCTCTGGGTCAGCCCATTTTTAGCACTGAAAGTCACACATCTGAAAAAACTTCTTAATCCCAAGAAAATAAAGAGCATTGGTCACCCTAGCTGTCACTAGCCAACACTATAAAAGAATTTTAAAAAAAAGAAAAAAAAAAAGAGAGGAAAGTGGGGGTGGGAATAAATATTTTTTTTTTTAACTCTAGAATGTGTTAGCTGGACATGATGGCTGGTGCCCATAATCCCAGCACTTTGGGAGGCTGAGGCAGAAGGATAACTCGAGCCCAGGAATACAAGACCAGTTTAGGCAACATGGGAGGCCATGTGTCTATTAAAAATACAAAAAGCCGGGTATGGTGGCACACACCTGTATTCCTTGCTACTCAGGAGGCAGAGGTGGGAGGATCACCTGAGCCTGGGAAGTTGAGGTTGCTGTGAGCCTTGATGGTGCCACTGTCCTCCAGCCTGGGCAATGGGAGTGAGAGAGTGCCTCAAAAAAAAAAAAAAAAAAAGTGTGTCAACAAGGACACTCCTGTCTTCATTTAATTGATCTTAAATCAAACTAACTGGAATGAGGAAATTTATTATTTCATCTAACAGGAAGGTCGGAGTCAAGGGTACATTTCAGGATGGTTGAACCAGTGCCTGGACAATGCACATACATTCTCTTTCTGATTCTCTCCTCTGCTTACTGGGGCGTCCACTCCATTTCATCATGGGCTCCCTCTTGGTTCTCAGAGCACTGTAGGCAGCAGTAGAACCAGTGAGAGTTCCTGTTCACAGGATGGCAGGAGAGGTGGTAAGTGGAATCACTTTCATACCAACCCAGAGTAAACCTCTTCCTACATCTCACTTTCCCACAGCTTTATGCCTAGGTATTCCTGTAACAATAACTCATATAGGGATACTGGTTATTGGTATAGGAATCACCTAGGGGATGATGTGTCCCCAGTGGGCTTGAATCAGTCATAGACAGTGAAGGGATGGCAGCCACCATGTCCACAGCACAAGGGCACAGGAAACGGATCAGAGGAGAGCATGGATAAATACTAAACCAGTGGAAGTCACTGGGTCAAGATTTCTCCTCAAGAAGTGAGACTTCTCAGGGCAGTAGGCAATAAAATGAAAAATCCAAGAAAAGGTGCCAGTATGATAACTTCCTTGTGGTTTGTTGTTAACCATAGTAAGAAAAGTTGGAAATGGGTGGATTGATCCAAGCTATGAATAGAAAAGAGAACTCCCTACCTTGAAGCAGCATTTCTAGTCTAAGAATAACTAGATTCTGCAGCTCTGTTATTTTGAACAAATGATTTCACTTTATATGGAAATTCTACAACTGGAACAACTAGAATAAAAGGTTTGGGGAGGATTTTACCTATGTCCATTTGAGAAGCTCTCAATTTGCTTATTTAAATGCTCATTTAATTAACTGCATTACTCTTTGTTCTTATTGGGTGATAAATATATGAGTTTGTGTGGTACAATGGGAAAGGATAAAGGACATCAGAAAGAGAGAGAGAGAGAGAAAGATGGAGGAAGAAAGGGAGAGAGGAAGGAAGAGAAGAAAAAAGGAAGTACAGTAAAGAGAAGGAAGGAAAGAAGGAAGGAAAGAGAAAGAAGAAAAGAGAAGGAAGGAGAGAGAGCAAGAAAGAAAGAGAAAAAAATGAAAGAGGAAAGAAAGAGAGAAGGAAAGGAGGGAGGAGGAAGAAGGGGAGTGAGAAAGGAAGGAAAGAGAAAAAAGTAAGTAAAGAAGGCAGGCAGGAAGAAAGAAAGTGACCTAGACAGAAAGAGTAAAGAGAGAGTCAGGAATGGAGGGAGGAAAAAAAGAGAAAAGAAGAAAGAAAGAAAAGGAAGACAGGAGGGAAGAAAGGACAGAAGGAGGAAGAAGGAGGCAGACCTAGAAGAACATGTTCCTGTGTTCTGAGTTGTGAAAAGTTGAGATCCAAGAGAAGGAATCACTCAGGTCACAGATTCACCGTGTCCTCAGTGGCATTCCAGACGAATGATCAGTTAAAAATTCAAGATGTCTACCTCTAAAACAGAAGCCTACTATTGTCTTTTGTAGCCTGAACTGAGACTCTCCTCATTGTTTTTAAAGTGTAACCTCCTGAGACACAGAATTTCAAAGACCCCTCAGGGTTTGGGCAGTCCAGGGGGTTATAATTGTGCTTCCGGTCTCAGAAATGCCTCCGTGGGTTAGTGAAACACTTAAGAGAAGCCTGGGAACATCGCTAGCACAGGGAGCTGTGTGCGGTGTGAATGGGAGCTCGTTGGAAATATTTAACATCGGAAGTGCTGTGTGCCAACTCTACTGTAGACAAGAATACTGTAATGTCTGTTATAAATTGGTTTCAAATGCTTAAAATACATAATGACATTACAGGGGGCTGTTTTTTGGCATTTTGAGGGAATTTCAGACACACAACTCCCGTTTATTTGTGTGAGTAGTCTGCCTTGCTTTCCTTGGACCCCTTTGAAAATGAAACCCCACGGTGTTAATCTAATGTTGAGATGGGGAGAATTCATAACAGATTTCATCACACAACTGACTTGGCACCAAACTTCCTTGCCCACAACAGCAGAAAGTGCTCTCATCATGCCTGTCCTTTGGGGCTTAGCTGATTGCTTCTTCTTTAATATCCAACAGCTCTTCCCCTCACCATAATTTTAATTCCTATAGTTTAAATCACCTTCAAATAATATTTACGTTTTCTTTTCCTTATTTCTCATTTGAGTTTCTTTCCTTCCTTCCTGTCTTCATCTGTGGCCGTTTTGCCCTCTTCTTGACTTCCCTGCTGGTACATGTCACTTCTAAGTTGCCCTCACTTTACATACAGAGCCTTTGCGCCTCTGTTTATTATTCTAGGAGTATATGAAGGAAGACGTGAAAGCAGACATTTGCTCAGGGAGAAACAGAACAAAACAAAATGAAACAAAAAACATGTGCATCCTTTGTTTCTGGCTGGGCACAGTGGCTCACCTGGCACTTTGAGAGGCCAAGGTGGGCAGATCACCTGATGTCAGAAGTTCAAGGTCAGCCTGCCCAACATGGTGAAAGCCCATCTCTACAAAAATAAAAAAATTAGCCAGGCATCATGGTGCACGCCTGTAATCTCAGATACTAGGGAGGCTAAGGCAAAGAATCACTTGAACCTGGAAGGTGGAGGCTACAAGGAGCCAAGATCCAAGATCATGCCACTGCACTCCAGCCTAGAAGACAGAGAGAGATTCCGTTTCCAAAAAACAAAAACAAAAACAGAACAAAATATGTGCATCATTCATTCTGACTATGCAGGAGGCTACGATCAGAAAACTGTTGCCACCGTATTAAGAGTTGGTGACTGTTTTCAGATAGTAGCAGCTCTCTTTGGGAGTTTCAAATGTCCGTGCCTCCCCAAAATAGCTTCATCAAGAACTAGAAGATGCTTCTCCTTTGTCTGAGCCACCACTCTCCATGCATTTATTTCTATCTGGTTGGTGCAAATGTAATTGCAGTTTTTGAACTTGCTTTTAACAGCGAAAACCGCAATTACGTTTGCGCCAACCTAATATTGTAGTACCTATGGCTCATGATTAAATTTACCATTTTTTCTATGGGATAGCAATTCCCTAGGAGGTTGTGTTTTTGTTATTTTTGTAGCTTAAAAATCTGACATAATGCTGGCACACAGTAGGCATCCAATAAATACCTGTTAAATTAATGAGTAATATAGTCAAGTAAGTAAAAAACATTAGATCTGGTAGACAAAAATGGAGGCTCTGTCTTGAGAAACTTTATAATGGTCTACAGTTGAAAAACCATCATGCCAGTCTTGTGGTTCCTACTGCACGGCCCTGTGAAACTTACATGGGTCAATGTGCAATTTGCATGAGTCATTTTTGTTTCTTATTTTCTTTTTGATGTCTTCTCTTTGGATCATAACTATCTCTATTTGTGCATCATAAAGTTGAAGCTTAAGTGTTTATATTATGTATATGATACACAATGTAATTGTATACATAGGTTTATGTTATGTGAATAATTAAATATAATTTATTTGTTTGTTTTTAAGACGGAGCCTTGCTCTCTTGCCTAGGCTGGAGTGCAATGGCGCCATCTTGGCTCATTGCAACCTCCACCTCCCAGGTTCAAGCAATTCTCCTGCCTCAGCTTCCCAAGTAGCTGAGATTACAGGTGCCTGCCATCATGCTTGGCTGATTTATATATAAATTTTTTTTAGTAGGTACAGTGCCATGCTGGCCAGGCTGGTCTCCAACTCTCAACCTCAGGTGATCTGCCCACCTCGGCCCCCCAAAGTGCTGGGATTATAGCCATGAGCCACTGCACCTGGCTCTAATTAAATATAATTTTTAAAGGAAAAGAAAATACTGTTAGGTTCTCCTAGCTAGTAGTCTTAACTCCTTGATATTTCTAAAATATGTTAGCTTCTCCAAGGAGAATGCGTTACTCTCCAGGGAGATAGAAGTGTTTCAAAGCTGCAATCCTGTCATTTACCAAAAGGCTTCTCTCCTGTTTTAAATATATTAATGCATATTTAAATTACCAATCTCTCTGGTTGATTCTGTCACAGAGCTCTTTAATTTCAGGGTAAAATTAGTGAAATTATCATTTTGACTCAACAATCAAGAGGTCAAAATGATCACGGTGTTCCATCCATCTGGAAGTGGCCTTCTTATTTCTGCTTCTGACTGTTCAATAAAGAGTAACAAAAAGAGTCTCTTTGTTCAATGAAAAGAAAATTGAGGAGTCACTTGCTCAGTGGTTGTTTCTGTTTGTTTGTTTGTTTTTAATAGCATACACATGTGCTCGTTGGTGACAGTCTACTCCTCTGCCACCAGTAGCAAGGGATGAGAGTGAGAGGCAGAGCAGAATCCTGGCCGTGTCATTAGTACAACAGACTAGCCTGTTTATCAGACCTTGCTGGCCAAGCCAAGGCTAACTGAGAAGATGGTTTTGTAACTTGAGAAAGGGTTGTTGTGATGGCACATCTTTAATAGATAAAATAAATTAACACATCCTTAGGGAGTCACTTGGCTAAGGATTAAGGGCCAGACAAACAATTATTTGAAAAGTGAAAGTCTGTAGGAATTAACCAATTGTTTTTGTGTCCACGGAACTCATGTTCTGATTCTCTTTTTTCTCTCCCCCCACGACCACCTCCACCCGTCATGCCCACACCACCTAGGTTCTTAAGCGACTGAGAGTAACATGATTGCAGGTCTCTTCCCAGAAAGCTTGCTTATGCTCAAGCTCCAGGCTCCCAACATCTCCACCCAATTTCAACAAGCCACCAAGCCATCGCTTCGGAAGTCCCCACCCCCACCCCTAATTCATAACCAGAAACAGTGACAGGATTATCTTGAAAACCAAGTAACTGCCAGATACTGTTAAAATTTCCAGATCTTTAAAAAACTGCATCTTCTCTCCAGACGGTGCTTCCATCCGGCGAACACAAGTGTCCGTGTGGTCAGATCCATGTGCTCACTCAAGTTCTGAGACATCTGGATGACACCTGCAAAGTTTTGGTGCTAAGTGCCCATTTATTCATCATAAAAACAAATTTACCATGTTATAAACTGAAGGCAGCCCTCTCCTTTACACCCAGACCTAAGACAATGAATTCAAATAATTAACTTTTACCTTCCCAGGTATAGGTTTGGGACCCAGTTTAGGAATATTGTATACCACACCAAGGTGAATTAAAAACCACCAGCCAGCTAAAAGTTGCTCTTCCTAAAAAAAAAAAAAAAAAAAGGATA
>NW_016107825.1:1340522-1353099 GCF_001604975.1 Cebus imitator | reverse complement strand
AAAAAAAAAAAAAAAAAAGGAACCGAGATGAGATTCCAGGCTCAGAAATGAAGAAATAGAGGCTTTGAAACAAAGGGCTAAAACTGGTTACAGTTGCTTCCTGTAACGTGTCTACTTTCCCTTGTGGAAAATAATGATTTCCAAACATAACTGTCTTTTAAATCCAAGAACTGTTGTCTGAGAAGGGTTTGGCTTTCACACATCACTTACCACCCATGGATTCAGGAGAGACTAAACAGCCTATTCAAATGTATTCCAAGTTATGAAGAAATAGATATCAGCTTGGCGACTTTCAACCCATCTTCCGTCTAACAGTTGATACTTGACAAATATCTTTATAAAGGTAAATACCTTTCTGAAACTTTAAAAGATGTTTACCTCTTTTTACTTGAAATTACATTAATACACACTGAAATTACACTAATATACACTGAAATTACTTTAACATACATGGTTTTTACATACTATACATACCCTAATTAAAAAAAAAAAAAAACCTTGTAGCTTTATTTTTTTCTGATTGTGAAAAGTTTGTGACATCTCCTGCTATATTCAACTATTTTTCCTGTATTGCAGAAAAGTCCAGGTTAGGACTAATTTGTTGATAAGTAAGCATAACATCAGCTCCTTATTCTGAAGTCTATTCTTAAAAGTAGAGGCTAAAGGAAGGAATTAATCATTTATTCTGCCTTTTTAGGAGGAAATTGTAGTGGGAGTTTTTTTTTTTTTTAATAGAAGAATTTTAGCTAAGAAATGGACATTACAGAATTTAAAAGTTATTAATAAAAGAAAAAATATGATTTTTTGACCTCCTATGACTCTGGCAAAGAGCATCAGTGGATGCTAACACTATTAAGTGAAATTAGTTGGAGGCTAGGATACGCACAGGTGTCAAAAACCCATCCCAAGAAGGATTTGCTTATCACAAAGCGGGAAATGGAGCTTACTATGGGGAGAAATCACTACCTGAATCAAGGATCAAATTTAGCAACATTATTAGACGAGAAACCAGAAATTTTGTAGCTCCTGCTGTCATGCAATGTAAGGTATATAGCCCCACCCTAAATATTCTTGCTAAAAATGTTTAATTTGAATTTAATCAAGGCTTTATAAACATCTCACATCTACTTCATAAGAAATACAAGAAATATAGGAATAAGTCAAACAATGAAACAAGAGGAAATAATTAAACCAAGCCCCAAATAGGGGACAACTAGATTAGTCTCTTCAAAAAAGTAATTTAAAAAAATGTCTGGAGGACTGATCCAAATTTTAAGACCAAATAAATAAAACAAATGTAATGCACGAAACTTAATTGAATCCTGGTTAAAAAAAAAACAACGCAGAGTACAGTTGAGAAAATTTAAATGTGAACTCACTGTTAGAAGATATTAAGGAATCATTGTTCATCCTCTTACATATGATATTGACCTTGTGGTTATGTGAGAGGATTTTTGGAGATGTTAAAGTATTCGGCAGTGATAAATAAAAATGACTTGAATTTACGTCCAAATGATTCAATATTAATGATTACATTTTATTATATTATAGCCCTGTTGACATTTGGGCTGGCTGCCTTTGTCGTGGGGGACTGGCCTGTGCATTATGTGATGTTGGATAAGACCCCTGTCCTGTACTTCAGCATCACAAACTGTCCGCCTCTCCCTAGTTGTGACAGCCAAAAATGTCTTCAGATATTGCTAAATGTCCTTTGAAGGGTGAAACTGCCCCCAGTTGAGAACTGCCTTAGATAAAGCAAAAATACACCATCAAATAATTTAAATATAGCCAAGTGGCAACAGTTGATGGATCTAGGTATACGGGTGTATGGATCATCATTAAGCTATTCTTTCAACTATGCAGGGGGCATATGGGCAATCAACACACTATTCTCTTAACTTTTCTGTAAATGTAAAAATGACTTTCTAATAAAATGAGGGGGTGAAAAATTTATGTTTTGGCCTCACTCGCAGAGATTCTTAATCAACTTTGGCTAGGGCCTGGACATTTGTATTTTTCAAAATGTCCACAGGCGATGCGTATGTGCAGTGAGGGTTGGAGACCATCGGATTTAAATGATTTTGTAATTTGCCATCACAGTTTTGAGATGGCTCTAGGAAATACAAGAAGAATATGAAACACAATGTCCCTTAATTCATACCTTCATTTGTATTAAACAAGGTGAATGAATACCTTTCATTAGGTCTGTATCCATGGAAGAATGCAGGCAGTGATGTCATGCCACACACGCTTGCTGCTCTGCCGCACACGCTTGCTGCTCAAAGTATGGTCCCCAGACCAGAAGCATCAGCATCGCTACAGAGCTTGTTAGAAATGCAGATTCTGTGCCCCGAACCCAGACCTCCCCAAACAGAATCTGTGATTTAGCAAAATCCTTACAAGTGATCCTACGCACATTACGTTTGAAAACTGCTACATAATACACCCAGAGACAGCTGAGCTAATTGCACCTTTAAGCAGCCACTTCACTGAGTTAAAGTAAAAGCCAAACAACCAGTTAAAAGGTAAGAAACATTAGTCAAATAAACCGTGGTGTATAGAGTCTCATTTAATTACCTAATTGTTCTGGTGTTGTACAGAACCCAACCTCAGAGCTGGTGCTCTTTTTCTTTCTTTCTTTCTTTCTCTGGAATCATATCCTTCTCTTTAGATTACTCTCCTCTCCTGACCAAAAGTCCCCTAATCACTTTCACCCTTGAAATACCAGGAGTGCTATTCCTTTATTTCCATAAGCTATCTCTACTCAGTATCAATAAACTAACAATGTGTTACTTGTTTTTCTAGAACTGGAAATACTAAAGGATCTGCTAAAGGGAACTAAATAGCGGAAAAAGTGAAAAACATTTGTTTGGTTTTTTCACTGCATAAGGCATAGAAAGATTTATCTCCACCACTTTACATCCAGAGAACGAATCTCTTTTGACGGTGTGGCTATAATGTCTGTATTGGGAAATATCTTCTCTGTGCTATCACTCTCTCCACCCTATTAGTTGAAGCAGAAACAAAGGCCAGAAGGATGGATGATTCCTACTCTTCACCCAACAGAAAATAGCTTTAAGATATACTTTCTATTCCTGCATTCCTTGCTCTGTTAAATGTTTCAGGAGATGAAATATTCATTGCATCCCTTTGACTACTTCAGAGCACAACAGGCTTCTCGTTAGGAAATATTTTTGGTAACTCTAACAAATTTTTTCCGTGTACAATTCCATCTAATTATCTTGTACTACAACCATTTAGAGTACCCAAGCCAGCCCTTCTCCTTCTCTGTTGCTACACCCTCCAAATATAGCTCTTGTAGTCAGAGTCAGCTATCACAGTCTCTCTTAGTCATAGCCCAGGTGCCCAAGACGAGTAGAATGCATCTGTCAAAATGAATCAACAATAGAAATACTGAGTAGGTGAAATACTCCTCTTTTCTTTTTACCTCCTACATTTCATCTGAAAGTTGAGGGGGAGAAGAAATCTGTGTAATTTCTCAAGTAGAAAAGGAATTTACCTTTTACATTGCTCTTCGGTGACTCAATATCTAATCTGCTCTTTCTTCTTAGGGATTTAAAGAATTTTCTTTTGGTAAACGCAGCATTATTTAAATCTAGACTTTTTTTCTCTGCCTACTGCTTATTGATTGCTTCACTATTGTTATTCAAAATACTGGCCATCTTATTTAACTGGACAGGAATGTGTGTAGTGAGCGTTTAAATGCTTATTTCTTGGAGTTTTATTTTGTAATTTTTTTTTCAATTTTGTCTGTTACTTCAAGAGTATGCCCTCCTAGGGCGAAGGGGTTAATTTCTTTTTAGAATAGAAAGAAATGCAAATGACGCAAAGCGAACAGAAGTAAACATTTAAATCTCCTGGTTGGAAAAGGCTGTGTAGTTAATTAAAAAAAGAGGAAGCCACCACTGGTTTGCATGAGAATTTGTGGGAAGGCTGCCCATTGTTAAATTAGGATCATCCATTCATTGCTGAATTTGATTTCACCACACTCCTTGCTTTAGTTCTTGAGTGGGAACTAAGCCAGTTTTGAGATTTACAGTGTTCCCATCTGCTTGTGCCAACACATGGATCTTGGGAAGGTGTTCCATGGTGTTTAAGATGTTTTCAATAAGAAAAACCTGTCTGTGGGAAAAGTTCACTTTGTGTCCCCTCCTTTTAACTCTCATTTGGCTATGAACTTGGCTTCTTTGTTCTTTCATGAGTAATATTACCATCTGTGACATTACATATCAACATAGCAATGTAACATATTAAGCACAGGAAAACTCAGAATGCCTGAGTTCATCCAAGCATTTGTTAAAGTTCCAGCCTTGCTCTCTCTAGCCATTGAAGAATATCCCAAGTTCCTGCCTACATAATGTAATATAATATAATTAGTCTAAGCATTTTTATCTTATTAGGCATAGGAACCCCAAAACCTCTGGCATCGCAATCATTTGGTATGCTCTCTTTAACAATAAAGCAATAGCTTTGCCATCAATGACTTCAATGGGAAGGGCTCTGCAGTTCTACTGACCCCCATGAGAAGTGGCTACTGACAGAATCACCTTGATTCACTTTAATGAAGGAATCTGAAGTTCCATGCTATGGTTGTCAATCACAGGCCAGAACTTATGACACCTTTCTCCATGGACCATGGGTTTATTCAAAGCAGATTTTGAGACCAGGTCAGGAGATCAATAGGGAGAACTGTACTACCTGAAGAAGAAAGACATGAGGAGTCAAAGGTACAGAGTTTGAACAATTATTACAATGAATTAATCTTCAATACAGTATATGATCAAACTAGATAACTCACCTTGTGTTTGGCTATATACCTACCTTTCAAAATAATGTCATTAGTTCATACGTATGCAAGCTAAACCATGAAGAAATTAATCAATTTTCCTTTTCATACTGTATATTTCTATAAGTGTAAAATGTGCCCTAAATTATGTCGGATTTTTCAAAGGCAGAGTTGTTTAGGAGGGCTGCAGGGGAGAGCCAAGAAGCAATCAGTGCTTTGTATTGACAGCAGGATGCAAAGCACAGGATGCTGTATTGTTCCTGTGTTCTTATACTAATGAGTTTCCGAAGTTATTTTGGTTTTGGTTTAGGTTTAGGTTTTTACTTGTAAATGAGAACGTGATGGGGAAAGTTGGTTGCCATCTTGGGGAATCCCCCAGATGGAGAATCACTGTTGGCTTTTACTGTAAAAGCAGGTGGATTACACATTGTCTTAGTCAGCTAGGACTGCTATAACGAAATATCATAGACTGGGTGGCTGAAATAATAGACCTATAGTTGTAATTCTCAACAGGTCTGGAGGCTGCTAAGTCCAAGATCAAGGAGCCAGCTGATTCTCTTCCCCTGTGACAGCTCTCTTCATGATTTGTAGACAGCTGCCTTCTCTCTGTGTCCTAGTAAGATGGAGAGAGATCTCTGGCCTCTCTTCCTCTTCTTATAAGGACATTAATCTCATCATAGGGACCCCATCCTTAAGATCTTATCTAAACCTCATCACCTCCCTAAGGCATCACCTTCAAATACCGTTACATTGGGGGTTACAGTCTAAATATATAAATTTAGGGGAGATACGAACATTCAATCCTTAGCACACACATATAATGCTGCCATTAACAAAAATTGCTAGATGTGAAACATCCCTGAGCAGGACAGAGACTTATTATCAAAAATGATTGTACTATATTGGCAAAGGTGAAAAACTGCATAGCTATAGGTAACAGGCTAACATTTTCTATGACTTTACTAAATATTGTCAGTGTTTTTATTGTTTCATAAATACATGTGTTTATGCATTTAATTTCATCCACAAACTACTTTACTTTTTAGATTAATGTGATATGTCTGAAAAAAAAAGACATAAATGACATTTCTCATCAACCAGAAGAATGTTTTTCAACCTGTAGATTTTAACTTATTGGTAGATCATGAAATCAACTTAGAAAGCCTCAAACAGCATTTTATAATGAAAGATAATAGAATTTTAAAATCCATGTGCAATGCACACAATAAAGATACATAATATTTTATGCAAACTTTCTATCATTTTTACTAATACACACATTTGTATATGCATATATATACATACATACATACATACACTGAGTTATGCTAAAAAATATATTTTTTATGTTGGGTCTTGATCAAAAGTTCAAAAGGCACTACTCTAAACTGTAACTCTTCATTTTTTATTCATTTAGTATAAGAAAATTTCTTTCAATGTATGCATAAATATACTTTGTAGAAAACTAACCACAACCAAATTGAGAGATAAGCTAAGAGATCATACTACACAGCTGTCATTTAGTCTATTGTACTGCCTTCAGGCAAAACCAGTCCTAAGCCTGAGGAAGGACTATAGAGTATAAAAAAGATGGTTGACATCTTTTCTTTTATTGATCATGTAATTACCGAGTTCTCACTCTGGGATCGGCAGTGGGCTTTGAATAAAAGACACCTGAGATTAATAAACTAATCCTGCCAGCCCCTTCTCATGGCTTTCTGTACTCAATTTCCACTTGGAATGAGAAGCCTCAACATTCTAATTGGTCTCCCTTTTTCTAGGCTATCCCTGACTTCCAAATCCTACCTTCCAAAGACACCAGAGAAAGGTCTTTCTAAAAGGCAAATCTTATTGTTTCACTCCTGACCTAAAATCCTTTGAATTTCCATTCAGAATGGTGAGATGACTAGCCCAAAGTCACATAACAAACTCTGAATAAAAAGCTCTGAGCTTTTTATTTTTCACCTATCTCTCCATCCCAAATGCCCACCCCTAGGCTGTTATATTCTACTTTTAAAGCCTTTTCCCCCCATCATAGAAGAGTTCCTCTCTTTGAGAAGGCTGGAGCAGCTAGACAGAGCCACCTTCCTCTGCTTAATCTGTGTGTGTTTGCCTTGAGAATGAAGATCTCCATATCTCCTTTACCGTCAGTGAAGTCAGCATGTTTTGATTTTATACTTTGTGTTTTAATGGCATGGTAGAAGCTTCCCAGGACCTGGCTTGAGTTTACATTATTATAGCTTTGTGACTGATGTGGCAGTACAGCTAGTGCTCGACTTACGACCACGATTGGTTCTGACAGAACGGTCGTAACACGATTTGGTCGTAAATTGAGTAGGCTATATGTACGCAGAGATGGCAGTGCTGCCGGAAGCTGGTCCGCACTGTCGTACGCCCAGCTGGGCAACATTTGTGCTGCCAGATGCGGAGCAGTCATGGCTAGCAATTGTGGTCGTAAAGTCCAATGGTCGTAAGTTGCATAGGTCGTAAGTCGATCAATACCTGTAAATGTTTAACAGTCAGTGGGGAGCTGCATGTGTACGGTGGAGAGGGAGTAGGAGGCAGGAAAGGAAGGCTTGATTAGTAGTAGTATTTCCTAATTTTCATGCTGTAAATACTTCCACCAGGGCTGATTTTAAGCTCCCAACTTGTGAGCACTAAACATGGAGTTAGGAAGAGCTGTACAATAGCACGCCATTAGATCATATATCCATCACACGGATCAAAAGATAATGATAAATAGTCGGTTATATGCTTGGAGTATTTATTACCTTCGTCTCTAAAATAATTTATTTAATTTTTAATATTGGATGCATTTAACAACTGACTTGCAAAATTCCTTACAGTTTAGTGAGTCCAGCCCAGTGTACCCTTGGATAATCATCACAGTTAATGTTAGAATCTCTTTGCTGAAGTAGAAATGTCTGTAACATTGGTCTCTTCCAATTTATTTTTTTACATAAAGTCATGAATGGGAAGAATTTTATATTCTCTGGAAAAAAAAAAAAAAACTGGCTTTCTTTATGGAAAGCTTTGCCCGTTTCTATTTCCTCTTCTCCTAGCCAGTACACTCAAAAGCATTCTTTAAAACAAAAACAAAAACAAACGACAACAAAAAATACTCATTTTAGTTTAAGAGCACTTAGGAAAACATTTTTTGTTAGTATTAGGAAAATGTTCAAATATTTTAAAGATAAAAATTAGAGTCTTTATGCACATAGATACAAAACAAGTTAATTTGAATATTTCAAATTAAATATGCACATCATTCATGCATTTTTAATTTCTTACCCAAAATCTTCTAGACCCTTTTCTGATGTGTGATAAATTTCCTACATATTTTTTTACCTGCCATCATAAAAAGAGAGGATTAATGGAACGTTGTGTACATACTGTAAGTGTGAGGTGCTGGATTAATGATTGAACAGGACTGTTTGTTAATTCTACTTCAGATAAACACATGTCAAAATCTGAGTAGTCAAACCTGTGCTGCTTCAAATCAGAGATGAATCTCCAAATCCTGCAGCAGCCTGCAAGTTCTTCTAGAGGTTCTTAGTCTCCTAGACACTGAGTTCCTGAATACAGCAGCATCCAAACCCCAGAGAGAGTAGCATCCAGAAACCACTTGTCGTCAGTGACTACAAGTAATCACTAAGAATGAATCAAAGTGAATATTAATTTCACACTTTATTCTGAAATGTTTCACAAATACACCCAGCAGACTTCTGTATTTCCACTAATGCTTATTGCACTCAAATTTGGAATACATTTCTAGAGGACAGAGAAGATGCCCAGCCCATCTTTCTCTTACCCCCAGTTTGACATAATATTTTTCTAGTGTTGGTGGGACAAGGAGGCTGCGTGGGAAGAAGGGAATCGGTCCTTCCTTGATGTTTCTCCAAAATATTTTGTTTATTCCTGACTTCCCTAAGTTCCCCTAAGACTGGAGTTCTCAACCTTAACATAGTTGAGCTTTTGGGCCTGATACTTCATTGCGGGGGGAGTTTTTGTGCATTTAGGCTGTCTGGCAATATTTCTGGCCTCTACCCACGAGACGCCAGTAGCACCCCTCCTTTGTAGTTGTGTCACTCAACCCCGTCCCCCACTCCACCAACTTCCACCCTGTTGAAAGCCACTGCCTTAAGGGGCTGGGCTCTGGGAACACCAAAGCCTGAGGGACCTTTATCTGTCACATCTACCCCCTGAAGCAATGAGTATAGGACCAAATAACTTCATCAAATAAAGGAGGTGAAGGGGATGATGCAGACATAAGAGAGAATTACAAATTTATACTTCTCATGTTTTTTATTTTGCCACTCATTTCATAATTCTATTTTGGTTGCATCAGAAAATCACCAACATTGAAACATTTTTCCCCATAAAAAATGCCAATTTCATTAGTCTAAATTGATTTTCTAAGTGCACACGATTGTGGACAAGTGTCTATTCTGACTTCTTCATAAGCTAGCCCTGGGTCTAGCAGTCAAGTAGGAATAGAAAATGTAATATTAGAGATAATGATGCAAAATGTAGTCTTTGGAGATAAGTTACAAGAATGCAATAATCATCACAATTCAGCGAAGTTCAACAAGTGCGAATTTAAAAAGACCAATATACTTCTCCCCACTTGTGTTAAGCTGGGCCCTCTGTGACCAGTGAGGGCAACAGGCATACCAGTGGGGACAGAAGGTCGAAACTCAATGGCCACTTCCTGTACATAGCTTTGGAGTAGGTGGATGGTGAGATTGCAGAGAAATCTCCTTTTGTTGTGCTAGTGCTTACTGGTTTCAAACTCTGAACTGGGCCAAGCTGTGACATTGAGATCTCTGTAAGGTGGCCCATATCCTCCCTCTGCCTCAGCCTAGTGCCTGCAACAAGCCATCTTGTCTCTGAGGTCTGGCCAGCTCCCATGAACTCTGCTAGTGAAGCAGAGCACCATGACCTTTCTCAAAGACCCATTTCACCTCTCCATGGCCTTCCCACACACTGACTCCAGGCACATGTCCAGGAAGCAGTGTGTGGGGTGCTGGCCCAATTCAGTGCCTGCTGTGTGCCTTCCCAGAAGATCTAGCTTCAGAGGCCATTGGGGGCTAGAACTGTCCCCTGACCTGATTACTACTCTGTGGCTATGGATCTGAACCGATACCAGTGGGGTAAAGGGTCCTTAGAAAAAAATAAAAAATAAAAACACTGACATCTTTCCATAAAAAGTCATTTTCCATTTTTTATTTTATTTTATTTTATTATTTGAGAAGGAGTTTTTCTCGGTTGATCAGGCTGAAGTACAGTGGCACGATCTCAGCTCACTGCAACCTCTGCCTCCTGAGTTCAAGCAATTCTCCTGTCTCAGCCTCCTAAGTAGCTGGGATTACAGGCGCCCACCACCACACCCAGCTGATTTTTTTGTATTTTCAGTAGAGATAGGATTTCACCATATTGGACAGGCTGATATCAAATTCCTGACCTCAAGTGATCCACCTGCCTCAGCCTCCCGAAGTGCTGGGAGTACAGGCCTCAGCTACTGCAGCCGGTTAGGAGTTCTCTTTCTAGTTTGTACAAAGTTTGGGGGTGTCTCCCCCTCTATCCACACAATGTCTCCAAAATCTCAGGACCATAAGGACAGGCCCAGAAAAAGAGAATGAGGAAACGTCCGATGAATTGAGTATCCACCAACAGATTGGGCGCATAAAATAGAAACTGAGTTAAACTATTGGGATGTCAAGATGTAGCACTTCAACTTATGGTTTTATGGCCTAAGATTTCTGTTCACTACAAATACTAGAACCAAAATGAAACATTAAGTAATTGTAGTCACCTCATTTTACACACAAGGGAACTGGAAATTAGAAGACAACAATTACTTCCCCAAGATAGCAGCAGGGCTCCGTATATTAACTCAGGCCAAAGCCTTTTCCTCTGACCCAGTCTTCTTGACATCTTAATTTCAAATCCTAGTATATAATTATGCTATTGTAATTCTGAACACTTTTTAGTTTCTAATAATCTGATCACAGTGAAAATATCCCAGAGAGGAGTTAGAGCTGAAGCATTATTACAGAACCCTTTAACTGAGTTTGGTTGAAAAATATATAGATAACAAAAAGGTACTTGTGGAGACCTTTCTGCCTGAAGGGTGCTGTCTAGAGAAGGGAGCTGGTTGCAGGAACAAGAGTAAACAGAGACTTTGCTGAGAAATACAGGACAAGAGGGCACTGCAGACAGCCTGTTTCATCCACAGGAGCAGCAAACCCTGAGCTTCTCCAAAGCTGAGATCATGTTCCCTGGTTGACCAAGTGTATTAGTCAGGGTTCTCCAGAGGGACAGAACTATTAGGATAGATGTGTATATAAAAGGGAGTTTATAAGGAGTGTTGACTCACATGATCACAAGGTGAGGCCCCACAATAGGCTGTCTGCAAGCTGAGGAGCAAGAAAGCCAGTCCGAGTCCCAACGACTCAAAAGTAGGGAAGCTGACAGTGCAGCCCTCAGTCTGCGGTTGAAGGTCCAAGAGTCACAGCTATGAACTCGGGGTCTGATATTCGAGGGCAAGAAGTATCCAGCACAGGAGAAAGACAGAGGCTGGGAGGTTAAGCCAGTCCAGGCTTTTCATGCTTTTCTGTCTGCTTTTATCCTAGCCTGGCTGGCAGCTGAGTAGATGGTGCCCACCCAGATTGAGGGTGGGTCTGCCTTTCCCAGTCACCTGACTCAAATATTAATCTCCTTTGGCAGCACTCTCACAGATACACCCAGGAACAACACTTGCATCCTTCAATCCAATCAGGTTAACACTCAGTATTAACTGAGTACCATACCATGGTATCCTCAGATCCTAGGAATAGGCTAAATGTGGTAAACAGGTGGGAATGTTTTCCTGACAAGATCTGAATCACTGAAGAATTCACTGAGTCACTGAATCATATGCCTAAGGGGGGAATAATCCTTCCAGCTCTTATATAGGCTTGCTATAATTACAATCAAGATCCCATTTGGATTTTTTTTTTTCCCCATGGAAGTTTGTAAAACTATTCTAAATTCTAAATTATTCTAAAATTCATCTGGAAGATGTCACAGGGGAGACTCACTAAGAACATTAAAAAATAAATAAATATCATAGGAGTCCTTGAAACTATAAAACATGTTTCAAAGATACAATGAAAGCACCGCTTACTGGTGTGAAAGCTGAAAAACCATTGAAATAGGACTGCTAGCCCTAAACGAGCTATATAAACACAAAAACATATTCACACACATATGTATGTACATATTGTGAAAGGCTCTTTTAACCAACTTGTGCAATTCAGCACTCTCCATTCTCTCTATAAAGCAAAATGACCAGTGCCCAGAACCTAGAAGATTCAGGGATTACACTCAATAAATGTGTGTGTGTGTGTGTGTGAATTATTTTGCCACCCATAGAGTTATTTACTTCCCAAGTCAGTGATGTCTCTGTACGACCTGTTTATGTAGATTTTAATATTATAATTATTTTATTTTATTATTACTTGGAACCACTGAAATGTAAGTGTTAAAGGGGGAATTGTTGATGACCTGAAAACTATGTTGCATGCTCTAGAAAGACTAGCCCAAATGATCCAGGTGCAGTGATTCACTCCTGTAGTCCCAGCTCCTTGGGCAGCTGAGGTGAGAGGTTCACTTGAGGTATATAACCAGGAGTTCGAAGTTATAGTGTACCATGACCACCATTGGGAATAGCCAACTGCACACTCTGCACTCTAGCCTGGGCAGCATAGCAAGGTCTTGTCTCAAAAA
>NW_016107825.1:1333169-1339982 GCF_001604975.1 Cebus imitator | reverse complement strand
TGATCCACCCGCCTCGGCCTCCCAAAGTGCTGGGATTACAGGCTTGAGCCACCGCGCCCGGCAAACACGTATTTTTAAGATAATAAATTAAACATCACAAAATAATGAGGAAAGGATAAATGATTCCCTAAATTGTTGAGAAGAATATAGCTATTTGAAAAAAATCAAGTAAAATCTCATTTTAGACTTTATGCAGAACTCAAATCCCAATCAATTTAACTAAATAAATGTAAAATTTAAATTATAAGAATGAAAATTGAGCTTAGATGCCAAAAAGATATTGAAGTGGGCAAAGTCTCTTTATATAGAAGCACAAGAAGAAAAATTATTAGAATTTCAAATGTCTAACAAGACTCAATAAACAAAATTAAATTAAAAAATGATAAGCCAGGTGGAAAACTGTAACAAATGCACAGGCAAATATGCAATGCCTTTAATATTAAATAGCTCTTACAGGTCATAAGTACTGACTTCTCAATATAAAAATAAACAATGGACATAAAACTATTTAAATAAAAATAAAACAAAAAACCAACAAATCTATGGAAAAATAATTAATTGTAATTGTACCTACTCAAATAAAGGCAACAAGACAATATTTTGCCAATTAAATTGAGAAGAAAAATAATAACCACTATCAACTGTGTAATAAAGTAGCTTCCCTTGTGATCAGTTAGTTAGTGGAGTAACTTGGTATAACCAGTCAGAAAATTAATTTGTTAATATTTATCAAGAGCATTCAAAGATATCATATACTTTGATTCAATAATTCTACACAAAAATTATCTTAAGAAAATAATCAAGCATGTGGATAATCTGTTTATGAGGATGCTATTGGATAATATTTATAAAAGAAAAATGCTACAAGTAGCTTAAATGTCTAATGAAAAAGGAATATTCTATCAAATCCACTATTAAATAGATTAATTCATCATTAGCTCAAGTCCATATGATATGTTATGCAGCCATTAAAAAGTCATTAACTCATATTTTATGACCCATTAAATGATATTTTAAAGCCTAAAATGCTCTCTATTCACGTTACTTTTTTTCTAAACACAAAATGTACAGATTCTATTATACCAATTGCACTAAAGAAGTGTGTGTGTGCGTGTGTGTGTGTGTGTGAAAAAAAACGATTTGAAAGAAATATTTCAAAATGACAATAATCATCATTTGAGTAGAGTTAAGTTCTTTTAGTTGTTCTTTCTTTAGCTTTCTTGTTTTAAAGGCAAGACTTCTAACATAAGAAATATAATTGACAATGTATATCAAATAACTGTTTTATTAAAGAATAGCATTCATGAAAAGAGTAGAATCATAAAAATTGATATGAGAACTGTGAGAAATCATCAGATTCAACACTGGCAATGGAGATGGTTTTGTGTAGCAATAATAATAATGATAACATTTTGAGCATTTATTATGTGTAGTGCAACATGTTCCTTTGACTTTGGAGGTAGGCCCACGAGATTCATTCATTTTTAATACAGAAGGAGGTTAAATGAGTAGCCCACACATGTGGTCAGTTCTTAAGTGGAAGGACCAGGCCATGTTCAGAATACCTTCCCTTCACTGCTTTGATGTTCTTCCACCTCTGCTCCCCGTCACTAAGTGTCATAGCAACGGCACTGGACAGAGAACCAGTCCACCATTCTCATCTCAGCTCTAGAATGACCTCATTGGTTACTTCATCCAAGTTACTCAACCCAAGTGCCAGACTCAGGCCAAATGTCTGGTCAAATCCCTCTGCTACAATGAGGACACCAAGAGCCAGAGTGTGTACTGCCATTTCCCAAAGTCACGACATGGGGAGCGGCAGGAAGAGGCCCAACCCTAGATCTCGAAGCTGTTGTCTAACCCCTTCTCAATTATCTCTGGACTACATTCCCAGTCAGTGTTCCAGGGTGCAGAAGTTCACTGCACATAAATGGGGTCGCATAAATGAAACTATGACATTAAAACAGCACAGGGTACTACAAGAGTTTCCTCTGTCGTACTGCCGAGTTGCCTTTCTTGGATGGATCTTGAGTGTGAGAACAACTCCATCTTTTTTCTATATTCTCGGATAAATTTGTTCTGACATCAAATTTCCAAGCATTCCCTGTGGTGAATGCTCACTCAGAAGAGGCTCCAGTTCCCACCCTCACAGTGGGGATGGCTCTGCGTCATTTCCATGTCTGTCTTCCCAGCAGGTGCTTCTGCACTATTAACGTGTCTCCTTGATGCAAATCAGGGCCACGTTTGAAAATGCAAAGAAGTCTCAAATCTTGAGTCTCTGGTGAAAGAAACAAATAGAACTCAGCATTGCCTGACGCTGTTATTGTGTTTGTACGTGAAAGTGGGGTTGGGTAGTAAAGGAACGGATTTATTTTAATATGTTTTAAAAATAATATTAATTTGTAGAGGATTAAGCAATGCTAATAATAATATATTATTATCTAATATGTAATAAAACATAATATATTAATATTTAATAAAACACATTAAATAATATTTTAATATGTTTTAAAATAAAATGATTAATTTTAATATGCTTTAAAAATAATTTTAATTTATCTGAGGATTGAACAATGTTGGGGATATATTATCTCCTTTGTTAGAAAGTCAAATATTCCAATGGATTGCACGCTACCAGAGTTTTCTACACTGATATTTTCTTGAAGTGCTTCTGGTTTGGGAGAGCCTGATATATATTAGCCTTCTGGTGCTGCAAGATAAATAGGTTCATGGCCTAGTGGTCTGACTGTGTAATATATCTGTTAGAATGTGAATGGGGGGAGTCATACGCTTTCTTTGAGGGTGTGTAACATAATGTTAATGCGGTATGGTAGCTGTTAGCAGAAGTATGGTGAAGAAGCCATAAAAAAGTGATTTATTCCTCATTACCAAGCAGCTAATAATTACAGGGTTGAATGAGAAGACTGGGAGGGATGGCAGAAAAGCAGAGTGAAAAGATAAATGTGAAGTACAACATATAAATTCATGAAACATATGGACTGTGGAATGTTGAACCTGACAGTGGGCATCTATTCATAAAGGAAGTAATTGGTGATGATAGTTGTGGGCAATGAGAATCTCCTAAAAGGCACTTTGACTTAAGGGAGGTATCAAGAGGCATTTAAAGAATCCTAATGGATGTGTATGCATCTCCCTTCCTGCCTACCCAACAGTCTCTGCTGTAAGTGACAGAAGAAGGATGGTCTGCCAGTGGAGAAGGACTCAAGTTTAATTGTTTAATTCTTCTGCAGCTCGGATGACAATGACCAGACTGCCTTAAACAGAGAGGCTGATTGCTCTGGGCCCTATTACTCACTGCATGTAAAATCAGCAAGAATTGTAGACAGGTTATGCAGACACTCCCTAACTCAGGATGGTTCAACTTACATGTTTGGACTTTACAGTGATGCAAAAGCAATATACATTCAATAGAAGCCATACTTCAAGTACTGATGCACCCATGCTGTTTTACTTTCAGTACAATATTCAACAAATTACATGAGCTATTCAACACTTTATTATAAAACAGGCTTTGTGTTAGATGATTTTGCCCAGCTGTAGGCTAATGTAAGTGTTCCCCGCATGCTTAAAGTAGGCTGGGCTGAGCTATGATGTTCCATAGGTTTAAGTGTGTTTTTGACTTAATGATATTTTTAATTTAATGATGGGTTTATCAAAATGTAACCCAGCTGGGTGCGGTGGCTCACACCTGTAAGCCCAGCACTTTGGGAGGCTGAGGTGGGTGGATCACCTGAGGTCAGGAGTTTGAGGCCAGCCTGGCCAAGATGGTGAAACCTGTCTTTACTAAAGATACAAAAATTAGCTGGGCATAATTGTGGGTGCCTGTGATCCCAGCTACTTGGGAGGCTGAGGCAGGAGAATCACTTGAACCCAAGAGGCAGAGGTTGCCGTTATCCAGAGATCACACCACTGCACTCCAGCCTGGGTGACAGAGTGAGACTCCATCTCAAAAAAGAAAAAAAAAGTCACTCCACCATAAGTTGAGTAGCGACTGTTCTGTTTTCCTTTATCAAAACTCATGATTTATGAATTTCAGGCTTCAGTTTTTCTTATGTGGGAGGGTGATAGAGCCCTACTAAATTTATTCCCCTACGCGCTCAGCATCTTTCTTCTTCTTGTTCTTCTCTCTCACCTGTCTGCTTTAAATAATTTCCTTCCCTAATTTCCCGTTAAATTGTACCAGAAGTAGAAATTGGTTGTCAAAGATGGAAGACACCACCTTGGAAATGAGAAACAAATCCTTACCTCAACAGATAAGATGCACATCACTCCTTATGGGGTCCAGGAGTTCATGAAGTCACGACTATTTTCAAAATAACAGTGAAGCCTTATTTGCAGAATAAGTAGTAGGTAAGACTGTTGACACTTTAGTATGAATTAAGTAGTAACATCAAACTGTACTAATAGTTATTCTACTTTTTACCACTATACACAATACCAAAAAATGTAAAATGCCTTTGATGAAGCAATAAAAATTATTAATTATGTCTTAATATTTGAATACGATTTTTATATACTGAATAATGAAATGGAAAGTGTGCATAAAATCCTTTGCTGTATATTAAAGTATCATGGTTGTCTCAAGAAAAGGACTTGTGTGATTGGGCGTCTAGCTGAAGCAGCTGCTTTTCTTCAGGGAACACCATTTTTATTTGAAAGAAAACCTGAGAAAAACACATGGTTCTTCAGTCTTTAATATGTGGCAGACATGTTCTCAAAGATGAACCTGTCACTTCAAGGAAAACAACTGACAGTATTTGTTAATGATAAAATTGGAGCTTTCAAGCAAAAATTAGAATTTGGAAAATGTGTATCTGTCACAATGAGCTAGACAGCTTCCTTTTACTTGAAGGGTTTCCAGGTGAGATTTGGTGATTATGTTAACAAATATGATTTTTTTATATCATTTAATGAAATGTGTCAATATTAACTCAGTGAACCAATATTTTCCAAATGATCAACGCATGGCAATACAAAATCACATGGCAATATGGAAATTCATTTAAAGTAAAAGATCTATGAATTTAAATCTAATAGAAAACAAAATTATGTTGCTATAATTTCAGATACCACCTGATTTATAGATTTTGCAAATAACCTTTAGAGAATTACCATTTATTTTGGTACAACATGAAAGAAGAATATTCACAGTGATCTGAAAAGGCTATTTTAAAACTCCTATCTTTGCCAGCTACATATCTATGTCTGGATTTTCTTCATATACTTCAACCAAAACAACATATCACAACAGACTAAATGCCAAAGCAGAGATGAGCTTCCAACTGTTTTCTATTAAGAGGTTTTCAAGAATGTAAAACATCTCTCTTTTCACTCTTCTTTTTGTTTCATAAAATTTACTTTTCATAAAAATACATTATTTTCATTAGCATTTAATGGGTTTGTCATCGTAATATTAGCTAAACTAATACATATTTTCAAATGTCTCAATTTTAATTTGTAATATGGTACATATTGATACATAGTGCCCATATAAACAAATATTCTTTGGAGTCCTCAGTAATTTTTAAAAATCTGAGGGGATGCTGAGTCCAAAATTTTTAGAGCCTTTGGATTGAATGGATAAAAGATGACAATTCAACCTTGATTCGCTATTATTTTTACATTAGCTGTTACCTGAATAAAATGTTTAAATGAACCTAATTTTTAATTTTAAACACTTTAATAAATAACAAATTTAAATAATACATTGAGCCCTTATTTTGCACCTGGTCTTAACTAACAACTTTGTTTACACTGACTGTAGGTGATTCTCATGACATAGCTGAGAACATGTTATTCCATGCCCATTTTACAGAGAATAGAACTGTGGCTTAAGGAGTATAAATAATTGACCAAGCTCATCGCTGGTTGCTGGCAGAGCAAGTTTTGAAAACATCAAGCCTGTCTGGCATCCAAGATGCCATCCTAAATCACAAACCTTCTCAGTGGCTGACAGGTAACCCCATCCCAAGTTCTGGCTGTACTCTAAGAGCTTGCTATACTTTATCTCATTTAATCCTAATTCTAAAGAATTAGGCAATTACTTTGCATCACTTTTTATGGTCCAGAAAACTAATGCTCTGAGAGGTGAGGTGACTTAGCCATGAGTACCACAGCTGTAGCTCACGGAGCAATGATTTGAATTTCCGTGTGGGTGGGTGGGTTTTTCGTGTATGTCCCTCTAGCACAGAGATTTGAGCTCTTCTTACTGCTCAGTTTGTGGCACACTAATTTCAATTTAGCAAGATCCCTCTTGTGTTTACATTTTTTTTACTCAGCATTTCCCCATCCACACTGCCATTACTCACCTCTGTAAAGCTACTGTCCTAATATAATTGAGATAGCTCCTCAGCTATATGTTTCTTAGAAATATTTTTTTAAATTTGTGTTCTTAATTCATCTAAATAATATTATATTATAGATAAAACTCTATTTTTTAACCCCATGCTGTTTTCATGATTGATCTACAAGTCTGTAGCTGGTTTGTGACTCCTGATGGCTGTGTAGTATTACCTCATGCGAGCCCACTCCTCTTTGTTAAATAGTATTAAGTTTCTCCAAATCACTGCTGCCTCCAGGAAGCGATAAACAACCCCAAATACAAACTTTAATGGACCAAAGGTTTATATTTTTATTTATATTTTTGTTTTATATATATATATTTATTTATTTAGAAACAGGCTCTTGCTCAGTTGCCCAGGCTGGAGTGCTGTGGCCTGATCATGGCTCACTGCAGCCTCCATCTCCTGGGCTCAAGCAAATCCTTCTGCCTCAGTTTCCAAAGTAGCTGGG
>NW_016107825.1:1316157-1333082 GCF_001604975.1 Cebus imitator | reverse complement strand
TTTTAGCAGAGACAGGGTCCTGCTATGTTGCCCACACTGGTCTTGAACTCGTAGCCTCAAGCCATCCTACCCACTTGGCTTCATGTGTGAGGCCATGCCCAGCTCTTAATCTTTTATTTGTATTAAATGTCTTCTCTTAGTCTGTTATCCATTGGTTATTTTTGTGTAAAATTCCTTCCTCAAAGAATAATCCTTACCTTCTTTTATTTTTGTTTTTTAGGGAGGGGGTCTCTCTCTAAAAGTTGAGCAGCCCAAGTTAGACAACTCCTCAGCTAAGCAACTCTCCCATTTTAGCCTCTCTGGTAGCTGGGGCTATAGGCACATGCCGCCATGCCCACCTAAGAATAATCATCACTTCAGAGGTAGAGGAATTCATCAGTTTTTCCTTTTTATGGTTTATGATTTTTGAATCTGAGTTACATATTTTCATCCAAAAGTTACAAAGATATACTTTTGCATTTTCTTCTACTAAATTTTATATTTTGCTTTTCACATTCAGAATTGAATGTACCTGGATTTCATTTCTATATATGATGAGTTTTATTTTTCTCCACATAGTGAGCCAATTTTCCTAAGAGTTTCTACTATGCAAACAATATTTTATTCACTGATTTTTGGTATCACTTTTATACCAGTTCCCATAAATACCAGAATCTCTATTCTATTTCATGGGTTCTGTTTATTATTATACCAATAGCACATTGCTTTTTAAATAATTTTATAATTTTTCCAAATAACTCGTAGAACAAGTGTGCTGCTCACCCCATCTTCAAATCCGGGGGCCATTTTTTTCTTTTCCTTTCAAACTTTGGTTAACATAATTGGCACATTTATCTTTTCATATCCACTTGGAATCACTTGGGAAAGTTTCTTTAAAAACAAATTCTCCTTGAATTTTGCATGAAATTGCATTGAATGTATAGATTAATTTGGTCAGACCTGATATAAAGACAATGTTAAGTTGCCTCATCCGTGTGCATGGTCTATACTTTCTATTTATTCCAGTCTTCTTTTGGTTTTTTAATAATGCTTCATATTTTCCTCTATTTTTAAAAAGTTCTCCGGTGCTTTTTAAATAGGTTAATTCCTGCCTACTTTATAGTTGCTGCTGTTTTGGGAAATGGATCTTTCTTTCTTTTTTTAGACAGAGTCTAGTCTTGCTCTGTAGCCCAGGCTGGAGTGCAGCGGCACCATCTCGGCTCACTGCAACCTTCGCTTCCTGGTTTCAAGCTTTCTCCTGCCTCAGCCTCCCGAGCAGCTGGGATTACAGGTGCCCACCACCATGCCCAGTTAATGTTTCTTTCTTTCTTTTTTTTTTTTTTTTTTTGTATTTTTAGTAGAGATGGGTTTTCATCATGTTGGTCAGGCTGGTTTCAAACTTCTGACCTCAGAGAATCCACCCACCTTGGCCTCCCAAAGTGCTGGGATTACAGGTGTGAGCCACCGCACCCGGCCAGGTCTTACTTTCTAGTAAATTTTCTGTTCAAATATTGTTCATTTAAAAAGAGGCTAATGATTCTTCTAAGTTGATCTTATTTGGCAGCTTAATTTATATTTTTACTAATAGCCAATAAATGTGTTAATGCTGATGGGGTTTCTATATAGATGATTATGTTATCTGCAGATAAAATTTTTCTTTTATTTCTCAATCCTTAAAACTCTTCTTTTTCATGTCTTATCATTTTAGCCAGCACCTTCAGGGTTAATGGTAAGGACATGAGGGCAGCCATCCTTATCTTAATCCTATCTAAAAGGAATATGTATAATATTCATTATTTAAACATTTTAAAATATTAGTTTGGTGCAAAAGTAATTGCAGTTTTTTCCATTAAAAGTAATGATTGAATAAAGTTAGGAAAATATCCTTCAAGTCCTTTTAAAAAATTATGTTATTCATAGACATTGAATTTTAAGTATTTTTAATAATGATTGACATAAGAAGAAGATACATTTCCATTAACCTATTTTCCCAACCTGAAGGATAAATTGAGAAATTTTATATTAAACAATATTCAAAATATTGAAAAAGACTTCTCTCTTTTAAAATCAGTAAACTTTACTTTTTAGAGCAGTTTGAGGTTTAAGCAAAATTGAGCAGGAAGTACAGAGAGTTTCCATATCCTGCCTGTTCCTGCACATACACAGCCTTCCCTGCCATCAGGCACACAGTGGTCCATTTGCAATTGATGGACCTACGTTGACACATCATTATCACCCACACTTCAGAGTTTATATCAGGGTTCATCGGTGCTGTGTGTTCTATGGGTTTGGACAAATGCATAACCACATGCATTCATTACTGTAATGTCATACAGAGTTTCACTGTGGGGGTGTAGTTCAAGTGGGAAACCTCGCAAGTTACAACCTAGGCCCACCTCTCTCCATCTCCCTTGTCCCTAAGGGAACTTGCCTTTACATTTTCCTGAGAAAGATCAGCCTTTCTCTGCCATAAGCACCTGGGGTGGAAGGAAGGCGAGACTGACCTTAAAGTTCTCTGCTCACCCCAGCTGCCACAGCTGCTGTTTTGAACCCCTAGAGGCAGAATTCCCACTAATTTTCCTCCCCTCAGGTACTTGATCCACTTCTACTACTGCCTGCTGTTTCTTTTCCTTTCCATATTCGTCTCTCCATGAATTTTTCACAGTTTTAAAGATCTGAGAGCAATCAACTCCTGTCCTGCTTTTGTTTCATCTCCAGAGTTGCTTTTGGCATCAAGAGGCAGCATCTTATATTAGTTCTCTTCTGTCAGCCCAAGGAGAGATTTAAACCTTAGTTTGTTTGACTCCAAAACCCATGCTGTATGATGTAATAAATAAGGAGAGAATAGAAGCATTACAGCAACTAGAATTCCAGATGCTATCTTGAATTAAGAAGCAAATAAGCAATTGACTTTCCTAGAGAAATTCAAGGGCACATATATTTTTTTTCTCTGACCCATATGTAATAAAACTTCATTGTAGAAAATTTCAAGACAAGTTATTGTAAACTATAGATAACCACTATTTAAATTATGGTATATTTCCTTCCAGTCTATTTGAATAAATTTTTCAAGGCATAAGGAAAAGCAATTTACATTTTTCTCCTTAAAAAGAAAAACAGCATAAAGAAAAAAGAAAAATTCTAAAACAGTTCAAATGGAATTTACTTCAACCTCAAATACAGAGCCTTATCCCACTGAGGCCTTGGCAAGGATAATCTCCAACTTCTTAGAACAGTCCTATCTCATGCCAGTGATGGAACAAGTCATTCAAGATCCCTGACCTATGTCAGCACAGAATAAATGTAAAAGAACCCAAAAAGTTTGGCTACTGTTAGAAGGACCTTCTTTTTTGTTCCAGAGTTCTCGGACTGTAGCAATTTCATATCCATAGTCCATTGCTGTGTATTTTGGAGGATCTTTCCCAGGATCTCCCTTCCTGGGACCAAATTTCTTAGTACAATTGCACCTCCCAGCATTATACTTGGTTGTTAAATGGATAAACTATCTGAANAAAAAAAAAAAAAAGAAAAAAACCTCAACATTGGCTTGAAGATTTTTTATCACTTTAAAAAAACTAGATTCAATATTCAATTACAATACAAAAGCAGCCACTTTTTTTTTTAATTGTTTGCTGACCATGACCTAGATGTCAGTCACTAAGTTCACAAAAACTCAAAGGAAAACTCAAGCTTTTACTGTATGCTAGAAGGTTCACTGACAACTTTAGTACATTTTAAAGTCCTGTAACTCCACCTTAACCTCCACTGTGGCTATGATCTAATATAAACAGACAACGAGGGAGAGGCATATAAGAAATAAGGCCCACTGATCAATGGTTACATGTTGGTCTGACCTGTGTTTTTTGGCAGCTAAAATGACACGTAATAAAGTGACTTGACTGATGTAAAATTCGATGAGTTTTATTCTCATTTTTTCCATGGGAAAATGAGTTTCCAGGGAGCTCAAGGCAAAGGAAACTAACCCCCCTCCTTTCTTCATGGGCTTCAACTAATGGACTTATGTGTGATTAATGAATCTCTCGAAGTAGCTCCTTTTTTTTTCTTTTCATTTTTTTAATATAACAACTTTATTGAGATATAATTCACATCTCATTCAATTCATCCACTCAAAATGTAAAATTCAACAGTTTTTAGTAAATCACAGAGTTGTGCAAGCCATCACTTCAGTTCATGCTGAAACATTTTCATCATCACCAAAAGAAATTCTGTACCCCTTAGCAGTCACTCCCCATTTTCCCCCAACCTCCTCATCCCAAGCTCAGGGAGCCATTATACTTTGTCTTTATAGGTTTGTCTAATATAGACAATTAATATAAAAGGAACTGTGTAATAGTTGGCCTTTGTGTCTGGCTTCTTTCATTTGGCATAGTGTTTTTGAGGTTCATCCATGTTGTAGCATGTATCAATAGTTTTTTTTTCTTTTTATTGCCAAATAATATTCCATTGTATAGAAATACTGTATTGTATTTATTCCTTCATTAACTATATCCACTTTTTAGCTATCATGAATAACGCAGCTATGAACTTTCAGGTACAAGAATTTTTGCAGGTGTATGCTTTCATTTTTCTTGGGTACATGCCTAGAAGGGGAATCGACAGATCATATTGAAACTCAAATTTAAACTTTTAAGGAACTGCCAGAACTCCCATCTTTGATCTAGTTAATTCCTCTCCCTCCAAAAGACACTTATCCAGAAACGTCCCTACTCTTTATCTGCTCTAATTCCCCTATATTGCCTTGTGATAGCACACAGTACTTCATAGCAACTGGTAAATTTGTGATTCTATATTTACCTGGATGTAGGCTCTATGAATAATACTTACGTTGTTCATCACTGGATCTCCAGCCTGCAGCACAGTATCTGATGCATAGTAGACACTCAGTAAATACCTACTGAATGAATAAAATAAGAGTCACTATTTTCCATAAGCCTACAAACCTGACATATTGAGATATTTTATATATTAATCACATATCTTATTTTTTAGCCTGAAATTCACTAGTCATTATATTTTTCCATTAAAATTGCTCAATAGTTTTGGATTATCCAGAAATCATCAAATATACTGGCCTAGAAAATCAGGATGCATAAGGAGGGTATCACAGAGAATAAATGGTTTAGCCCTAGCTTACACCTGCAGTCGTAACCATTGACCCTATTGCACTTTGTGTTTTTTTCTGGGAGGCAAGAGAATACAAACTACCCTATGCCATTAAGCTCTAAAGTGGTAAACCAAGATAACTAGATCCTATTGTGTTACAGGTTGGAGTTGTACATGGTAGATATGTGTTAAATATTGTTTGGTTTAAACATAATTTATCCATGTAACTATTTCTCTCATTTCAAATATTAGAGTTCATTTACTATTGTTTGTATAGATTCATATAATTTTCCTGGAGGGCCATCTGATTAAAGATGTATTTTCTTAAGTGTGCCTATGTTTTGATTCACAAATCCACTTCTAGGATGTGACTTAAAAGAGATAAACCAAGGTGTATGTGTGTATGTAAAATTTATAAATTTTTAACTAAAAAATCACATTATATTTTACTAAGAAAACTACGGCCACAACATTATTTGATTAAGAGGACTTTAGGAAATGCATGCTTTTAGTAGCAAAAGAAGTCATGTGAAAAACAAGCATGAATTTTCCATTGTAACTGTATGTTGTTACATAGACAAGAGTGTTTGGTTCTCAAAGCTTTTCTTCCTGATTATATCAGCAAGATTTTGGAAACTTCTGGGGATGCTTCCCTGGGTGCTTAGAAAATTCCTCTTTGATTCTGATGTTTTGTTTCCTGAAAAAAGTATTTTTGAATATTAAAATATAAGAATCAAGACAAGCGTTACTGTTAAGAGTAGAATAAGGAATTTGTATACTTTGATGATTTTTAAGTCTCTGAATTTGAGGGTAAAGAATCCAAACGTGTTTTATTAAGTACTCAGTTGTGATTTTCTGGCTGGGTTGATAACTGTGAGTTATGACAGTGGAATAGGAATCAAATACTTCATTATGACTCCACTTGCCCTACTACCTTCATTTTGCTCTCCAGTGAGGTGTGAAGTATAAGAATGTGATTAATATTGTCTACAAGGGCATCTCTGACTCTCTGACTCTGACTTTCAGGTGGTCAGTTTTAGGAAGCAGAAAGAATATGTACCATCAAATTATTCATCTTGAAAGAAGAAAGTTGCTGTGCAATAAGGCAATCCACCTTAAGACTGTTCAAATGAATAGTTAAAAAAAATAAAATAAGCTTAATTAGGACCAGTCTGAGCTCTCAGCCCTCAGATCGATCGTACCTGGAAACTATGGAAGCCATCTGAATGTCTCTGAAGTAGATTTGGTTGGAAAATGAAAACACACGCCCTGACAATAGCAAATAGCATTTGGGGACTCACTGATTTGAGATTAAGTTGCCATTTAAGTGGGACCTTTACCCCTAAGCTATCAGAACAGTGCAGCCAACAAATCTGTCTGTGAGAGGGAAGCAGAGGAAATGTATTGGGTCATTTGAAATAAAATCCCTCACAGCTGACCCATGAGAGGTGCTGATGGCTTCCAGATGGGGTTTTGTCCAGTTCCCATTGGCCAGATGTCTGGGACTGTCCAGCAGGATTGTTTTGTATGTAGAGTGGGGAACCATGGAAATAGCATCAGGATTGACCAAGGGCTTACCCCTGAAATAAGAAATAAGAAAATTCCAGTCAGAGGTGTGGTCTATAGCTTGAAGCTCACTCAGTGCACTGACTGGCTTTAAACGCCAGCTCCATTCCATCAGAGCTCCCTGCCTTTGGGCACATTATTTAAACAATCTGAGAATTAGTTGCTTCATCTGTAAGATGGGGAGAATTAGAAGGAACACAGGCTTGCAGAATTGTTGTGAAGAATACAAGACGTGATCCATGTGACATACTGACTCAATAGCCCTTAATAAATGATAGCCATTTATAACTATTATTTCATTGTCATCGCCTTTCTAAGTGAGCACCTGTGCTATGCCTGGAGCTTCACTGGGTGCCGCAATGCAAACACGAATAGAACCTGGTCATGGTTTTCAGAAACATCAGTCAATCATAGGAGATTGAGAAATAAACCACTAATTACCCAGAGTGGATGAGTGCTGACAGGGATGTGCACACATTGTTTCAGAAGAAGGAAGAGGAAAGTGATATTTACACCCCCCACCATTGTCACACACTGGTGTCAGGCTTGACAATGCCATGTCAATCAGTTTAAGACAGCCCCATAAAATAGCCCTATTCTCCCACTTAACAGGTGAGAAAACTGAGGCAAAAGTAGTTTGCTAAGTTCACAAAGCTAGTATATGGCAAAGTTTGGTTTGCTTTGCCTTATCCTCTCTCTACTCAACCAGGCTGTCCCTTGAGCACCAAGAACACCAGGATGGCAGGTTAGAAAATGGTCCACAAATGAGGGAAAGTTTCTATTCTAGATACGTTAAAAAAAAATGTTCTGCAAATGGCAAAGGGCAGGAAAATCTCATTCCCACCAGGCAATGGGAATAGTATGTTTAAAAGTATGAAATCATGAAGACAATGTAGACAGACAACTACAGTTGCTGCACTGGGTCTAGAAAATAGGCTCTGGGTATGCAGGTGGAGCCTGTGAAGAGCCAGGGAAAATAAGGAATGAGAATAGAAGAGTCAGTGGGGACTAAAGCACAAAAGGACACTGTCCGTGATCAGAAAGTGTGAGTTTATTTGCTATGATATGTGCCTTTCATCCAGTCAGCCTCTCGGCTTAGCATGAGCCATGGGCGGACACTCATGAATTCCACTACATAGCAGAACAGAGGGATGAGCTGGAATGAATGCGAATTAGGCACAGTTTGAAGATCCCTAACACCTCCGATTGCCTGGAGGCAAAGAAAAGTGCTCCAGTTCATGGATTTGAATGCAGTTCTTCCTAAATGCAGTGAATTCCACAAATAGAAATTAAGTGCTTACTTTGTAGCATGCACAGCTTTAAGTATCAAAGGCCTATATGCATGAACAGAAGAAATTCCTGTCTTCCTGGAGTTCATATCTTAGTCAAGAGACTCAGAGACTAAATGTCACAACAAGTCAATCATACAGGAGGGTGGTGTCACCAAAAAAATGGGGCAGAGGAAGGGGGTGCATAGGGCCAGACAGGGGCAGTGGTCACAGTTTCAAATAAGATGATCAGGGGAGGCCTCAGACACAAAGAGATATTGGAACAAGATTTAAAGATGTGAGGAAAAGTACCAAATCTAGGCAAGAGAACAACCTGGACTAAGGCTGAGGCAGGCTCATGCCAGATGAGGACCAGAGTGGAGTTGTTCAGGTCTGGGACAGAGCGCATGAAGGGGAGAGTGGAGAGCTTCCGGGTCAGAGGTGGCTGGTTGTTAAAGGAGGAGGCCATTGGTGAGTTCTGGGCAGATGAACAAACCTGGACTGACTTAGATTTCAAAAGGTGTCTGTCTTCTGTGGTGAGAGTAGACATAAATAAAAATTTAAACCAAGAGTAGCTAGATGCCTCACTAAATGGATGGCTCTCAAACTTTCAGACTGTGATTCATAAGAAGGAACACATTCTACATGATGACTTGGATATATGCACACATGTATGTAACTACTACAGAACTCTATAATGACACCAGTTGCTTGGTTCCTCATGCTACATAGGATGAACTCTGTTGTTTTCTATCCTAGTTTAGGTTACTCTATTTCACTTTCAAAATGTCTGTTGTCACCCAATAAATTGACTTTATGAATATATAAGTTATAATCTGCAGTTTTAAAAACATTTGAAAAAGGATCTTGGGCCATAAGGTTGCATCGTGTATATGTGGTGGTCCATAGCTGTCCTGGTGCTACATGCCCTAGCTAAGGCTGAGGTCCATTAATTTGTAACATAATGGAAATAATATTAAGTCCAATATATTCTTGTGGTAGAAGCAACTGATAACAATATTTACCTTCAGGTAAATCAGAGATATAATCCCTAAACTATGGATTAAGCTATCAGATTAGATAAACTAAGGTCAAATATTAAGTGGGAAGGAAATAAAATAAAGCACACATTACAGTGCACATTAGAAATCAGTGTGTTTAAAATACATTTAAAGTTGAATTAAAGAATGGAATTTAAAGCCAGGTGCAGTGGCGTGCACCTGTAATCCCAGCTACATAACAAAATCACTTGAACCCCAAGAGTTTAAGACCAGCCCAGGCAACTCAGCAGACCCCATTTTGATTAAAAAAAAGAAAGAAAGAAATGTTAGCTTTTTCTATGACCAACATATACCATGACTAGGTGTATATTCATACCTAACCGATTTACTGAATGCTGGGTTTTGTTTTCTTTTTACTTTTTCTTTCACACAGTAGCAAAATTTTCAATTACAGATAATATTTTCTGCAATCCATAGAGCATGCCTATTAAACGGGACTCTACACCCGGCATGGTGCTGCTGGAGACATCCAGGCTACAGGAAAAGACTCTGCTAACATGGCTGGACCTGGAATCAGTCACTTTGTAATGTATTCTCGGAGCACGTTATTTATGTAAGGTTGAGTGACCCTTTTTCAGGCTCTTAGCCACCCTTTGAACCCTTGCCCATGTATATTATCAACCTTCAGTTGATATGCTGAAATATTTGGATGCCGAGTTTATAGCAGGGACTAAAGCAGGGGGTGTCAAAACACGACAAGAAAGGCTTTTTCTTGTTTGATTTCTGGCAGGGATCAGGGTGAAAGTGATGGAAGGCTTGGGAAAAAGCCCAATCCTGTCAGTTATTCTAGCCAACTTGGCAGACTCCATAGGTTTAGAGAGTTCAGATGAGTTTTGTGTCCATAAACCTTTGAATACTTATAGAGGAACTAATCTTCCTGTCTGAGATTTTCTGAGGTTCAACACATCTCATTGCTCTGGAGCCAAACTTCTAGCTACAATCAGATCCTTCTCTTTCCCAAAAACAGCAACACAAAAAGCACTGAGCTGTGATTGCGTGTGCCAAACCTAAACTCACAGAAAACGGCAAAAACCTTGATAGGCTATGTGCTGCACCTCACCTGGATAAAGATTCTTATTACGATCTCAATTTTGTCGTGTACAACCCCGACAAAACCATCTGAGGTGTTTTGTTTTTCTGTTTTTGTGTTTTTAAAGCTGAGAGCTAACACAAACCTTTTAAATGTAAAAATTTCTACTTTGCCCCAGGAAGTTATAGACTAATTTTTAGTATTCTTTCTAAGGGAGAAGAGTATTTATTGATTTGTGTTTCATAAGTGAAGAGTGTGTGTGTATGTGTAAAATAATTTATGATTTACATATACTCTAAAGCTACTTAGTAGTTAAAAATTTCATGATTCGATTTTTTATGTCTGTCATATAATTTGTTCTAGATAAGCCCTTAATAAAAATCAAGATTTTCCAGAGAAACCACACTATCTGGCAGCCTGTAATACCGAGTAAAGAAGGAAAGGCTCTAATAAGGAATCTGAGCTTTTTACTAGATTCATTGTTTTTCTGTTATACAGATCTCAAATATTCTTCCTAGGGCTTTGTAGAGGTCTGTGCAAGTCTCCACATAGATCTAAATTATCTCCAACACACACATTTCCTTGAGAACGTTCTTATTGAAACCACATTTTCAACCTTAAGTCCCTGGTGTTACTGTGCCTACGACGCTGGCTCACGACCAGAAATATGTCTCACATATTACTGCCACATTTCCTGAGTGAATTCAGGGATTCCAGTTGCAGGCTGAATTTTCTCTGAACTGTAGATACGTTCAAGAAAGGCCATGTCTTATACAATAACCAGAGAATGCTGGCAGGCACACTTCCAGGAGGCATGTTTTGTAGGCCCACTGCTACCATGGGGTCCTCTGAGTATGTGTATGCCCCAGCTTGGTCAGCAGGCCACTTGGCATTCATTCTATAACACATCCCAAATGTACAAGTCGGTCATCAGAAGTGGCCCCTCATGAATAAGAGAACATTTGCTGAGGGGAGAAAAGTCAAGAGGGAAGACAACTTGTAGGTGTTTCTTTATTTCCTATATCCAGAGTCCCTCACCCAGTGTCTAACATCAATCTTCCCCATTGCAAATATTGATAATATGAACACCCAGAAAGAATGTAATATGCTTCAAACACCTAACAGAAATCAAATCAAAGAAGAAATACACTCTCATGTCATAATTGTGCAAAGCTAGTTTTTACCACTGTATCACTGATTCAATAAAAAGAGAGCCCCATTAGGCTCTGACCACTCAGTATTTGTGTTTGCCTCTTTCAGCGTTTTCTTAGATAGCTTTCTAAGGTGTTTGTGGGTTTTGACCATACTTGAGACTGCATCAGTAGGAACTAGCACGTATTAATTTCAATTTAAAATAAAACCATAGGAAACAAAACTGAAAAACTAGTTTTTCCTATTGGAATAACCTCTGTAATTTTTAATGGATGTCAGTGTACTCCACTTGTGGATAATGTTTAGAAGGCATTTAAAGGCTTTGCTTTCCAACCCCAGATTTCCAAGGTCCGCTTATACGGAATCTCATGAACGTTCTTATGCTGGCCTCTGTACAAACAAAAAAAATGAAGTAATGCCCTACCTTGCAGGAGACTGTTTATTTAAATTTTTTACTCAAATTGATAAAGATAAATGCAGAACTCTTACTAGAAAAAAATAATAAATATTCACCCCATTTATAATGTAGGACACCTAAATATTCTTTCCACTGATCTTTGCTCTTACTGAACTGGACAATCCCAAGGGTACCTACACATCTACATTTTATTGTGGGGAGGGGTAATATGGACTGTTTTTTAGACTAAAAAGCCTTCCAGGCCCCAAAGAATTAAACTCTAATGGTGCCATTCCTGAAACTGGGGCAGGCAGTTGGGCGGAGATGGGGGTAGAGAAAAAGCCGCAGTCCTCTCTGCCAGGGAACAGGCACATCTGTCCACTGGAAAGGTCAGCTGTGTCTGTTCTCTGGCAGAGAGGGCTGTGGCTTTTTCTAAACCCCCATCCCCATTCCGTGGAACCAAAGCCAGCTCCTAGGAGCATACCAGGCACTTAATGAACAACTTCATTATTCTTTCAGGAGAGCACTAGCCACAAATCTAAGGAGTTTGGAGAAGAATTTTCCTTGGATCTATTTTAGTATTTTTTCTTCCAGGCTTAAATACGAACAGACAAAATGGTTCCTCATTCAGTCAGAAGAATGCATGTTAGCCCACAGTGGAGCATCAGTGTGGCACATTCTTTCCTACTGGAGAACATAGATTGGGAAGAGAGAGTCGTGAAAGCAGAGACAGTCCTACCCAAGAGAGGCCTGGCAAAGTGCTCTGCCATTCCCACTAAAATCCTAGGGTGTGACTGATTTCCCTACTCCTGGTACTTACTCAGCAGATCACCAAACTTATGTTGTATTATGAGGAAAAAGAAGCACTATGGTAATTTAAATTCCATGGATATGTCCATGTATAATGAAGGCAAGGCTATCCAGAAGGAAAATAATACAGATATTGTCCACTAGTGGAAAGGGCATGTTTTCTCCATCCACAGAGGCTGCAGCAATAATGAGAGACAGTACCTTAATAACCCAGGGCTCAGTTCCCAATAAGACTTTGATAGTGATCTGGCTCAATGCACATCAGCATTCAATTGTGCTGAGCATTAACAGCTTAGGTGCACACAACAGAGTATACTAATGAAACATTCCCAGGCTCCCTGCCCTTGAGAACACACTTTCTGTAGATACATAGTGGGCACACTTTTCTTCTATGATTTACTATTTTTAATTTGTTTTGCTGATGGGAATAATGACTGGGAGCCGGAGGGGTAGATGAAGGGGAACACTGAATGTGCATATACCTACTATGACTTACACCTATTTCGGGTTACATTTCTCACTATTACTTCCTTTATTTTATCTTATAAGAATTTTTATTTTGAAAAGATTGGGTCTTATTTACAAAGTAATAATACCTACTGGGTTTTCTGCATCAGATTCTATACCAGTTAATAGGAAGAGAGAGAATGACCAAGGGCATGAGCAGGAAAAGAATGAATTTGAACTCTAGTAAGACGGAGAGGAAAAAACTACCTTACAGAAGTGGATTAGAAAGGCTTCACAGTCAATACCACAGAAGTCTGGCTTTCCAAAGAAAAAACAAGGCTGAAGAGGTGATGGTGGACTATGGGCCAAGCTCTGACGACATGATTGTGGTATACAACAAAACATGAAGCTCCTTCTCCCAAGAGTAAGACTGAGCCAACCTTAAAAGCTGAGTTATTGTGATTATGTAATTTCGGGAAAAATGACACAACAAACTTTTAAAACAAAAGTGTAAGAAAAAAGAGAGACAAAAAGAAAAAGGACGACATGACAAGAGAACGAAAGAGAAAAGTAGGAGATAAAATCATTCCCTGTGTCTAAGGCAGCCTTTGCCTTGATCTTCGTGGTAAATGAGCAATTTTTCAAACCCAGTGTTTCATGGGGAGTTACAATTCTGCCTCTGGAGACCCCAAAGGAGGTGGAGCCGAGGTGGCAGAGAAGTGAAATGAGTTTCCAGGCCCGGGCTCCACTGCTTCTCAAATAACAGTTTCTACTGTAGATGTAACTGGTTCTCAGAAAATTATTTGGCATCTGGGGCATAAGACAGTTTGAAAACCACCTTCTAAGTTATCATACCTTATGGTGCTATTTAGCATGATTTTTTAGATGATATTCATGATGGGGCCTCCTTGGCATTCCTTCAAGTCAAGTGAAAAAAATTAGAAGGCTTAATGCCTCAATCAACCTGTCTCTTTCATCCCCAGTAATACCCCATTGCAAGAGTGTATTAACCTAGGCAACCGGCATAGTGTCAATTTCTTTGCTTCTCTTGGAAGGCCATAACTGTCAGTGGAAATTATTTTAGTTATGTCAGCTTTGCAGAGGAAAGCACAAAAAATGGGGAATCGAAGTCCCTGGAGTTCTATGTTTGTCTCAGTCTTCAACTTGCTTCCTCAAGAGATGATATGTGGTCCTTTTCATATGCCAGGTTCCTAAAGAAACCCTGCCACCACCACCAATTTCCCATCTTTGCAGTTCCTTCACCCAACTCCCCAGAACAGCTACTTGTCTTAATTACAAATACATGGAAATCTCATAGGTATCTTTCTTTTATACTTTCATGGTAAATTTCAGGCATTGGCTCAGGGATTCAGTTACTAAACCTAGTTTAAATGGAAACATTTTTCATTGTAACTCAAACCTAAATCCTTAAGACTTAGAGAACTTGTAAATGATACTATTGGCCAGAATCAATTCATGTGATAGGGAAGGGAATACTCCAAATCGCCTTGTTTTTTTTTTTGAACTAGATAGTTTACTTGAAGTAAACACTCCTAATCCACTATATTTGTGATTGAGATGTCTCAAAATCCTATGCATTCTGACATTTCTAATTCTTAATAGATTTATAACTCATTTCTGTGCTATAATTAGAGTTTTATACTTCTAAACCAAAAACATTCATCAATTTTTATGTCCTTGCACCAGAATGTCTACATACAATAAAATTGCTTAGAATCCCCTAGATCTTTGCTAATCGCATTAGTAAATTCTTCCTTGGTACCCTATCTTATTATGGTGACAACATGTGTTTCAAATTTCGGCCACTTACAAGTTATTTCTTACAGAAGAAGGAGTGCATTGCACATGTCTAAATGATGAGCATATGTTAGCACACAGACATACACATGAGCATACTTTGAGTCAAAGTCTGCTATTGGGACTGTAACCCATCTGCCCAATGAAAGTTATAGATGTGCATTTGAGGACTGACTCTTCTAATTCACATAATTAATAAGGCTTGTTTAAAATGGAAGGCTATATTTCTATATTTATGTATAGAGTTGCCATCTTAACTAATAGACTTATTTACTATTCTTGAATTCAAGTTGTGGCTTTCTATCTCTTGGAATTTTTCAGTCCAAATCAATTACAGCTTGTGGTCACTATGCCCTTGTCTGCTGTAATAATCATGTGCCCAGCTGCAATCTTTCTTTGAAGTATTAGAGACACCATACCAGAAAATATTTACCTTCAGTGAAGTTTCATAATTCCCTTGGACACCTGCTAAATCTGACAACCTGCTGTACAATGTTGAAATTTCAAGTGTTTCCATTCTGAAAAAAATAAGAAATACAGAAAGACGACTATATAAATCTAATCAAGACTTGGTATGATTCTTAAATTAATAATTTCTACTTAGCATACTATCTGCCCCTGGTTTATAATTTTACAAGAAATGAAGGGATATTTGTGTTTGGCCAAGCGTGGTTTAAATGTAGGTATTCAATGAAGAGCAGCCTTATACCAATAGCTGCTTATCCTGGAACCCAGTGATGCTTGTTTCCTGAAATTCACATCGGCAGCATTACTTTTGATAACCAACAGCTGCTGTAGTAACAAAGACCTAGGAGCAGAAATCATTCACCCAGTAAGTGCTGTGAGTTGAATTGTGGCCTCTAAAAAGGTATGTCCAGGCCCTAAACCCTATAATCTGTAAATGTGACCTTATTTGGAAAAAAAATCTAAACAAACCTAAGTAAGTTAAAAATCTTGAGATGGGGTCATCTTGGACTATGTAATTGAACCCTAATCTAATGATAAATATCCAGAAAAGACAGAGGGAGATTGAAGGCAGGCAGAAGAGAGAGGATATGGACCACAGCAGAAGGCCCTTGAAGACTGAGGCAGGCTGGAGTGAAGGGCCACAAATCAGGGAACGCCTGGAGCCACCAGAAGCTGCAGGGAATAAGAAAAGAATCCCCCTAGAGACTTTGAAGGCAGCATAATCCCTTGGACACCTTGTTTTTGGACTTCCGGCCTCTGGAACTGTAAGAGAATACTTTTTTTGTTTCAAGCTACCAAATTCATGATAAATTGCAATGGCAGCTGCAGAAAATTAATGCACCATGACTTGCAAGCCCTTCTGAAACAGTGTATAAAAATACAGAATCATTAAGTGTCAATAAATGTTACCTTTCAGTTTGAAGAGGAAAAGCAAGCCTGAGCTATAAGTGTAAGGCTGGAAAATGTTTTATGAATGGTACAGAATTGACAGTGTGATAGGCTGTTCCATTTCAAGCTAGGAGGATATGACATATAGACAACCAAAGAAGAAAGCCAAAGGCAGATAACTGACCTGGAAGAAAGTTTAACATCATAAGTCAGACATACTGAATCATTAGGACAAAATATTTCTATAGATTGATTGAACTATAACTAAAAACACTGAATAGAGAAAAAATCTTATAAAATCTTCATATACAAGATGAATTAGCACATTTCCAAGTGTGAAAAGGAATGAGGGAGCTCCCAGTGTGTCTGATTTCGTCCTTTGATAGGGTTTCCTTAAATAGATACACAGGCTCCTGGTGGGTTGATCCCATGTGCTTCAGCTCACAGACTGTATTCTGGGGGTTCTACTGATATAGGCACAAACTCCAAAAGTCAACATGCATTTTATTGTTTGTATTGTTCCTGTTCATTTTTTTTTTTTAAAGTAATTTTTAGTTCAGGCCAGGCATGGTGGCTCACACCTGTAATCCCAGAACTTTGGAGGGTGGATCAGGAGGTCAGGAGATCGAGACCATCCTGGCTAGCATGGTGAATCCCCATCTCTACTAAAAATACAAAAAATTAACCAGGCGTGGTAGCACGCGTCTGTAACCTCAGCTACTCAGGTGGCTAAAGTAGGAGAATCCCTTGAACCGGGAGGCGGAGGTTGCGGTGAGGGGAGATTGCGCCATTGCACCCTAAGCCTGGACAACAAGGGCAAAACTCCGCCTAAAAAAATTTTTTTTTTTTTAGTTCAAACAGTTCTATTTTTGGTTCTGTACCATGATTTCTCATTAATTGTGAACTAAGGCAAATGT
>NW_016107825.1:1309189-1315982 GCF_001604975.1 Cebus imitator | reverse complement strand
TTTTTAGTAGAGACAGGGTTTCCCATATTGGCTAGGCTGGTCTTGAACTCCTGACATTGTGATCTGCCCACCTCAGCCTCCCAAAGTGTTGGGATTACAGGCGTGAGCCACCACACCCGGCTTCAAGCCCATTTTTAAGTCCCACTCAGCCGCTCCTCTCATTGACAGTTGTCTTCAAGAGCCAAGAAATGGTGGTCATATAGAGCCCCTCTCTCTTTTCTCTTCCCCTGCTGCTGCAGCATGAGTAGCTTGGATAGGAATTCTCTGACCAAATGACCCCAGATCACTTCTATGAGAGCCCCTTCTCTGTCTATCCTCTCTAGGATAACCTGCATAAGACTTGTCTATACCTCTAAGCTTAAACGATGGGTAAGGAGCAAGGTCAAGGGTGTGGCTATGGATCTCTATTTTGCCTCTTGCCCTGGCCCCAGAACTGTTAGAGACTGATCTGTGCTTCCCATGTCACCCAGAGAAAAGTCATAGCTTTTAAAGTCCTCCAAGGCTATATCATATTTGTTATATGGGGGGCAGATCCCCCCATCTCTCCAACCTCATCTGCCATCTGCTCCAGGGTTCTGAGCCTCCTTGCTGTTCTGGGATACTTAGACAGGTTTGTATCTCTGGGCCTTGACACTAGCAATTCCTTCTGCCTGGGATTCTCCCTCCATTTCTTTTCCCTATACTGTTTTGTTTCCTATCACATTACCATCTTATAATATGCCATATTATATACTAATATAATATTGTACATAAATAAATATATAAATAGCATAATGGTAATGTGTAATTTTCAAAAAGGTAAAATCATGAGTCTCATACAAATATAAAATAAAAACAAGTCAAGTATTTTATTTCATTTATTAACTAAAGAGTGAACCAGTAAGATGTTAAATCTGGTTCATGGAGATTTATATTCTTTACTTGACAAAATTAATATTCATTGTTATGCCCAGGAAGCATTTGCTTTGCTATGGATAGGAAATTATGCATTCTTATCAGTTTCTACAGTTGTAAAATAGCCCAGTCAATCAAAAACAGTTCAAGGTGAACACCTTATAGACTCCGATAAACTCTGGGGTAGACAAGGCATTCTGCTGAGAGGACAGCAAGCGATTCATTTTACCCAGGCTTGTCTCGGACACATTAAGTTTTGCCAATAACTGTATACTCATATTCCATATTAGTATAATAAATAGTATATAGTACATATTAAAATATAACTAACTTGCTATATCAGAGTGTAAGTTCCTCAAAGGCAAACATTTTTATACTCCCTTTCATTGCTGTATCTCTAGTTTCTTGAACACTGGCTGGGACGTTGTATTTAGTAAATTCTTGTTGAATAAATGAATTGAAAACTTCATCAGTACATGCAATAGTTGTATAGAAATAAAGGCGTCTAAATCTACATAGAGAAAAAGATGGTTATCGCAAAATGTAGCATAGTCTTTGAGATGTACTTCATATGAAATTTGCCATCACATTATGCTTTAAGTAGAATGCTTAACTGCATATCTTCAGCTTTCTTCAAGGCTCCAGTCAATCATCAAAACAATAAGTAGATTCTTATATTACATTTACATAATAAACATCCCTATAGTGATTTTTTGAAAGCCCCCAAGGTAAATTCAAGTTTCTACCTACTGGAAAAAACAAACAAACAAACAAAACAATCAAACAAACAAAACCGCTGGCTTGTTTTCCTCCCCACATTTTCAAAAATCTTGGGATCTAGAAGGCCAGGGGCCCTAATTAGAAATAAATTTTTTATATATTTCAGTGGACATTTAGGGACACAGAAGTTTTCCATAAAAAAAACTTACTATTTTTAATTTTTAGCTGAGCCCAGCTTACAAAATCTTCGTAAGAGAATATGAAAGAAAAACAAGCCTAGTTACGATACATTTTATGCTTGACCAAAAGGGCTCTTCAGTTCAATTACTTGGTTTCCCGGTCAGAATGTCAGTGGGTCTGTTTTTCCTGTTCTTGGGTTGTCTCAAGGGTAGACCAGCTGTTTTTACCAATCTCATTAGTAAGTATTTTTAAAAAGAAAGCCCCCTTGAAAGTTCATCAATGCTCTTGCAACCTCAAAAACAAAATTTAAAGACATTCTTCTAGGAAACAGTCATATCAAACCTTTTACTCATCTAAATTGGTTATGCATTCATTGAATGCAAAAATTAAAGATCTGGCTAGTTAAAATCCTGCTCTATAAGGAAGTTGAAACTTTCTAAGCTTCTATCCAAATTGGAATTTGGTATATTGAGTTCCGCCCCCAAAAAGATACTCTGAAGACAATATGTAGGAGAAAAAAAAACAAATGCATGTATTTGTTGAGTGTTTATCATGTTCCTGATGGTGTGCTAGCAATTTTCAAACACTTTTTATTTCATTTTCACAATATTCCTGTGAGGTAGTTATGATCATCCTCAGCATCAGCACCATCTTTGTACGGCCGGTCCTCAGATAACATCCCTTCTTTCAATGTGGTCTTGTTATGAGGTCATAACACATTGTTTTGTTCAATACTAACTTTGTGAGGCTTGCACATTCTTTCCATGTCTGTTGTAGGTTTTCTCCAGGCCCAGTTTCCTCCCATATCCCAAAGATATGCATGTTCGGTGCACTGGTGTGTCTAAAGTGTCCCAGTGTGAGTGTGTGTGGGTGTGTGTGCGCGCCCTGAGATGGGAGGCATCTTGTCCAGGGTAGGCTCCCACCTTGTGCCCTGGGCTGCTGAGATACACTCTAGCCACCTGAGACCCTGAACTAAAATAATTGAGTAAATATGATAATTATCTTACCTGTTTTAATTAATCTTTCCTAAATGTATGTATTGCTCACATTTATTTCAATGTTGAATGTTAGAAGTATTTTGGTCTCTATCTAGAAGTTTGTTGATGTTTGTGTGACCAGAAATATGCCATAAGAACTTAAGTTTTGTTCATATCAATTTGCCTATGGGAAAATTGGTTTTCTTATAGTTGATTCTCTTAAAGTTGCAGCTTCCAAGAAACTTATGGATATATATATAGTTTCCTCATACACATATAAGGACTTACCTTATATGAGGAAATTGAAGCTGATAATATCAGATAACTTGGCCAATAAAGTCACAGAGCTTTACTGAGGGAGGAACCCAGTCAGGGTTCAGAACTAGGGGTCTGAGGCTCTTATCCTTTTGCTCATTACAACTGGCAAGCTGCAATCCATATCATTTTATTCTCTTCTGTTTAATTCTGTGCTCTATAAATTGGCAATGAGGTTTAAAGTACTGCAGGAAGGAGAAATACAAATGGAAGAGATTTTAATCAAACTCATATTTAAAATATACATGTTCAATATGTTACTGCTACCCCTTGTCAATGTGTAGAAATGGTATCCAGTGAACTTCTCATTAGGACTACAAATACTGATTGATGGGTGCCACAATCAATCTGATCTAGAAACCAAGTAATTGAACAGAGGATTCCTTCTGGCCAAACATAAAATGCAACAAAACTAGGCTTGTTCTTCTTTCATGTTCTCTGACAAAGATTTTGTAAGCTGGGCTTCCCTGAAAATTAAAAATAATAAATTTCTTTATGTAAAACATCCTGTGTCCCTAAAACCTTTGATAGGTGCCACCATCAAAGCTTTCTTGCCTGGAAATTTCTTAATTCCTTTTGTTCAATTAAACAAACATCCATGTTTTCAACTTGTCTTTCCCTCTCGTCAGTGAGCTGTGGACCACTGTCACCTATGGTTGAAGCTGTTGCTCCCTGCAAGGACAGCAGCAGGGAGAAGAGGGTATAAACCTTCCACAGTGAATCTTCACAAAAACACTGAGAACTCAATGTTGGTCCCATTTTATAAGTGAGAGAACTAAAGGCCAGAAATTCCAAATCACTGGTTCAAGTTTATTTAAGTGAGACTCAATCTTTTACCACCAACCTCTAAGCTGTATGTTCATTTTCTCATGCCATGTCCTGTGATTCTGGAGGTTACACTCCAGAATTCACACATATATACATAAAAGTCCTTGATGAAATGATATAACTTCCTGATAGGTTCTTCTCTGCCACTTCCCAGACAGAGCTGATTTATTAAGACAAGGGAATTGCAATAGAAAAAGAGTTTAATATATGTAGAGATGGCTAAACAGGAGACTGGAGTTGTATTATTACTCAGATCAGCCTCTCTAAAAATCTGGAGGCTAGGGTTTTTTTAAAGATAGTTTGGTGGACAGGGGGCTAGAGAATGGATAGTGCTGATTGGTAGGGGATGCAATCATAGAGGTGTGAAAAATGGTTCTCATATGCCGAGTCTGTTCCTGGGCGGGGCACACAGGACTGGTTGTCATGAGTCATGGGTCTGAGTAGAGCCATCCAGTCATCAGAAATGCAGTGTGAAAAGACATCTCAAAAGGCCAATCTTAGGCTCTATTAGATTAGTGTAGAAGTAATCGAGGTTTTAGCCATTATGGCAAAAATCATGAATACTTTTCCACCAACCTAATACAATAGTGATGTTATTTATAGAAGTAATTGGATAAATTAAAAATCTCTTGACCTCCATAACAATGGCTGGTAAGCCACCAACATCTTAGAATTCAGGCCCCTCTTCATCCTCCTAAACTTTTGGTCTTTTATTAGTTTTATGAAGGTAGTTTAGTTTGGGGAAGGACAATTGTCATTTAAACAATAAACTAAATGTCTCCCAGAGTTAGTTCTTCCCATACTCAGAAATGACCGAGGGTAGTTTGGAGGTTAAAGACAAGATAGAGTTAGTCGTGGCGGATCTCTTTCATGGTCATAATTTTTGCAAATGTGGTCTCAGTGGCAGGGTTTGGACAGTGCCCCAGACTGGGAGACCCTGCCACCTCCAACTGCTGCAGCCATGCCTTGACGGTAGAGAGACTGGGGGTACCTGGAATGACAGCCTCTTTCATTTGGAAGGTATAGCACATCCAACCTCTGACAGGCACTAGCTGCTTCACTTAAGTGAGTTTGTCCTATTATCTAGTTGTTTCCCACTGTCTCAAAGGAAAGATAATGCGACCATTAGTTTATAATCAGCAAGGAGTTCAGAAAGGCCAGAATTTGGAGTAAGTCCTAAACTTCACCTAAACCCTTCTATAAATTTAACTGCCTATGTTCACTTCTGAAGCTTATTAGTTTGTGATTGTGGTAGGTAAATTTATAGGAAGATTTGTGGAGAAGAAAGACTCTATATTAAACACATAGCTGGAAATTGCTTAGCTTACACTTTGAGGGAAGTTTAAAAATTTGGTTTGGATGAAACAAATGTGTCTCCTGAGAGTCAAGTGCCTCTTTCTTTCATTTTACCAAATGAATCACATGACCGGACAAGACAAAGATACACCAAGTCATATTGGATATGATGAAGTGTTATAAGGCAAAACAAAAGAGACCATGAGTTGAGAGAAAATCTTTTCCTTTCATAAAAATATGGAAGTAACAAAGAGAGATGAATGCAAAACAGTTGTGGCCATTTGAAAATCTGGTTTTGTCTATAATGCCCATGTGCACAAATCTGTGATTTAGAATAAATCTGAACATTTACCCGAGCCTCCATTTAGGTCCACTGCTATTTGTTCTGCCTGTTTTTATCATGATTTAAGCTTCATATTTTATTGTGCAGAAGGACTATGTGGCAGGCTAATGGTCTAAATACCTATGTCTCATTTTATAAGTATTTATTGCCAACTGGTACACTTGTATCTTTGAAGTCACAGCCATGGCCCACTGGAAGCGCATACCTCTCTCCTCCCCTCTGTGAGGATGATTTTCCCAACACTCTTGTTTACATCAGAATAGCTTCAATGTGGAGTTTTAAAAAAAAAATCTACATCCTTTCATATCACTCATCTTTGCTTTGTTATATTTTTTCTCTCCTTCACCTTACATGTCATGCAGTGAAGGCCACAACTAATAAACCAAACAACCTAATCTGTGCTGCACTTAAATTAAAGCATTGTTGCACGATGAGCTAACTGATCATTCATAACCTGCCTGGGGTTGCTGCAAAGGGCCTAGGGGAGAGAAATGAACAAAACTCAGAAGAGAGGTTCAGCATAAAAGAATCTCCATCATGCATAAAAGATCATGCATAAAAGATCATGGAGAAACTGAAACCGCTGGACATAATTCTACTGGTATTTATGAGCCACTAGAAGTTTCGAAGCAGGAGAACCGCACTGAGAAATATTGCTTCAAGAAAATGAATCAGACAGTGTACATGAAAGACTGCTGCAGACTGAAGGAGGAAGGATCAATTAGGGGGCAACTTTGATAACACCAACGAAAGGGGATGCAGACCTGGACATGAATACAGGTCTCCTAGTATTTAAGATCCAGATGATGACAGTGGAAATAAATAGGAAGGTGCTGCTGGGAGAGATTTCAATCATAGAGTTGATGACATTTGGAACTATTGGGTATAGGGTAAAGGTGAGTAACCATACAGGACAGAAAAAATGTGGAACAATAGTGAGTAGAAAAATGGGCCAGATGCAGTGGCTCATGCCTGTAATCCCAGCACTTTGGGAGGCCAAGGTGGGTGGATCACCTGAGATCAGGAGGTCTAGACCAGCCTGGTCAACATGGTGAAACCTGTCTCTACTAAAAATACAAATAATTGGCTGGGCGTGGTGGCAGTTTCCTGTAATTCCAGCTACTCACTCAGGAGTCTGAAGCAGAAGAATCTCTTGAACCTAAAACGTGAAGGTTGTAGTGAGCCAAGATCGTGCCATTGTACTCCAGCCTAGAAAACAGAGCAAGACTGTCAAAAAAAA
>NW_016107825.1:1291251-1309049 GCF_001604975.1 Cebus imitator | reverse complement strand
GAAGGAAGGAAGGAAGGAAGGAAGGAAGGAAGGAAGGAAGGAAAAATGAAGGTCACATTAAGTTTCAAACATGCAAGAGGAGAATGTTTAGAACAGAAGATGATACAAATTTACAAATTACTGGAGCCTGAATATGCTGAATGACACCCACTGAGGTGATGGGTGTGAAAGGAAAGGCAGGCATAGTTGAGTACTTAGCTGGCTAAGATGTGGCAGGTGAGGGAAAGAACGGCGTGAAACCAGAAAGAATAGCTCCTGGTTTCCAGCTTGGATGGCCATGTGGTAACAATAACCAGGATAGGGTAAAAAGAGGAGGAGTGTTAAAGTGCTAAGGAGCAGGGAGTGAGCCCGTACAGTTATGTTTAATTTAAGCTTTTCATGGGCTGTCCAGGTGAAAACATTCAATGAGACTAACTCACTTGCCAGAGCTCTTTGGACAGATCTAGTTGAGCAATATGGATTTGGGAGTGGTAATAAGAAATTTAAAATACTGTTCAGAGGAGCAGAGTTCTCCTTTTGGGTAGATGGAGTAGACTTGCTTTTTCCTCTTCCTCCCACTAAGCAGAACTAAAAACCCTGGCTATTATGTATAAAACAAATGCAAGAAGACTTTGAAGGATGGGAAAAAAACCTGGAGAACTACTGGAACCTTAGGACGAGAGGAACAACATAATGATGAGTTCTCCGGGTTTGTTTGTTTGTTTTTTAGATCTCAGACCTGAAGCTGAAGAAGTTGGCAATCTGGAAACAACATACACAGACATAAAAGCCCAACAAAGCCTGTTTTTTTTTCTAATCAAAGGACCAGAAAGGGGTGGCCTAGCAAGCCAGAAACCTTTAGGCAATGACTGCTCTACTCCATCCAGCAAAGCACCACCAAAAAAAACTGTAGTCCCACCTTGACTCACACTACCTAAGGCCAAATGGACTCCCTACCAGGTGCAGCCGGCCTGTGGGGTGTCCTCTCACTCTCAGGATTCCAGAGTGAACCACAGTGAGTGATCAAGTGCAGGGAAAGGAAAATGGTCTTTCCCAAATCCTGTACCTCTGACATCAGATGCCTCTGCCCCAAGTCTTGAGAAGCATTCATCCAATCCAGCTCACCCAATAGTTTAAATGCACAGCTACTTTTTTTTTTTAACCACATTTTAAACTCTGTGTTTCTTAAAAAATGACCAGTCTCTTGATCCTCAGCTTATAAGACCCAGTACAAGAATTTCCTTTTGGGCCTTCCACGTCCTCTCCTCTGTTCTCTTCATTTAGCCTTTTATTTAATCGCTCACTGCTGGAGTCACTGCCTGTTTGCCAGACTTACTTCATTTCTACTTTCTAGTCAAAATGAACTCTTCTAACTTCCTACCAGAATCTGTCATCTGTTGTGGGCTCAATTTTAACAACTTCCCCAGCCCTGACTTGCCTTACAGCAAACCTGGAAGGCTCTGAGACTCTGGTTCGCATCTCCAGGAAGTTTCTGGTTAATCTTTCTTCTGACGATAGACATCAAGACTTTTATCCCTATGTCTAATGAGAATCACTCATCCACGCCCACAGATTTGACTCCTCTCTTCTTGCCCCCACTATGCCACCATGCTCGTCTCTTGTTCAAAAGCCTTCTAGCAGGTTATTTCATTCATTTGCTTCAGTCTGAGTTGATACACACAATATTTATTTTCTTCTCTATCTTGCCTTTTCTGGAAGCATACGGTTCCACAGTTCTCACTAGATAATGAACTTAGGATGCAGATAGGTCTGCTCCAGATACGTATCTCTACCATATAACAAGCTGGATGACTTTGGCAAGCTTAATAAAGATATTGATAATTAAAATCTTTAGAATGATAAGGTCAACTATTATTTTTGATCTGTATCTTGTCTTGAACTTTAAATACTTTGTAACTAAACTTTACAATAACTCACAAGGAAGGTATTATTATCTAAAATTTACAATAAGAAATGAGATTTAAAGGGCTTGGAGGGAGGCTTCAGTTGCCCACTTTAGGTGCCTCTCCACAAGGCCTCTCATAAGATGGCATCTGGCTTCTGACCAAGGGCACACACACTCAGGAAGAGAGGGAGAATGGAGAGTAAGAGTGGAACAGAGCTGTTACAGGAAAGGGGTCCTGATCCAGACCCCAACAGAGGGTTATTGCATCTCGCATAAGAAATAATTCAGGACAAATCCACAGTGCAAAGTAAAAGCAAGTTTATTAAGAAAGAAAAGTGGTGAAAGACGGGTACTCTGTAGACACAGTAGGGTGTTCCTGAAAGTAAGAGGAGGAATGCATCTACCCTAGGTACAATGCTTCCGTAAATGGGGAGATGTGTTCTTCTACAAATGTTGTGATACAGGATTACTTTTCTTAATTACTATACTTTGCAAGATTCAATACTATTATCCCTTAAAGCAAAATTAGGAGTGCCTTTGTCATCCAGATATCGGGATATCTGGACACTCTCAAGTCTGGGTCTGTTTAGTAAACATTATTAATTTGTTCCCTTAACCGTAAACATCTAGAGGCTAGGAATGCCTCACTTTTTGAGAATGCAGCCCAGCAGGTCTCAGCCTCATTTTCCTAGCCCTCACTCAAGATGGAGTCACTCTAATTCGAACACCTCCGACAAAGCCACAGGGTCTTTTCTAACCTAATCTCAGAACTGACTTGCCATCCTGCTGCAACATCTTATTGGCCACACATACCAACCTGATATGACGTGAGATATGGGAGGTGAGGACACATGAGTGTGATTCAGGAAGCAAGGGTTGGTGCGGCATTTGTGAGAGGCTGGCTGCCAAAGCAAAATCAGGACTGGTAGATGCTCCTATTCAATATGTTGTTATGTATAAAAGTAAAATTTATACATCATTAAAAAACTCAGAAACAATAAGCGCATATTGAAAACAATAGCCTTTATATGTAGCCCCAGTATCCACTATCATAACCCCACTTTCCAAAGACAAATACCTTTTAACACTTTTAGCCTTTTTTGAGTAGTTATTTTAAGTGCTAAAGAATGCATATTTATATAATTTTTGATTCATTAACTTTAGACATTGTCTAAAGTCTAAATGACTTAGACATTGGATAAGGACTTAGCATTCTGACCCTTATGTCCCAACAACCATCCCTCACTAACAAACACACATGTACACACACACACACACACACACACACACACTTCCTACATCGCCCTTCCAGTATACTGTGAGTCTCTTGCCTGATGTGAAGTTGGTTGGTTAATAGAAGTTAGTTAAAGAGGGTAATTATCAAAATGATATGCACACTTAACATTAGGTTTTAACTTAAAATACGCAATTCATGGCCAAGGCCTTTCCTTTGAGGGTAGATTTATTGATCAGAGGTTGCCATCATCTTTCTTGTATGAATCACATTTATAATGCATGTTCTGCAATGTCCAGTTTGGGATTCTTCAGGTAGAACGCAAACTTAAAGATCCCTGCAAAAATCTATATATATAGAACCTTTCCATATTTAGTGTTTTTTCTTTTTCAGCTGTCTCTTCCCTGGCCATTTTTGTTTGTTTTATTTTAGTGACTTTCCTTTAACTCTTATAGGGACAGTGTACTTTTTTGTTACTTTTTTGTTTTTGCTTTTCTTAGATTTCAGGTTTTTATGGGATATAGTCCCAAATACAACTGGCAGAAACAGGTTTGGGAACAAACATGCCTGACCCTCAATAAGAACACAATTCAGCCAGTGAGAGCAAAAATGCACAGATATTGCACAGCGTGACCCACTAGTTACACATATTCAATCTTCTGAGAGCATCAGACAATGTGTTTTATGCTGGGAATCAAAATCATCCATCAATCACAAAGTAAATTAATTGGGATCCATTAAGAGGTTTCCTATAATATTTTCTCCCAAAGCAAAGTAAAATTGGGAAGGAGATTGCTGTCTATCATAATACCTTTAGTTGTTGCATCACAATGACTGAAGAGACAAAGTATTTAGAAGAGCAATCATAGAACTCAAAAAGATCCAGGAACTATTTAGTTTAAGAACAAACAGGCCTGCCTAATTAAATAGAAGTGACTGAGATTATACCTGAACAATTTCTGAATCATCATCCAAAAACTAAAGCAAAATTATGTTCAGTGTTGTCTATTTAAGGATTTAGAACATAGGGGAACTGTACAAAGAGTTCCCTCAAATATATTAAAATAAAATTCTGGCACTGGTGATGTTTGACTCTGTATCATTCACCCTATCAAGTCCCACGTTGTCTAGCAGCAAAACAATTTAGGGAATTGACCCTACCTCTGGAAGTTGGTTCTGATTTGTCTTAGTCGATCATGGATTGCTGTCCTTGTGACAGGGGTGTGCAAACTTGGTCCAGAAAGTCACTGGGAAAGACTTACCAGTAACTTTTGTGAAATGTCTTTCTTGCTTTTAAAAGAATGTCATGGGAAGTGTTTAAAGAAAAACTTCAGCCAAACTAATTTTAAATGAGTTTAATTGAGCAACAAACCATGTGCAAATCGGACAGCCTCCCGAGCCAGAGTAGGCTCTGGGACTCCAGTGCAGCCACGTAATGGAAGAAGATTATGGACAGAAAAAGGAAAGTAGTGTACAGAAATTGGAAGTGAGGTATAGAAACAATTGGATTGGTTATAGTTTGGTGTTTACCCTATTTGAACACAGTTCGAACAGTTGGTCCCATTTGATTGGCCAAAACTCAGTGATTAGCACAAGTGTAGGCTACCATCTACTTGTAATACTTCATGTACAGAGAAAAAATCTTTAGGCTGAACTTAAAATATGTAAAGAGGCAGCTTTGGGCTAACCTTGATTTAACAGAAGCAATCTATGCTAAATGCAAGTGAAGACGAATAGTGCCCAGGTTTTTCCTAAGGGTCCTGTTGCAATCGTGTGTCTGATAACAAGTCAAAATACTGATGAATAGAGCTATCAGAGGACTATAAGGTCATAGAGCTGGTGCCATGATTCCACCATTCCTGAAAATTTGGTCTTCAACTACATGAACAGCAAATGCTCTCATTATTTAAACCTGCTTGGTCAGATTTCTACTTCTTATAGCCACAATACACTTTTGTTTTCAGTATTTAAAAGGCCTTTCTTCAGTTATAAACAAAATAAGAATTCTTTACATGAGACACTTCAGTTTCTATCAAATCAAAGAAATTAGGTGCTACTTTAATTTACATGTTAAACTATTAGAATTTGTTACCTCAAAAGGTAACCTGAGCTCAAATGAATAATTATAGCAGGATTATTAAAGAAAGATGTTTGGGTCAAAAACAACTGTCTATGATTTATTAATAACCACATCTGGGAGAGTAAACAATAACCACATCTATTTCTAAAACATCCCATGAGGCCACTGTCAAAACGAGTGTCTTGGAATGCCTGGGCCCAGAGTATGATCGAGGGAGGTACTTCTGAAGATTCTTAGCAGTTGGAGCCATAAAAATATAATTAAATATTTCTAGCAGGGATTGATGGTAAACTCACCATATTAGACGCTAAGCTCCACTATTTAAATGTCTTTCCACTTGAAAATTTTCAAATAGCTCTATCAAGAATACACATTTTTATTCAACATGTAAAGAGAAGGAAAAATGGTTATTGATTTAAAATAATTTGCCTAATGACACAGAGCTTCTAAGTGGCCAAACTAAAATTTGTTATGATCTAACTAGGAAGCTACTCAATTCATTATGTTGTACATTTGATGGTATTTACTTATTTTTAAATTCACTTGCTAAGAAAAGAAAAAAAAAATATGTGGAAGCCAAAGATTACAGCATGTATAACTATAATGATTAGAAACCTCTACTAGCACGTTCCTCTCCTGACAGTTAGCTCAGCTTCACTTGTTCTAATAGCATGTACCCTCTCAATTGGCCAAAGGGACCCTTCTACCTTGTCAAAGAGAAAAGTTTTCTGTTGTAGGTCTCCGGAAGGTGACAGGTCTACAATAAGTGCATTTCCAATGACTTTACATTAGAGTGACCTGGTAAATGTGTAGCATATCAATCCAAAGAGACTTTGAGATTGGCTTTACTTGAAAACACTGTGGAAAAAGCAGCTTACAAGATTTAAAACTGTTCAATCAGAAATACAGTTTAACCAAGTTGGATCACATGGTCACTATCATTCTTTAAGAACTACATTGAAAATACTATATTTATCATACTTTAAAAACTATATATCAGGCCAGGCGTGGTGGCTTACATCTGTAATCCCAGCACTTTGGGAGGCCAAGGTGGGTGGATCATTTGAGGTCCAGAGTTCAAGACCAACCTGGATAACATGGTGAAACCCCATCTCTACTAAAAATACAAAAATGAGCCTGGTGGTAGTGATGCACACCTGTAATCCCAGCTACTCAGAAGGCTCAGGCAAGAGAATCCCTTGAGCCTGGGAGGCAGAGGTAGCTGTGAGCTGAGATTGCGCCACTGCACTCCAGTCTGGGTGACAGAGTAAGACCCTGTCTCAAAACAAACAAAATAAAAAAACTGTATATCAAACAGATTATGCTTCTTTATCATAAATTCATCTCTAACTGGCTCATTGAGGTGGTTTGTGTACAACATTAAATTATTGAATTCAAAAAGTAAAGAATAGAAACAAATCAATGGCTTGGAAGATTTTGTTTTTGAATTAAAAAAATGGAAGGAGCATACTCATCAGTATTCTGATTCTTAAATTCCTAAAGCAGTTTGACATGAGCTCACTCTAGCAGCGCCACAGGAACATAAGCAAAATAGGTCTAATTGGCTCTACCCTACAGAAGAATAAATCTAGAATCAAAGCATCTAGTTTAAGGTCACATCATTAAATAAAAAGACAGCCTGAACTAAGTACATTTAGTACTCACTCCAGGACTCCACACATCTCCTAATTCTTCATGTATACACAATTTCTAGTAATGTTAATGCTGCATATTAACCATGCATATAAAACCAAGTTTATTTTTCTCAAAAATGAGGTTATATAATTAATAAAATTGTCTTTATATTATATCTAAAGAGAAAACAGGGGTAGAAATATATCACTAAACCCTGAACATACCATTTAAAACCATATGCATCTCTAATTAGATCACAGTTAATCACCTTTTGATGATTGTATCTACTTCTGCAATTATTATACCACGTGCCCACATTTCTTATCCATGAACCTGGAAACGACTATCTGAGCAGAGGAAATACCCACATGTGAACAAATGTGGCTTTTGGCCAGTTCATACTAACATATCATTCATTTGCTTCCAAAGAATTCAGGATCACCAATATGGTATGGCAATGTTCAAGTTTTCTAGTTGGTCTATCTTTAACTTTTAACAAAAACAAAAAACAAAAAACTCATCTTCCATTTACTTGAAATAGAGGAGAGCCTCCTCCATTTACTTGTTGAATAATTTTTAAAATGAAAAGCACTAAGTCTGTGCTCCAGTACTTTTATAAAAATGTGGATTCTCTGGTCCTATTCCTGATCTATTGTCTCAAAATTTTTGGTGGGTGAAGCATGGAATATTCATTTGTAATATTTTTAATAAGGTTCCCAGGTGACTCTGCATACTAAAGTTGGAGAATTTCTGGGTTAGAGGATGAAGTTTTCCCTGCCCCAGTAGTTTTACTCTTAATGACCTTCCTTTCTGGCTTTCAGGAGCAAAAAAAAAAAAATGCTCCCTAGAAATATGAAGAAAGATAGAAAAGAAAAACATAGAAGCAGAAATAGAAATGCAAGCAAAAGATAGCCAGACATGCCCAAAATGAAATAGAAAGCTGTATCTGAACTGTCTAATCATATCTGTCCAATCATAAATAAGTGTGAACACATTTCATGTATCCAAACCTCAAGTCTTTACTTTAACCTCTTTTTTAAAAACAACAGGGGTTATTCTGCAGTGATTTTTCTAGTCAACTTGGCTGAGTGATTGTGACAATTGTTTTTGTCCACAGCAAGCATTGAAGTCAAATATTTTACTATTGCTGTTATGACAAAAAGTACTGATTGGGACCTCAAAAATATAATAACAGTCCATTTAAAAATATATCTGATGATTAGGTAAGTCCTTGTGATAAAATCTGTTACAAAGGGAGATGCAGAAGCTGTGTCTAATAGATCCATGTCTTATCCATGTCTAACTACTTTGCATTTTAGCATCTTAAGGCTGAAACACACTTGAGAGATTCTCACTCGGCTTTTTCTATAGATGTGGACATTGAAACTGAAGATGTAAATATAACTTAATGACAGAGTCATTTAGTGATTGAGACAGGATAAAGCTTGGATTTCCTGCCTCAGGATCCAGCATTCTTTCCTCCTCGCTAGTGCCTCTGCTCTGTAGATTACTGACCAGTTAAGTAGTTGGTTGTATCAGCTGTAAAGATGGAAATCGTATACAGAAGTGGAAGGGGGAAGTTGTGATATCAGCAGAGTTAGCGGGAAGCAGGAATCATGCTCTTGATGGACTGTAGCAAGGCATATGACTGAAGGTCAATGGCTGGTAAAAGGCTTCCCTGGGTTAGAACCCCAGCTGTATCGCATCATAGATGTTTGATCTTGGGTAAGTTATTGCACTACCCTTTGCCAAAGCAGTTTGTTTTCCTAACCTGGGGAATGGTGGCTAAGATTCACCTTTGAAAAAGCAAAGGCAGAAGCTCTACCTCACAGAGATTTTATAAGGCTTAAAACATTCAGAACAACACCCAGCACATAATACCTTTATAGGAGTTTTAAAAATAAATATGTGGTAGACTCATACACATTGTAGATAACGTCTCTCAGCTACCCTAGTGTGGGAGGCACGGTTTCCAAGTCTGGCTCCTAACTTTGTCCAACTCTTTTCTTCAGTAATTCATAGATATTATTCCTGGGCTTCATTTCTTACACAAAATCTCCCTCAAATTGACTAAGGTTCGTCACTCAGATTGTCAAAAAATGAGTTGCTTGTAAAGATATCCATTAGTAAGACAAATTCTTTTATGATTTTTTTAAAATTTGGGTTCAACTAACATTCCTTGAGGATGCACCATACTTTTCTGTGTTACCGTGTGTGATTCTATTGTAGATTAATTCCTTCAACTCTTACAAGTTTGTAAAAGCAGACAACGTTACACTAAGTGAAACAGACCCAATTTCATTAGCTTTTGCCTCATAGCTCCATACCGCATCTCTAAGTTTATGTCTAGGAACCCTCAGGCAACTCACGTGGGCTCCCCACGCTCATGGAGATCTATCACACCTCCATTATTTCCAGAGGCTACCTTGCCAGAGTGCCAGAATCTAGGGAAGATCCACTCTTCCATATCCCCCAAAGCTGTTGGCCTATTTTTCATGCAGCATCCATGTTGCTGTTTTTGAAGCAAAATCAGAGAAAATTTTGCCCTCTCCCATAGAGTATCACAATTTGTTACCTGGCGACCAAGAGTGCCCCCTTTACATTGAGTTCTTGATGTAAAAGGATTCTTGCGTTGCTGCCTGCCGCCCGTCTCTCTACTGGTATAGGCATAAATCCCAGAAGCCTGACTGGAGGATGTGATTTTCCTAACCGCGATTTCTCCTGGCACCTTCTCCTTCAGGAAGACAACAACACAAAACCTCAAGCAACTTGGTTTTTTGTTTTGTTTGAAATGGAGTCTTTCTCTGTTGTCTAGGCTGGAGTGCAGTGGTGCAATGGGCTCACTGCAAACTCCACTTCTCACGTTCAAGCCATTCTTTTGCCTCAGACTTCCGAGTAGCTGGGAATACAGGTGTCCATCACCACGCTGGGCTAATTTCTGTATTTTTAGTGGAGACGGGGTTTCACCATGTTGGCTAGGCTGGTCTCAAACTCCCGACTTCAAGTGATCTGCCCACCTTAGCCTCCCAAAGTGCTGGGATTATAGGCGTGAGTCACCCCACCTGGCGGAAATCTCAAGCAATTTGATTCCCAAATGCCAGTCCATGCCTTCATCAAAATATTCCCTAACACATCTAAGTCACAGTAGAGGATAGAGAAAGGTACTTGATCTTGACGTCATTACTCCTAGATTGCATCTACTTTTTCCCCATTTTTGATCATCGAAATAGAGTTTATTACAGGGATTTTTTTCCATAAAATTTAATTCCAGTGTTTAATCCATGTACTACCAATTCCAGGGTTATTACTTTGAAAAGCAGTCTTCTGGGTGATGGACGAATCATAAATATGTGCTTGTTCAATATAATAATGGGTTATGGTTACATTCCCTGTTTTGTAAAATTTTTAAAGCTCAAAGATAAAAGCTGTTCACCAATCACCTTTTATCACTCATCTGTGATGCCTGATTGCAAGAGTAAGCTGGGGTGGTCAGGTGCTGGACCTGGAACTGGCTGTCTTATGAAAAGGAAGGCAATCTTGTCTTGTTTCTCTGAACCTGCTGACACTTGGCTTGCTGGGGACATTGATTGGACCAGCTAACATTTGCCATCCATTCCTCTTTAAAGCAATCAAAAAGCCACCCTATCTGCTAACCTTGGCAGTATTTAGCTGGTAGATCACTCTTAAGTCCTCTACCCAGAATATTTTCACACAGTGGTTACATTAATGATTCAATCAGCCCAATTAACTAGATTTTTAATTGCAATACGTCTCGTATTATCCAAAGCCCAAAAGTAAAGAACTGTTTTTGCTTAATCTGAGGCCATTAGTAACTTCATGGCAGTGTGGACTAGTCCATGATCTGATGGAGAATGGTTCAAATTTCACTCTTCTGAGATTTTGAGAACATAGGAGTTACTTGATTTCAAAAATGTGAACCCCATAACATTTTATATATTAATAGCTACTAAATGTATGCTACTGGGAGAATCTAAGCATTTCATCTAGTTGGCAATTAGATCATGTTTAGGATATGATTACTCAGATGGAAAATTAGCTTTATCCTTAAAAAGTATCCCATGAACTGACAACCTAGAGTCTTTGAGGGATAAGTAAAGCAGCCGTGAAACACAAACATTTGTTGTCACATCAATGGCAAGAAGCCTTCCTGGTTTCATTTAGAAGGGTTTGATGGTTGTCTTCAAAGTGGTTGGAAGCTCTAATACAATAAACACTTTGAAGCACAATGCTTTGTCATCCTTCTGCCTTAGGCCTGTCTGTTTCTGGTCTGGATTAGCATTGTTTGTCTTTTTTTTCCCCTTTCTTTTCTTCTTTCTTCCTTTCACAATGGAAGAGTTTCCCCTTAATGACTGCCTTTATCCCATGTGAGTACCAAGCTTTTCAAATGGTTTAGACTGTGAAACTCAACTGTGTTGAGAAAACTTCATTAATGAAAGGCGTATTCCATGAGACCTTTTGTTGCCATATTATAGTATTTGTGTTAGAACATTGGGTCCCCCACATAACAGTAATGCAGGCACCACCACCACCATGAGAGCAAGAATTGCAGCAGGAAATTAACTCTGGCCCTGGGTGGCTTTTTCATTGCTCTTTTCTGACAATGATGGGACGTTCTCTTAACACTTCCCCTGACTTCTTCCTGAGGAGAAGTTAGCTAAACTGAAAAACATTCTTCATCATTTTTCTTCAATCAGTTGGCCTAATATTTCCCAAAACCACCTCCAGATTTCAACTGCCAAGTTTTCTGCAAGAAAAATGCTGCTCTGGTATCTGTTGAGAGAATTTGAAGTCATGGTGGAATGCCCAGGATTATGGGCTTTTCTTGAAATCGGACATCATCAAACGGTGCAATTGTTCATTTCTAAGAAGCCTGAAACAGCTCCGTGGTTCTTTGCTTGTGGACAAACAGTTTGCCTTTCCTATTTTTCTTACTCTAGGAATTAATTACAGGACAAATGAACAAACGCCTAAAAGGGTGTAATGGAGAATTTCTAATGAATCTTGACTTATCATGGCTGAAAGAAGTCTTGAAGTTGGATTAATGTAGAAACACTGGAATTCTATTAAAGGAGCTGGCACTTGATTTGATAGAGAAAAAGAATTATTACACTGTTCTATTCCCCTTTGTCAGTTTGTATAACTCTTCAGGCAATTATTTTCTAAGAAAGAATTAAACTCCTACATGAAATGGATTTAGAAGTTAAATGATGACATATTCTCTTTTTCTCGGTCCCAAATATATGTGTACAGATATCATATATACACACTTATTTATACATATTATGTATACGGGTGTGTATATATATCTATATACAGATATATGCACATTCAAAGTATTTTTCTATACCTGACTTTAACTTTGTTTTCTTTCAGTAATATTCACATTGATTATCATAATAGCCATATAAATTTCAATACAAGGTTACTCATTTATAATTAAGTGATGTTTTTACCTCATCCCTAAAATATATTCATTGTTAAACTTGGCAGGAAATGAAGGCTAATGCAAGTGATCATGTGTGCACCTGTAGGCACACACACACGCAAATGTCACTACCCATAAAGTAAAACAAAGTACTCCGGAGTATCCTTAGCAAAATATGAGAATAGCAAGATAAGACAAAGTAATAAATATGAAGCAAAACTAACAATTCCCATTTTCTAATTTAAAAAAATAGAAACTTTCCTACTAAAGTAAAAAGAGTTTAGGATAAATTTACAAGAACTTGGCATTTCACTTGGAGATAAATGCCAGTGAACTATCTGCTGAGTATGAAGTGTCTCTGTGTTAAAGAGTTCTAAGTGGCTTAAACACTCAATCCACTCACCACTTTTTTCTCGCTACATAAGAAAATTAACACAAAACTGCAATTGTGGAAGAACAAAAAGAAAATTAACTTTCGATCTGAAATATACACCTGGGTTGGAATTTTAATTCCAATTAATGTTACTCAACCATGCCTCAGATTTATCTGTAAAAACAGCAATAAAAACTACTGTGCATGGTAGTTAAAACGAAGATATGTGAATATCAAATGAGGTGACACATGGGACATTCCTGGTCCAAATGAGCATTTGTGGAAGTTACTTTCTCCCTATAACCTCTGAGAGTGGCACAGATAACAGAGAAAAATTATAGAAGAAAAAGTCCACCTATCAATTAATGCTTGACCTTGCTTCTATAATTCCAAATTGGTTCTGTTGGTCTCGGTAATAAGACTAAGTACATTTTCTCTTCATGTATATAGTTCTCTAGCTCTAGTTGCTTTATGCATTTCCAGTTTTCTAGCTAGAAAGGAAAGGAGGAAGGAAGGAGGGAAGGAATGAATATCTCTTTATTTCCTGTGAGTAGCTGCCACTACAGTTGAAGAAATGGGAAATCAACAAAAGAATAAAATATAAATGTTGCTGATCCAAGCATCTGCAGCCCATTACCAGCCTCTGTAATGGCAATATCTATTCTTTTTCTACTTGAGCTCTCTCTCACTCCAGCTTTTGTTCCCTCCCACATTCAATCTGTTTCTCATCCTCTTCTGGATAATTACAGTAAAAACAAAATTGTCACCCAGCAAAGGATGTGTCAATACGTTTGCAAAGTTGATAATGGAAAATCAATAAGTAAGACATAAAATAAAAATAAAAATAAAAAATACATCCCAAACAGGTCTTTTTATTTAATATAAGGCCAAAGAAGCTATCAGGCGTTGCTGAATACTGTCCACTAACTGTACAAAATATTGACTGCATGCCTCGCAAACACCAAAATATCCGCTGGAATGCCATAGAAATAAATAACTTCTGCTATAAACACATGAAAACATATCAAACTGTTATCTCTTTAAACATATTGTAAATAAAAAATTACCAGTACTTCTACACAATAAATATTAAGAAACCATTGACATAGTTGAAATGCACTCATATAAATTAACAACTTTAATTACATTAGCCAAACAGACATTGGTTAAAGAACTGCATGTAGTATGCAAAAACAAAACAAAACAAAACAAAAAAACAAAGTAAAAAACCAACAAAATAAAAACAAACAACATCAACCACAGAACATAAAAAGTTTCAAAATAAAACAGGCTTCAGATTATCTTGGCTTTCATAATTATATTTTTCTTTTAAAGAAAAATATCAACCCATTGTCAATGCACTGTTTTTCAAAGCATTTAAATAGAGGGTAAAACCCATTGGAAATTAATACAGAAGAAATGATTCACTTTATGCATAAAAATAAATAATAATATAGCTGAGACATGTGGTTTGCTTCTGCTCTTGAAGATGTGAACAGCTTCTACGCATTCATTTTCTCTGACCCATACAACAGCTTCCCAGTGATACAGGGTTTAATTTAAACACATACGATGTCCACCCCCAAACCTTCTGCCCACATCTACAAGTTTCATTTATTTTGTGGGTTTTCAGGGTGACTAAGTTTTTCTCTACACTGAAAAGAGAAGTTGCCAAAAGGTGCACAGGAAATCATTTTTTAAATGAATATGATAATATGGATCCATGCTTAAAACAACTGAGACATATTTGTTCTCTGTTTTTTAGAGTCACCTTTTAAAGTCCAATCCCACAATGGTGAAAAAAAAGTATTTGCTCTACCGTTAAGAAGACTGCAGGGATTCTCCTTGAAAATGGAATATGGAATCAATCTTAAATAAACATGAAATTGGTTGGTCTTCTGGGATAAGAAATTCCCATCTCAGTGTGCTGGAATTCACCTTACTTTTTTGGAAAAAAAAATAAAAAATGTCAGTTTGGTCCATAAAATACATATTACTATTAAAAGATATTTGAAGACAAATGCTTTTCAGGGCTTCTAAGATTGGTTTGGGCAGATTTTTAAGAGCCTAGAGCTTAGCCTTAGAGAAAAAGTGAGGGAATAGTAAGGTTAGATAGAGCCACTCTGGTTGCAAGAAAAAACATACTAAGAACCTCATGTGGTAGAATTTAAAAGCCTTTACTTTTGGCCTCATGCTGCTAGGTGAAAGAGTAGTTGTTCACAGGGCTTGTACTTTCCAAGATTATTAAAGATGGTAAAATGATATCTTTCCATACTATCAAAAAATGGTAGCAATTTATTCATGTATTTCAAAGCCATATAAATTTAATGAAACAAAATTAAAGTTTTTGGGTGTTTGATAACCCAATCATTAAATATCCAACTAAATTATGGAATAAGTTTCAAATAAAATATGGAATTACATTTCTCTGCTTCTAATAACTGTGGTCACTAATCAACCCTCATGTTATCCCCAAAATATCTAGGACTTAGCTGAAAAAGATAACAGATGTATTTGAGATGAATGGGAACTATACATGGGTATCAGCTGTCTTTGCAAATTTCTGCTTTTTCCATAGCCTTAACCATCTCTGCTACTGCACAGTGAACTAGGACTTAATTTCTCACACTGTTTCTGCAGATTCCAGTACCAAAGAAGATGCAGTTCAAAATGCTGCCAGTTTTCCACGAAATTTTGTAAAGTTGAACATGGCCATCTACTTTTGCCTTAAAACTTTTCTCACCACACCCACCTTCCCACATGCATGATATCCAAGGTCGATGGACCCTGATTAGAATCCATTCTCAAGCTTCTCATGCAGTGCATATTAGATTTTCTGCATAAGAAAGGGTGGCCCCTAGAATACAGTAAATGAATTTGCCCAATAGTGACATTGCCTACATAGAGCCTAGTGTTACAGAATACCAACTTAATCTACTTTTCAGGAAGAGATAAACCACTTTTTGTAATATTTGGTTTCTCACTGATATCTTTTCCTATAATAACTTTTTTTTAATCTGCAAATTGACATGGGGCTAAGAGCTTCAATATTTTACAAATATTAATGAATACAATTGTTCCCAATTATCAGAAACTTTTTTCCATTTTTCAAAATATTTCCAACTTCACACAAGTCTGTAAAAATAAGGCTCTGTATTTTCAAAAGCACATAAATGGATTATTTATTACCTCTTCCAGGCAAGCTAAGTACTCGAATAAACTAGATAAAAATGTGGCTTTAAGCATGTACTTTGATGTTTATAAACAAAGTTATTTTTTTCCTTTTTGCATCTGAATCAATACAAATTTACACATGAAGAGTTTTGGCTATAAATTAAAATATTAGAGATTTTCACTACTTGCCCTCATCTTTGCCTCCTCTTAACTGTTCTTTTCCTTACTCTCTCTCTCAGCACTTTCTCCTCAATTAATTCTTTTAATTAGTGACGATATTACTTTGTGCAGCTGATATGGGTAATATTTCTCACAACCAAGCCTGAATCATTTTTTTAAAATGCACTCAATTCTAATTCTAGCCTAAGTATTATTTTCTTCTGAAAAATCTTCTGATTTAAGATTGATTCCAATAGACAGTAAGCTGGGAAAATATCAGCCCAGAGTTTTGATTATCATCCTGTTTTCCCCACAGGGGATAACTTGTAGAAGTGGGAGAAGGGACAAGAAAGAGGAGGAAGTTTGATCCCTGTACATCGAAAGAGGGCCTTGCTGAATATTTGCTGGAATTTCCAGGCTTTTTCCCATCCAAATTTTTGAAATGTGCCCACCTAGTTCAGAGTAAAAGCAAAAACTATAGCCTATCCATCTTAAAAATACTGTGTTTTGCACACAAACATTCATTGCTTTAAGAACATTAAAAAATGACAGCCTGAAGTGCTCAAAATGTGTATGGACATGGTACAATACATGTATATATACACACAGATATGCATATGCACAAGCAATGTATATATACACATACAAGCATGTAGTTCCATGAATTTGATTGAACTTGATATCCAACAGTGTACAACTACTGTACATCCAGTATGAAATGTCCTGTTTCATGGATGTAAAAGGAGTCAAAAACCAAACTTCTCAGGTCTTTTAAGCCTGAACACAATCCACACTACTCCCAACCCCTGACTCATTGATGGTGAATGATACCAACCACAGACAGACTGTTTAAAGGCTCACACAAATGTCTTTGGTGTATGTGTCTATTTTTTAAGGTACAAAATAATAATAATAATTATAATTATAATAATAAAAATAGCTATTTTGTGTGCTGTAGCAGTTCTTTTATAGCTCACGTTAAGTGCAGCTCTTAAACCCCACCCCCACCCCCACCCAAAGAAAATACTTGTTAAATAAGGATTAGACAGGTCAAACACCATTGTAGTGCAAATAGTAAACGATTAAAAAAAAAAACAACAACAACATTTACAAAATATAGAAATGTTTGGATCCAACAGATGGACAAACATATTCCTTTCAAGTATCTCTCCTTGAAGAAAATAAAAATTAATCAGATTACTTCCAATACAAAAAAGTCTCTCTTTTTGTTCTCTCTCAGGTAAACAGGTTCAAACCTATTAGGTTGCATAGTTCTAAGATCATAAGCACCTTAACGAAATGTAACTTGGTATTCTTTTTTCCATGATCTTTCATTCTTTCCATGCTTGTTCTCAATTTTTTAATGGTGTTTGTTTTGTTTTGTCTTGTAGCAAAAGTGGTATAGAAAAAGGAAGTGTGACCACCTGCACATGATTGGGGTGTGTGTGTGTGTGTGTGTGTGTGTGTGTGTGTGTGTATGCTGATATGCTGATATACACAGAGATAAGTGTCACACAGACATACCTTTTGACCTGGGTAATTGGGTAGGAAAGTGCCTGTGATGGGCCCTTTCAAACTCATGGCTTTCTAGATGCTATTTGGGTTGTTCTAGTCCACACTACTGCAGACTGGACTAGTTGATTCAAGGCTCACAAGGGAGCTGCAAGGGGGGAAAGGACAATACCCCTTTTAAACAACTGATGTCATCGGTGTGATTTCAGAAGAAATGAAGGGGACACCATTTTCCCTTCCCCTCCCAATTCCTGACTCTTTCACTGCTTCATCTCTGAGCCCTGGCTAAGGATTTTTTCT
>NW_016107825.1:1245833-1291154 GCF_001604975.1 Cebus imitator | reverse complement strand
TATTTTTCTGGTTAACTCAGAAACCTTAAAAATTTCTTCATTTTGCCACTGTCTTCTCTGGATAACTCCTGCTCCCTTTCCCCCTGGGCTGGGCAACTCTATGAGCACCCGCACTCCTCCACGATCATGTTCTGAATGTCCTTTTTGATGATGTTTTGACCATCATCATAGTACAACATGGACATGGGTCTCAGCTTGGTGGGCACACAGCACGATTTGAGGTTGGCAAAGGGGCTGTGGCCCCGCATGCGGTAGTGGTTGATGACTGTCGAGTGGAAGGACAGCGAGGACCCAGATGTGCCAGCTATATGGCTCGGGCACTCACCCTCGCAGTAGTTGGCATGATAGCCAGAGGGAGCAATGATCCAGTCATTCCAGCCGATGTCCTTGAAACTGACAAAGAACTGTTTCTTACAGCAGATGTTGACCTTGCCGTCACACTCTAAGCCCCGCCGACGCCGGCGATGAGGGTGGTCTTCAGACTGCCGGGCCTGCAGCATGAGGAAAGGTCTGTGCGACTGCTCCTTCTCCTCATCTGCTCCCGCCCCACCTTCACCTCCACCCTTCTTTTTCCCTTCCCCCTCCTCTTCTTTCTTCTTCTTCTTGCCCAGGAGCACCAGGCTGGCACCACTCTCCTGGCACTGCTCACAGGCAATCCGAACGTCCAGGGAGCTCTTGCCCTGGTCCAACAACCGCTGGATGCTGCTGGAGACAGGGAAGACGTGCCAGGTGCTCTTCCGAGCGTCTACCACTTTTTCAGATAGCAACAGTTCACTCCTCTCCCCCTTTAAGCCCACTTCCTCGGTCTCCTCCCCTGCGTCCAAGATGCCCTGCGGGTGCTTCTGCTGCTGGAAGAGGCGGATGGTGACTTTGGTCCTGGTTCTGTTGGCCTTGGGGACTTTTAGGAAGAGCCAGACTTCTGCACGCTCCACCACTGAAAGGTCACTGCCTTCCTTGGAAATCTCGAAGTGCAGCGTCTTCCTGGCTGTGCCTAATGATGAAAGATAGCATAAGAGAAAACAGGGACACCCATTAATTCCAACATTTACATGCACCCACAAATTTCAGACAAGCAGGAGTCTTCTGTGATAGACCATCTAGAACAGGGATCAGCAAATGATAGCCCACAAGCCGTAACTGTTTCTGTACTGCTGGCAAACGAAGAATGGTTTTTATACTTTTAAGTGGTTAAGGAAAAAGTGATACTTTGTGGCATGTGAAAATTATCTGAAATTTAAATGTTAGTGCCTGTACATAAAATTATGTTGGAGTACAGCTATGCTCATTTCTGTATATACTACCTACGGCTGCTTTTGCGCTATAAACCAGAGGTGAGTAGCTGCAACAGACTGGCTCACAAAGCCTAAACTAGTTACTCTCCAGCCCTTTGCAGAAAAAAGTTGTTGGACCCTTGCTTTAGAATGAAGAGGGCCTGAGGGTCTGTGTCTGTTGAATAATTGCTTAACCTCAGTTTCATCTTCTATAAAACGGGAATGACATAATGACATTTGACCTGTTATCTCACAGGTTTAGGAAGATACAATGAGAAAATGTAAACAAAAAGACACTGCAAGCTCTAGAAAGCTAAGGAAATATTGTTCTCGGACAAAAATGCAGCCCCTGGCCCCACCTCAGTGTGTAGGTCTGTGCGGGAGGGACACACTGAGCCAGCCTCCTCTTCCCTTGTCACAGCCTGATTCCTCCCCAGTCACCTCTTTGCTGGGTCACTGCAGCAGCATTTTCTTTACTTTGCTTCTGCTTGACTGAGGCACGCCTTCTCTCCAGTCATTTCTCCATGAAGTAGCTAAAGGAATCTTTCCCACAGGTGGATCTGATCACACCACTTTTTCTTGAAAGTCCTTTACTGACTTCCTATTGCTCTCAGTATCTAACAGAAACTGCTGGGGACTTTGGTCTGTGCGCATGCTGTTCCTACCTTGAATACCAGCTCTTGCCCTGTCCCGTTCTCTGAGGTCTAGCTACACAGTATTCCCTTGTGGCTTTGAGAACCCCACACCCCTCACCTGCAGGCAGTGACACCTGCTGTTTCTTCTGCCTTAAGTGCTCCTGCCCCCCCAAACTCCAGCATACCACCCTTAGTGCTGCCTTTAATGATGTTTCAATTTTCAGATTGTTTGGAAGACACTCTCTCTAGGAGGCTTCCCTCACATCTCCTCCACCACCATCCTCCTGCCAGCCTGGTTTAGAATGCCTAGGGTCTAAGGTCACTAGCATAGTCTAGTGTTTAGCAGAAAGTAGACAATGACTTGATTACTTATTTAACACATGGAGGAGTCCTTAGCATTGAGTTCTATTAAATTAAGAGAGCCACTTTCTACCTCTGAATCCTCCATTTTTGCCTGTGACCCATTAGACTGCAGCTTAATGAGCACCAGAATTCTATGTCAGATAGCAACCGCTGCTAATACACAGGAAATCCCCACATTGTCAGGGCAGTTGAATTTAGCAACCACTCAGTTCCAGCCTAACTCTAAAATTAGAAAGTCACCTCTTTCCTTCTCTTTTCCTAAGCACCTACATGTTTAATCATGCAGCAGCATTTACTATAAAAGCAGGTATCCAAATGAGAATTTTTTGATTCATCGGTTATTTTCCCTCACTTCCATTTTCCCCACTTGGTGGCATATAGAAACATATCCTCTTTCCCATGGCCACGGACCTCCTTACAACTGTCCGCTGTAGATATATCCCATGCACAAATCTGGGAACAATCTTTAGGAAGTTCATCTTAGAACTCGCAACTCCCTGGGAGGATCTCCCTGCCTGGATTTCTATAGTTAACGGAAATCCAGCCATACTTATCACTAGAGGCCCTGAGATGTTTACGGTACTATAAATTTTAGGCACAGTTTCAAGTTCTCTGCAGCAGAAGGCAGGCTTTTCTGTGCATTGCGTACTGTAGATTCTGTTCTTAATTTAACACACTCTGCACACTGTGATTATGATAGTGGTAAATTCACTGAGGCAAGGGCCAAGCAGGGCTGCAGATGGATATGAAAGGTTCTCTGGCATCTTTCTATAAACGTACGAGGATGCTGGCCATGGTGATGGTGGTGGTAAGGGGAGTTCCTCTGACTCCGACCTCATGTCTTTGGCAGGAATTGAAATGAATAATAAAGTTGGGTTTATCTTAGACAGAATACCAGAGCAGGGAGCAGTTAGAGGGAGAAGCGGTCTTATTTTAGGAAGCATGATGACTTATTTTTTCAAAATCTGAATTCCATATTCCCTTTTGCTAAGAATTGGTGGGGGTTTCGTTGTTGTTGTTTGTTTTTTGACAAAGTAAAAGGGAAGAAGATCCCAGAAGCAGAGCTTAATCATTTAAATCTAAAAAGGCAATCGGCAGTTGATTTTAAGGTGGCAAGGTCCTGCCAAGGCCGTAGGAGAAGGCTGAGGGAAACCTCCCAAGACTCGGATAACTGGCCTGGAGGGTGTGCAGGTTACCTCCAGCATGGGCACATCCGCCTTGCCCCGTGGAGAATGTTAACAAGCTACCCGCTGTTTTCCCTTCTGCCTCTATGCAGGACAGCTTCTGAAATCCTAAACTGCACAGGGTGTCACTCCAAAAACAGAGAGATAGTAGCTGCTAAATTAGAGAAGCCAGAGGGCACAAGGTTGGGTTTTGTTTTTCTAGGAAAGAGTGTGAAACTGGAGTGTCTGACTAGTGCCCCAGATGGGGAGGTTCACTGGGTTTTGGGTAACTCATCCCCATGGGCTCTGCTCTGCTCTCAACCACACCTGCCAGAAGGGGTCAGGGTGAAGGTTGATGGACAGCAGTGCTGACCTGCATGCAGTGGACTTTCCACGAATAACATCCAGAGCAGACTACAGATGTTCGGGTGGGGGTGCCGAGGGAGGGATACTTGGCTGACTGGAATTAGTGACAGCCGTGTGCAAATTGCTTTTGTGGGGCTAGAGAGGCTGAGGCTGCTGGCTTCCAGTCACACAGCCTACAGGACAGCCCCTCATTTCACAAGAGCAGGTTTCTGATGCATGATCTAGCCCCACCCCTTCTTCACAGGCAGCTGTACTTGGAAGCAAATGATTTAGTGTTCCTGAGAGAGGATTGTACAAAGAGAGTACTCATTAGAGGGGGCTCAATCTGTCAGGTGCTGTTATATTAGGATCAGAGAGTCGTCATAAAATGACTTTCATGCTGGTCTTGGCTGATAATTAACTGCATGGCATTGCCTGCGTATTCTGGAGGGGCACGGGCGCTGATTTATGCATCTGTTTAATTATATGAATTGAAAGACTCTGTTCCCTGTATATGCATCCACTGCCTGCGTGCTTTCTCTCTCCCCCATATTTCTGACATTTGGATTTTCCCCCTACTAATTGACATGCCTGTCGCCTCCTTCTCCTGGTGTCCATTTCTGGAACTGCTATTTGTATATTGCATGATATTTTATCAAGAAAAAAAAAAACAGATCTAATTTCATGAAAATGCTGTTGCCATAATGCTCAGGAGAACAGGGGGAAGAGAGAGATTCAAGTCTTCCTAATGTCTACCTTGTATGCAGGTACATTTTACAAGTTCTATTGTATTCTGACTTATTAAGCAGTGCATATTTCTTTCTTTTACATTAGCTTTCATTGCAGAAGGGGGTGGGGAGATGAGACTGCTGGAAACTGACATGGGATTGATGTTTATCAGGGCTACAGGCGTCAGAAATATATTACAGCCCTAGAATGTCCTAGGTATGAAAAATATAATAAAAAAGGTCAATTTATTATATTCCCTTTATCTCTATATTACCTGAGAGAGATTGCAATACTGCAGTGACACTTTCAAGATGCCCCAATCCTCCAACCTCCATGCATAGCAATTTGAAAAAGGGAAGGTTGACTAAGGCTGAGATGTTCGGGATCAATTTCTAATCAGTTTGAGCTTTCACTTAAATATCTCATGCTGTAAAATCTTGAAATGAAAGCTTTCCCATAATGTGCTGTGAGCAGTTTCTGCATTAGTTTGTACAGGTGCAACCTAGGTTCCTGCACTATTACCTAGCTAGCCAGATATAGCTGGTTGCTTTGCTAACCTTTCATTACCTGCTCTCTGATAATATTCTTTTCATCCTCTGTGCTATTTTTTCTCTCTCGAGGCTTGTGAGCAAGGCTGTACCACAGCCTGCTCTGCCTGAGTAATTCACTAAGAAAGTCCCACGCAAACCCATGTGGGTGATAATATTTCATCACTTAAACCTCTATGAGCTCCGCGGACACATACCAAAGAGAGAGAAAAAGAGGTGCAGAAAAATGGGCAGAGAGAAATTTTGTACCTCTCAGGGAATACCTTTGAAATGCTGCTGGGTGGGAAGGATTGGACAGGGGAGAGGCTGTGTTAAGCTGGAAGGAAAGATACCCGGAAGGGTGTTTGTAGCACATTTTTATTTGCTTTCAGAATTTTAAAAATGTTTTGAATAAGTCAGTCATGAAGGCATGCCAAGGGTTAAGCAGCTAAGCCCCTCGTTGTTCCCTCCCCCTACACTAGGATGCAAATGCTGGGCTCATCCAGAAGTCCAGCATCTCAGATCTGTGAGTGTATGAACATTTCCAATTAAATCAGCTACACACACATGCAGTGTTTCGATTTGGTTTTGTTTTCCTCACCAGGGTCCCGCTTAAAATATGTTGCTCTTTTACATATGGGCAATAATTATGTCTCTAATGTGAATGTGGAAAGCCTTGTTGTTTATAGAACATATTTAAACTTACCATGGGGTGGGGGGTGGGGGGTGGGGGAAGCCTCCCTGTAAAAAGCGTCTGTTCCTTTAATTTTCCATTCTTCATCAAGATTTCACTGTGCCTAGATATGGTATAGTCAATGGTAAGGGTATACACAACTACCCTCATTTACAGGGTACGTTCTCTGAAGCTCTAACTTTGCATTTGGACTGCTTCCAGGGGTTTGTGCAGAAAGCAGCAAGTGAGGTCTTAAGGTTATTCTTCCTTTGACCTATAGTAGAGGATCTTTCCTGCAGTAGAACTATAGATTTGGCCATAAATTATCTTGATTAACTTTTTTAGCTTTAATGTCCCTTCTTAGGATCCATTATTGATTTATAAATGCCAGCCACAAACATCCATCATCCATGCCTCTTCCATTAAAATGGTGATGGAAAAGGTTAAATATTTCGGGAGAAAGGGGTTTTGGTTCCTATAAGCAGCAAAAATTCTTAAGGTTCAACCCACAAAATTTCAGAGCCTTCTTCCAAAGTTCCTGAGAACTTTGGCACTTTTAATTTTGGACCTAGGAACCAGTCGAGTAGGAAGAATTCTGAACTACAGCTAGGAGATCATGTGCAAGTATTTTTTAGCAGAAGATGGGCCAAGACAAATATGTGTTTTCAAGAAAAGTGCCTGGGAAGGTATTACTGCAGTTCTTTAAATATTACAACTGACTTTCCACCCTGGCATCTCCACCACTCCCAGCCCAGTGCATCCCAACTGCACAGGCCACAGACCACTAGTAACCTCTTTTCCCATCTTTCCCCACCGTTTCTCTCCACACCCACAGTTTGGAGACAAACGCATCCTCAGAAGCTGTACACCATGTCTCCACAAGGCATTAAAGAAAGAACCACCTTTTTCCTCCCTGTTTGAAGTCACTTGTCATTTGTCACCGGTGTAAAGTGTTGATAAGACAGGAAAACTAGGCAACAAAATCAGGGGAGATGGAAGATGTTTTTGTTACGCCCCGGGTGACCGTATTAGGGAGAGACTTGTGAGCAAATCAGTATCGCTGATGATTCATGGTCACATTTCTCCCTGCTCTGTTTTGTTTGCTTTTGAAATTTATCACTCGTCTGCCTTCCATAGAGCTCCGGAATGTTCACATGTATCACTAGAATTTCCATTTCCTTTCCTTCTGTCTCATTTAATGTATTACAGGTAGTCATGCTTCTCCCACATCATAAATTCCTAACTTTTTCTGCAGGATGAGAGGGAGCAGGAGGTAACTGATAATCACCAAGATCAGGGCGCTACAGACAGGGGCTTCCAGTAGGCACAACTGCCTTTCCCTAGAGAAACTGACAAGGAGCAAAAGTCTTTGGAACGCGCCCTCTTGTGGCCGCTCTTCTCCATTTTTCACAGAAGAGAGCCTGTAACCCCTAAAGGCATCCCTAAGGGAGGGGTGATTCACAGAAAAGTAGGGAAGATGGGCATGGGATGGTGGCAGTCAGCTCCACTTAGAGATGGCTTTCTTGGGGTGGGGAAAATGGTCATCCAAGCAAGCAAGGCTTCTTCGACCCCTGTCTGGGCAGTGTCAACTTCTAACTCAAGTCTTCCATTCATCGTATCCCCCAGGGGGTAAACTTATGTGTTACACTCAATGACACCTAGGCTATGTGAGCACATCCATTTCTTGGTGTTTCATGTGTTTTTTATTCCCCCTATTCTTTCTACAACAAGTGCTATCAATTGCTAAGCTAATTATCAGAACCCACGTACAGGTTTGACAGCATATGGAGACTCAGAGATACATTATTATTATGTGTTGATGACCAGCTACTGTCATGAGTCAACATAAAATGAAAATAAGCTGTATCAGCTAAGAAGGCCACTGAATTTAGTCATTGACATTTATAGTGATAGGTGGCCTGGCTTTACTCATTCCTTCTATCTTTCCTTGTGAAGGCCTCTGTAGTCCTTAAGGTAAACACTGATGGGTTTATACCAGCTGTGCAAAGAACACACTAGCCTTGGTGAGCAATCTTGGTCGATGTGACATACATAAAAAGAAAATCATTTTTGTTTGTTGGGATACATTTCAGAGAGCCTTAGAGTGATTCCCCGCCGTTTAGTCAATAACAACTTGCATCAGCTTTACAAAAATTGGGCACTTTTTACCTAAGCAGGATGGGACAAACTCAATTAAAAGAGTCCCGACCACCTGAGCTTTTGCAGGCTCTCTACTTCCCTGGCCATGCCCTGGCTTTATCCAACAATCAAGGAGAGAAAAGGCCAAAATTAAACGTAGCCTCGAATTGAAGAAAGTTGGGGTTGAAAGAGGCCGCTGTGGGTCTGCATCTGTAGCATGCTCATGGGTGACAATGTCTGGATTCTTTGCTGCATAAAATGGTTTAAAGGGAAAGAAAAATACATGCTTTTTTCTATTCTCCAAAAACTCTTGACATTCCACATAGTTGGAATGTTATTAAAGTTGAATTATTCCAAAAGCAACAAGGCATAGGTCTTCGCTATTCGTGCTCATATATTCACTAAGTCATTCGGATGACAAATATCTTTTCCTGGATTAGCAAAATCGGCAGCTGAATGCTCACATGGTTTTCTTCTTGAAGAGTAGCCTGTCCACATATCAGTCATTAAATCTGTGAAATTATATTAAATCAACTTGAAGTTGATGTGTGAAATCGCTCAGAGAAAAATAATCAATTGTAATAAATGTTTTCTAAGAATCAAAAGTCAAGTTGTAAAATCAACAAGGTTTTTCCCACTACAAATCTTAAACTTGACTCAATGTGAATGTCCAATGAGTCGCTTTTTAAAAAGTCACTCATTTTCTTTCAAACTAAACACCTAACAGAGAAGTACAAAATGACAAGATGTTATACAACTGAGAGAAGACTGGCACTGAAAGGAAGACCATAGATAAGAAAGAATGTAAATGGTCAAATTTTTTCACTGCCAAATCTCTAAATGCTAAGAGAGTGATTTGCTTTACAAATCCAGTAAGTCAGAAAGAGGGGCATACTGATAGTAATAGTTGTACGGGTAAAATGGTCAAAGGCATAGATATACTTAGTTACATGACATGGTTAAAGCCAACTGGTTAGGAGCTGCCATATATAAAGACACGAAGTAACCCTCTACACCCCTGAAATCTGTTTCACACATGCAGCCAAGTATCATAAATATTTTCTTTTTTAAATCTTATCCCACCACAAAAAATTGAGAAAAAATGGCTGTCAACTTGAAAAGTTCTACCCTAGCTTTCTTCCTCAAAAAGCTTCAGAAGATAGAGTCCTAATGATCATGCCTTTTGGGGCTGGATTAAGAAACAGCTTTAGGGAAAGAAAGTAGACCTTCCCTAAGTGAGGGAGGCTGCTGGTGAGAGAGCCGAACTGGGCAGCTTGTGGGATACCAGGGCTTCTCCTGCAAGGGGAACCCATGCTGCCAACAGGCTATCTGCACCCCCAGAAAGATGCCCAGGTCTTTCATGGTTTTCTTGAAAACAGAACATCTGAGTCAACAGGTTTTCAGGATTGGAAATTCTGAGTGTTGCCTTAATTGTTTATACTGCTGCGGCAAACTTTTAAACAAAAATGCTGGGAGTCCCTGCACATACTTTACTGGCCATATGCTCTACCAAACAAAACAATGGCATTCCTTTCAAATGGAGTTGGCAAAGGATGCAATTCTTTAGCCTGGCATTACCATGAAAGTAACACAGTATTAACACATCTGTGTGCCTGACGGGCATGGGCTTGCAGGCATGCAGAGGGATCTATGTCACTTCACTATAAAAATAGCCTGGCTCCAAGTCTATGGACCCATACTTTTGACAGGTATTGCTATTCAGCAACAGGTTAGTGTGGTCCTGAGCCAAAGATTAGAATCTATTTATTAAAGTTCTTCCTCTTAAGGATTGAGTGAGTTCAGCATAGTATTTGAGAGTACTTTGTCAAGGTTGCGTTTCTTGGCAGAGAGCTCTTAGTAACTTTACAAAGAACAAAACTGGTTGTTTCCTTTTTTTTTCCTTCAGAGAGCAAAAGTCAGTGTCCTAAAAGTAACTGCTGGTTCTTTGGCAACTGTCCCCCAAAGTAGCTCTTCCCTGTCTAGAATGCGGTTCCTGTGCACTTATATACAGTTTCTAAAGGTAAAAATGATTGTCACTCGTAACTGTGCCCCGCTTCTCTGATGTGGCCCCAGATTGGACTTTTAAAGGGGAAGGTTTGTTTTAAGAGAGTGACTTCATGTGTGCCATTCCACTCTGACCCTGGCACACTCACCCCTCTATCCTCAATACAAACTTTGGATGGGGTCCGGAAGCCTCCTCTGCTCCCCAAGAACCCAAAAATGCCCCGGCTTTCATCCGGCTGCTCAGATCTGGTTTCATAGGCAGGGCAAGGCAGCCCCTCACAGTCTGCCTTCCAGCTCTACGTTGGCCCCGGAGCTTCCTCCCTGTGTGACCGGCTGAGTTTAGCAAGTATAAGCCAGTCATCTCCATGCAGAGCTCCACCGAGAATTCCTTTTCTGCAAAGTCCTCTTCCCCCTCCCCTGCCTGCCCTCCGTCCACTAGTCCGCTACCATCATTTAATAACTAATAACCTTCCCAGGCAGTTTCTAGCTGGAGGGAAAAAAAGTTCCTCCTGGGACTGTCAAAGAAATATATTTACCCCCCACCCCCACCCCCCACCCCTCCCCACCCCCTGCTAATGCCAACACCAACCTGACTCGGCAAACGTGATGATCTCCGAGGTCTGCTCCATAAGTTCATTCATTTCTGCCCTCCTTCCAATGTCATCCTCTATCTCCACATACCCGTTCTCCCCGACTTTGCCCACATGAAGCTTTCTGATCGCGTTCAGAAGCGCCGCCTTGGGCACCGGCTGGGTGACATCGGGTCTCTTCTTCAAGTGCAGCATGTTTAAAATGTGCTTCTTGACGGCCTCCACCATCTCTGGCTGAGAGTTGGGTACATCCTTTGGGAGGGCGGCCAGCACACAGGACGGACAGTCGGGGGCCGCGCTGTGCCCCTCGGATCCTGGGGTGGGGGAACTCCTCACTATAATCCAGCAACTTGCCAACAGAAATCCTCTCAGCCAAAGCAAGGGCATCCTGGCAGCAAAAGTTGTTGTGAGTGCCTTTTTAAAAGGCCCTGCTTTTCCTCCCCCCTCACGCACAGGTTTTTTTGTGTGTGTTTGTTGGGTTTATATTTTTTGGTTTTTTTTTTCCTTCTCCTCTTCAGCAAATTCTCTGGAACAAGAACAAAAAGTTTTCTGTGAAGTTTTGTTTGCAGGTTGCTCTCTGAATGCAGTCAGTGCTGTAGGTTTGTGGCTGTCAGGGAGGAGAGTTCTGACTGTCTCCGAGTAAGAGAGAAGGAGGGAGGGAGGGAGGGAGGGAGAGAGGGAGGGAGACAGGGAGGGAGGGAGGGAGAGACAGGGTTGGGGGAGACAGACAGAGACAGAGAGAGGATGGGAGGGAGAGAGAGACAAGGAGAGAGGAGAGGGGGAGAGAAGAGAGAGGGAAAGAAGGGGGGAGAGGGAGAGAGAGGGAGAGAGGGAGGGAAGGGAGGGAGGGGGAGAGGGAGAGAGGGAGAGGAAGGGGGAGAGAGAGAGAGAGAGAGAGAGAGAGAGAGAGAGAGAACGGATTGGCCCTAAGTAAGTGAGTGAATGGAGAGGGAGGGAGTTCGCTGTGATTAGGGAGGGAGGGACAGCCGGTTTTCTGACAGGCTGCTCTCCTTCTGCTCTTAGCTTCCTCACAGACACCTCTCTTCAAATATCACCATTTTCGGGGGTTCTACTTTCCCTTCTAAAATAAATTCTCCTAATTTTGTTCGCTATTTTTTTTTTCTTTCTCTGCCCGGTTTCCTGGTTTCACCTTCTTCCTTTTTTGGAGGGGAGGGGGAAAAACCCCAAACAAATGCAGTGTCTCAATCAACAAGGATGACTTGATTGAAAAAGTCTGTCCCCATCGCCCCTCCACCCTGCCTAGCCACAGCCCTAGGTGGTAAAATGCCCACCTAGCCACGCAGTGGGGTAGAGGGCGCAGGGAGGTCCAGTGGACAGGTAGTGGAGGTCGGGGAAGAGGGGCCCAGGGACCACGGAGGTGCCCGGGCCAGTCGATTGTTCTAGCCGGATGGGATCCAGGGGAGATGTTCCTTTCCCCTCATTCATTCATATTTAAATGTTCAGGTCATCAATACTGGCAGGCGATCTGACGAGAGCGCAAGGGAACTTTTGTTTGGGGGTCATATAATACACTCCACTCTTCCCAACTGTAAAATGCAGCTGGGCACTGAAGGACCAGCGGGCAGGCAGCCTGTCACAAGCCCAAGTCCCAGGAGCGCTCTCCCCATCCCCTTCAGCTGCCCCCTCCTGCCCAGGACCCACTCACTCTCACACATTACAGCAAACCACTGCTCGCCGGACTTCACAGATAAAACGCAAAATTCTCTTGGCCTTTCCCACATCCTTTTATAAAAAGAGTGCACTCGTGTGACTTGAATAACTGGTCCTATGGGAAAAGACTCTCGAAAATATATTGGCAAATTATTTTTCTCTGTCATGTGGTAGTTTTTTCAGCTTGCCTCAAGCCTGTCCCGACCAGTGCATTCATAGACAGCCTCCTTGACTGCTTCTTTTTCCCTCAAAGGAACAGTACAGATGAAATCACCATGGATTTTAGTGTGCACAGAAAAAGAAAATTGTGAATTTTTTAACAATGCCTTTCTGAGGCTTAAAAAAAATTCTTCCCCCTCCCCTTTTTTTCATTTTCTGTCTTATTGCTTTTATCTTGCAGAAGAATCTTTAAGGGGTCCATCTGTTAAAGCGTTCCTTCGCTCTCGGTTTCTTTCCCACACATAAGCCCTTTTGGTTTCTGAAGATACAGTCAGCTTATATCTGACACCTAGTGTGTTCATAGCATTACAGTCAAGCAATGCAGCTTAGGTGGAAAGAATTAATAAATATCATTACAACAAGCATAAGATCTGAGTGCAAGGGGAAAAAGGCAAGATAATTGTGACACGAAGTTAAAATTACAGTTTGCACAGGTTAACAAGGCTCTCTGAATTGTATATACTGTCCCCTTTTCCAAAACAACTATTTGCAAGACTTTTTCTGTTACAAGTCACCTAACACCTTTGGGGCTTCGGCTCCAGGAACATCGATTACTCCACCATCATTGTTAAAACTTTGTCAACATCGCCTAAAAAGCCTCATATTTTTAGTGGGGGATGGTGAAAGAGAATGGGGGAGGTGGGGGCATTTGTGTTACAATGGTTTCATAAAACATCTTTGTACCATAACACTTAACAACATCCACCTATTTGGAGTCACACATACAGCACCCAAAATGTTTTGTAGTCCAGTTAAGTTTTACAAGAAAGTCTGAAATAAAACCAAAAGTTTAATGACTCTAAACAACTCAAGAGTCCTAATAGCAGCATCTAGATAAGTGCAACTTATCAATATTTGGATTCTCTCTGCATCTGAGTCCGTGTGTGTTCCCTGAATTTACTGTTTGCGAATGTAACTCTTAAAAATAGCTTTCTCTTTGGCATATGTACTTGTATATATGTGCTGAGTGGGTTGTATAAACACACAATTTATTTGCATGCTCTAAGACTATTAAAAGCTATATTAACCTGCCTGAATTATATAAAAAGGTACAAATCACAATGCACATTGGAAATGCCAATTAGTTGTAAAATTCCTCCTAGCTATCCTATCTTTGCATGTGTAAAGAGCTCAGAAGTAAGAGTTAAAAAGCATTACCTTTCTGGTCCCCACTCTTCCACCAGCCGGCTCTTGTATCATGTGGTAAGAGCTGTCTGAGCGTCTCTTCATGGTATTGGCACTGCGAAGTTTTATACTGTACTACTTATTTGTACACTCACACATTGGTACCACTGAAACAGAGGAGGGCTGGGGCTTTGTTTGGGATTGGTTGGAATCAGCATGACATCAGCGGATGACTGGTTTTTCCAGTGTGAGACATTTCATAATTCATTATCTAATGGAAAGCCCTTCCTGGCTTCTGAGACACTACTGGGTGATGCAGTGAGCCAGTCAAACCTCTGGCTAGGATTACTCTACCTTTTGAGAAAAATATTGGAATCAAATAGATATGTCTCAATGAGTGTGTCCAACTTTCAACTTTTCTTTACTCCTCGCATGCACGTCTCGTTATATTCAGGTTCAGTTTTATGTCTTTACATAAAACATCTGTTACTTCATGAAGTTGCTTTTATTTACAAAGTATTTTATCGTTTCTTTCAGGGAAGAAAATTGGTAGTGTTCTTTAAGGGGATTCTGATTTTATTTTTTTAAATAAGCTATTTCATTGAGGAAAAAAATGGGAAAATCTGTATAATCATATGATGATGGTCTCCCCTCCACCAACTTACACTATTATTTTACATCTTGAAATTGGATGCCTGCTTCATAAATCATTTATCACTAAGAACTTTGGAAATAGTCATTCTCTATAAGTGAACTTCATAAGTATCCTTCCCAGGTCTTTAGAATCTCATCCTAACTAACCACACACACACACACACACACACACACACACACACGCACAACACACCATCAACGACAACAAAGAAACCCTCAGGCATCATTCTTTTTCACCAGAACTTCAACTCCTATCATTTCTAAATTGTTACAAATATAACGTGAGCTTAACGAAAAGAAGTGAACACCCCTTGAAATAGGGGTAAAGCTGGTCAGGCTTTTTTGGGGGGAGGGGTGTTGGCAAGTCTGGTAAATAACATAGGAGGAAGGAGTCCTCCCACAAGAATGGTGAAGAGTTGTTTGAAGGAGTATAGTTGAAGCATAAGCCCAGTTTTCATGACAAGTTGGATAAAATGTACAAAATTGGGAGCTAATGAGAGCCATATGACCAGATATGTTGTTTTGTACGCAGGATTTAACATGCATAAAATAAACTTTTCACTGTGCCCACAAGCAAAATATAGAGGCTCTGGTCTCCTGATGTGTGGCTTAAGTAAGTTCCATTAGGACACCAGAAGTTTTCTGGGTAAGAGGGTCTCTCTTGGCTAGACACAGAGAAAGTGTGGGTGTTGCTGCATGGAGGTGGGGGGAAGGAGTATTCTAAGAACTGCATATGCAGAAATGAAGTAGGAAAAAAATCATTAGGTTGTAGAGGAAGAGAGTGAATCTGAGTAGCAAAGACAGAAATAGGATTAATGATGGTGAACTCCAAACCTGCCCCTCCTTTTAGCACTGGCTGAACTCAAACCCTTTATAAGAAAGGAACTTCTCCATCCTTTTTGCTGAGAACTAGTGGAGTCAATGACCTTCAGGGCATCTAAACTCACCCTGTACCCCACACATGAACCCTGGTGTCCTGAAAACATCCCCTCCCTCCCCCCACAAAGTGGTGTGTGTGTGTGTGTGTGTGTGTGTGTTTGTGAGGGTAGGTGATAGTGGTGGGGGGGGGAAGGGGTTCACAAAACAAACCCAGATCAGATCCCAGTTCTTCTGTTCACTCACCGTGTAAACTCAGGCCTCAGTATTCCCATCTATAAAATGGGATCCATAATATGAACCTGTGGGGGTCAAGTGCAGCGGTCAGATAATAATAAGAATTATTTCTGAGAAGCCTGGTGGCTCTTCTTAAACATGGGTGTCACAGGAGTCTGCAGCACTCTGACCAGAGAAGCCACAACATAAGTGTGACACCGAAACTCTGCTGGCCCTCTGATGCCACCGAGTGCCCACCTGCCACAGCCTACCAGGCGCGCTGCCACCCCTCTACCTGCACCACAGTGGCAATGCCTCCTCGCTCGGTGCAAATCAAGGTGGGGGTGGTGGAGGAAGCAGGCAGGTTAAAATAGCTTCTGTGGCATATTCTAGGCTGGGAATCAGCTTTTGCCTGCGGAACTCAAGGGGCCCGGGGCACAAGCTGGTCAGCCCAGTCCTGACCAGAATCTCCTTCTCCTTCCTTGGTTTGGTTTCTCTTTCACTTCCCCCTCCCCCGGAGCTTCCCCGCACCCCAGGCCCTTCGGGTCCCGGCTTCTCGGCCCTGCTACTGTACCTTGAGCAGCACCTGCTGGCAGCTTCCAGGGATCACGCCGGAACGCGGCCGCTGCTCGAGCCCAGCTCGCGGGATGCCTGGAGCCAGGGCCAAGCCGGTCTAAGCGGCCGCCTCTATTTTTACCCTGAGCACCAGCAAGGGCAACTTCTTTTAAGAGCAGCTCTTGATTTTTTCCCCCACTTTTGGCAGCTAAAGAATTCAGGGAGGGGAAAAAAAATCACTGTTCAGTGAGTGCAGCTGGGAATCTCTGAACCCAGCCCTCAGTGCCAGGGACCGAAACCACAGCAAATGTCAGGGAGCGGGACCTGCGGAGGGGCCGGCTGGCTCCCCGCGGACAGAGGCGAGCCGGGAGCGCTCGCGCACCAGCCAATGCCCCCTTCTGAGTGCGGAGCGCGGTCCTCTGGCGACTGCACTAGCAAAGTGGCCCGCTGCCACCGCGTTATTCACCTAGTGGAGGCGGCCTGATTTACTGGCGACTTCACAAACCCAACTCCACGCTGGAGCATTTGCATGGCTCTGTTCTCGCCTCGAGGAGCAGCCACTAGCGAACCCGGTGGAGCAGCTTGCTGCGAGAAGGAGCCGGGAGGGAAACTGTGGTACCTTATTTTACTGTAATTGCAAAAGGAACGATGTGCCAGAGATTTATATTTAGAAGTTGTATGTTTCTACTTTTATGTAAATGGAGCAATTAGGGCCTGTCTTGCTGCTGCTAACTCCAATGCGTGTGCATTGCTGGGGAGCTGGTGTTTTCAATCACAATTAGTGAGCTGGTCAAAAAACAAAGTTCGTTTAAGGATAAGAGCTCAATTGTGCGAATGGGGGAGAAGCCAGCTTTCGTGTGCCGGCCTGTGGCTTGCGGTGACACCTAGCTTAGGGCCACGGCCAACCTTATAGTGGTGTTTACCTGTGGCAGCAGCTGTCCCTGTTCAAAGTTGGCATAAATGAGGAAGCAAGAATGTTCACTTTTCTTCTTAAGCAAACCGTCTGTCCGTCAGCTTTCATCCACGCTATTAATTGGGCTCTTTCCTCGCTACTCCTGGAGCAAGGAGACAGGCCCAGAAAAGTGGGTGGGGGGGAGAGTGGGGGAGCATTTTTTCAGGGCTCTATTATTTTAGCTGCTGCTCAAAGATTGCTGTTATTCAGTCAAAAATACAAGCCAGGAGACGTAAATGTCCCAAGCAGGTGACTGGGATGTTGTCCTCTGATTCAGCTGAAATGACACAAGGCTGAGGGTTCAGAGGCAAGGACAAGAGTGCTGACGAGTCAGGGTGTTTTCCTTCCTCCCTATGAAAAATCTGTTTCCATAAAAGCATGATTTCTGGTTCATCCCGTCTGGAAAACGGAACATGAAACGTGACTATGGAGAGAAATCAAAAGGACCCGAGGTGTTCTCAGCCACTGATGTGTTTTTCTGGGGCTCAGGCTGGAAAACCTGGCCTTGTTGGTGAGGGGTGACTCCTTTGAAAGGCAGCTCAGAATCCAGAGAACGTGGGCAGGATCCAGAGTGCTATTTGCTGCAGGGAGATGGTGGGAGTCTGTCATGAAGGGTCTCATCAGATGGTTTCAATCGAACATGGGATTGGCAAACCCTGCCTGTTTCCTGGACAGCTGCAGCCTGTGCATAGCTTGGGTTGAATGTTAGGTAGAAAATTTGGGACAAAGAAGAATCAGCCGTTTTGCTTTTAAGTTAAATCAATGAATGAATAGCCCCAGAGAGGGAGAGGGAAACATTAAAAAGTCCTCTAGAATTCATTGAGAACAACAGGTCAGCAATGGTTAATCCAAAACTTGACTCCTAAGCCTCACATTTCTTTCAGAACCACCAGAATTTCCCACAAGGCCTTCTGCTGTGTAAGAGTACTCCGTTTCTGGAGTATTTGGAAATGCTATTTTCTGAACCAAGGGAGCCCAGATACTAGAACAAAAACACTTAGGGAAAGGATACTAAGGGGGAAAAAAAAAAAAAAAACCAGCAAGTAAACGATTACTCTTCATTCTACAGCAGTGGTTCTCAATTGGGGTGATTTTGCTCCCTGGGGGACCTCTTGCCATGTTTGAGGACATTTTGTTTGTTCCAGCTGGGAGGGAGATTCTACTGGCCACCAGTGGGTAGGGGCTGGGGATGCTGCTAAATATCCTACCATGCACAGGACAGCCCACAACAGCAAGAAATTATCTGGCCTGAAGTTCTGCAGTTGAGATACCCTGATTTCATGTTATTATTTTAAAGTTTCACCCAACCGTCTCCCTATCCATCACCAAGAGACCCTAGAAACAAAACAAAACAAAAAAAAAAGCAACCTCTACAAAATATTAATAATTCAAGTGATTCTGCTTCCTCTTGCATCTCATATTTTCTGATCGCTGGAGACTACAGATGCAATGTTCCTCTTGGGCAACATCGTTGTTTGAACCAGCTTTCGCCTATGGCCTCAATACATTTTCCGGCTGGCTTTTTGTTCTAACCCAAAGCAGAACCTTGGTGACCAGCAACAAAATGAGATGGACTGGCCCACGCCCAAGTTGTTAAGAGACAAGAGACTCAGGCAAAAGAGTAAATGAATAAAGGATTGAGTTGTTCATTTTAGCAATTCAGTATCAGATAAATCCATGCAATAGAGAATTCCCTGAAGTAAAATTCACAAAAGTGAGATTACCATGCCGTTCTCCTACAGCAAACAAATATGATGTAGCTCGATTTTATTTTTTTAATACCTTAGGGGAATGACATACAATCAATATCCAAAGAGACAAAACAGCGCTTTGCTAAATCCTAATGGCTGTTGCAAGCAACATTATATTCTCTAAACTTCCTTTGCAAAAGGAAGTTGTGTGCCTGTTAGAGGAAGGCCATGCCCTTCCAGGTGCTGCTTTCCTGTGAGGACTGGGAAACTATTGTGAAGGATTCCACCTCATGGAAAATCATAATAGTAATCAACAAGTGTTGGTGAAATGCACAAAAGGGGAGTTGCCAGGATGAAACCAGCTTAGAACCGAAATCCTATTGTCCAGGCCCGGACAGTGAGGGCCTGCTTCCCTGGTTCATCACTTGGCTCCTGAGTGACACGGGTCATCCAGAAAGGAAAGGGTAGGTCAGGGATCATTTTAAGATGAAGGGAGCCATGAGGGGAATGTCTTAGACACTCTGACGCCGTGTCATCTCTTCCAACATGTGAATCACTGTCTCCTCAGGTAAATGGTCATTTTGGAACCAAAGGCCTCAATCAACTCCCAAATGATTCAGAAGTGCCTGGATTTCTTCCCAAGAAGTAACCATGTAGTACATGTAAAAAAAATTCAATATTGAGAGAAATACTCATTTACAACCACTATAGAAAAACATGTATTGAAAAAAATCCCAGACTAACTCAAACTGAAGAAATATGCCCTCAACATTCTTCCTGACCAATATATATTTCACAATTCTTTATCGTAACTCTCAGTTCTAACCCAATCAGGAAACATCTGCTTCAACAATTTATCTTCCTATTGCCCCAGAAGATTATTGAAAAATACTTCCCAAGGAACATAGAACAGATTGTTGTAATCATTTTTCTCACCTGGATCCCCTCGGGTAATAAGTTCCATTGTTGACTTGAAGACATAATGGTTTAGTATGTAGATTCCAGTGGACTGATAAGAGAGCAGAAACCTTGATTCACATCCAGTTTTGCCTGTCCAAAAGATCCCCCCACAACCTGTTCCCAAATCTCCACTTGGAGGGAAAAAGCCCCACAGAAAAGCCTGGGGACTGTCCTGTGTGTATTTTTTTGAATCAGTGAATTGCTGCCTCCCTCATGTCCTGGCAGAGTCCAAAGGTTCTGCCCTCTGCGGGAGCAGCTCCAAGGCATGGTCTGAGTGCCGCTGTTCACGAGTTCTGTGGACTCGCGTGGACACTGGCAACGACTCAGCTAGGTTGGTAAATATTTCCAGGTGGCCCACTCTAATTTTAGGAAGGTCAAATTTGCAAAGGTGAAGTAGCAAGCAGGACTTCTGTCACTCTTTATTGGATTGGAAAAGCAAACTGTAATTAAGCACAATATTCTTACAGAGTTTAAAATGAAGTCACTGAATTCAACAACCAGCTTTAAACTTTCAAAAAATAACTTATGGCCACAATCCCTCTTCTACTCATTGAGTTTCTCTTGAAGGATGGAAGAGTATAATGAATGAGGGAGGAGTCATTATAGTAGAAGGAAAAGAATGCTCCAGAAAACCTCTCTCCCAAAGGCCAGGGGTTCATTTGTGATCCCTTAATGAAACAGGGGCAGAAAGCCAATAAGGTAATTTTGGCCAACTTCAACATCAGTTAACTATGAACTGAGAATAATTAAAATGGTGCTCCCTGTAGAAAAGAGTTCACCCAATAAGTTTCCCAAATTTCAAGGAGCTTTTGTTTTATTAGATGCTGTTAGCTTCATGTTAGTCACAGGAAAAAAAAAATGCCCACATACACACGCACAACTAAATGTAGTCAGTTTGCTCAGCTGCTGCTGACGTCACTGCTGCCCACTAGGAGTGAGTTACTGTCATAACCCCTCTTTTATTAATCATAGGCTGGAGGAAGCACAAAGTGGGTGACATCATTAGGCAAAGGACCGGCTAACTCATGCTCCAATTTACTCAGCTTTATTATAACATTTCTCGAGTGTCATATGCAAGTGATTACCATTTCACACTTTCCCCATCTGAGCAATCATCCCTAACCTTCAATTCAAATTCCCAGAGAAAAGCTTAGCTTTTCAGATGGAGGTGCATAAAAGCTAAATCTCACTAAGGGTCCTTGTCCCAAGAAGGAATGTCCTCCTCAGAATTCCTTCTTTCTGGGTCTGAAACAGAGGCAGCTTCTAGAACCATAGCATACTAAATCATTCTCCATTGTCTCTGGCCTTGGTGGTAGTCTCTGAGTGGAGAAGACCCTGACAATCCAGATGGGTCCAGCCAAGTATGGCCTCCTGGTGACCAAGGGCACAGGTACCCCAGTGCTGTGAAGTATGAAAAATACCATTTGAAGATGAGGTAAAAGGTAGTGGTTGAATGTGTGGGTCCTGCTGTCAGACTGCCTGGGTTCAAATTCAGGATTCACCACTTTCAAACTGGAGGATGCTGGGGAAATGACTTGGCTTCCCGATTAGTATAATAAATGTGGATAATAACAGCACCTCCCTCATGGATAGGCTTGTTGTCAGGGATAGCTGAGTTAATCGTGTGAGCCACATAGAATGTACTGGTATGTAGTCAATGCTGTTTACTGATATTATTTCTCTTCCTTTTTTAAAAAAGCTTTATTGGCTGACCTGAACTCCCTGCATCCTACTCTGTAAAGCCTTGGAAAGATGGGCAAATGCTCTGCGACAAGCCACCAGGGCAGACTGGTACTGGGAAGACCCCACTATACAGTGGGCTCTGTCCCTGGCTGGAAAGTTGCAAGTCAGTCTACCTCTCTGTGGTCTAGCTTCCACTCCTACAACTCTTTATCCCATGAGGAGCTTCTGGAAACTAAAAAAGGTGCGTAATCAAAACCACAAGAGGACATTGGTTCAATGATTCCCAAGGGCTCAGGATCATGTTTCTGTTGTTTCTTTTCGAATAGACAAAATTCTTAGAGTGTTCAGTAGCTACACACACACACACACACACACACACACACACACACACATTCCACACAGAAAACTAACATCCGCACAATGTTGTATGCATCAGGAAAAGCAAATGTTTTTACCACAGGCTGGGCTATGCTTCATCCTCTTAAACTAGCATCTTGAGGTCTTTGCAGAAGCCATTTTATAGATGCCTACACTCATCCCCTTTACTTGCATTCTCATCCTGAGGGTATTTTAAGGAGTCAAAATAAAATGTACTTAGGTGTGTGTGAGAGACAGAATGACAGACCACAAGAGAAGGCTAGGGCTTCGTAATATTTAGATAATGATGAAACTGAAACAGCTGATGCAGAGTGCAGTAATTATATTGGATACTTTATTATTTGGGTTTACCTTTGCTCAGTAGTGAATTATAAGCACTCTACTAGGTGAGAGGTTTGGCTTCCAAAATGATCAGCTGGTGCAGGATGGAACTGCAAGACCATGTCACCTGGTAAATAAAATAATAATACACAGCAACTTTAGGATCTCCTAATTGGAAGCTTCTTTTCGACAACAAAAGATGCCAGGATATCTGCTGCCCCCTAACTGGTACCATGAAGAATAGCACATAACTTTTTAAGAAGCAAAGTCCAATTCAGGTACGGTTAAGTTGGTGGCTAAGTCTACCTCCTAAGTTATGGTTGTGAATTTGGCCTTTTCCTTGAACCTGTTGCAACTAAGACAAAACCATCAGGTAGAGTCCTGTTTCCTGTTTTGCTTCTGTCTTTTCCTGACAGCGAGGCACTCCTGATTTGCAGCAGCTGCCTAGGTAGAACAGGGTTGACCAAAGCACATATCACCAACACAGACTGTTAATCGTGTGACTAGAGAAAACTCTTGCCGGGGGGCATTCAAATTTCCATAACCTTCTTCTATGGAAATTTCTGAGAGACCCAGAAAAGGAAAGTAACCATGAGGGAAAGTGAATCCTGCAGATTTGAACATTCCAGACTTACCAGGTGATCCAGCTGTCTGTCAGTAGGAAGAGGTTGAGGCGCCCCCTTCTGGCGCATATGAATAGGAAGAAACCCTGTGTAGAAAGAAACCCCGTAGCAACTGGGCACCTTCTCTATGATCCGTCCGCTCCCAATACCAAAATGGTTGCTTTTTAAATGACATCCACCCTAAGTTTAAAAAGACATGCATTATTTGTATAAAATGTGAAAGATGTAGAACAAAAAACGTAAATCACATATAATCATCCCTCCCAGAAATAATCATTATTAAAATGTCTGTGTATATGTAAAACAAAATTACAATCCTACTATAATTCTGTATATTGATATTTTTCACCTATCATTGTATGTTGAGCATTTTCAATGGTCAAATTATTTCTTAAAATATTAAGGACTGGGGAGTAACCTTTCAAACAGGTGTGTCTTTATTTTTAAACCAGTCCACAATTATTGTATATTAAAGTCATTTCCCAAATTTTGCAAGTGTAAGTGTTGCATCCATGCTCTTATATGTTTAAATGCATCTCTTATTAGTTCCTTGAGATAACTTCCTAGAAGTTGAATCACTGGACCTAAAAATATGGACATATTTGGGCCAGACATGGTGGCTCACTCCTGTAATCCCAGCACTTTGGGAGGCCAAAGCAGGTAGATCACTTGAGGTGAGGAGTTCAAGACGAGCCTGGCCAACATAGTGAAACCCTATCTCTACTAAAATTACAAAAATTAGCCAGTTGTGGCAGCACGTGCTTGTAGTCCCAGCTAGTCAGGAGACTGAGGCAGAAGAATCACTTGAACCCGGGAGGTGGAGGTTACAGTAAGCCAAGATGGTGCCACTACAATTCAGCCTGGGCGAGAGTGAGACTTCATCTCAAAAAATAAAAAAATAAAAAATAAATTAAAATATGGACATATTTAAGATCTTCATATATATTACCAATTGCCCTCCTGGAAGATTTTACCTGTTACATTCCAACCAATAGTGTAAGGACATCACTCTTTCTCTGTGTTTAGGTATGGATGTTATCAAAATTCTCTCCCACCCAGGGCAAATACGGTATATGCTTTGTTTTAATTTGAATTTTAAAATTATTATTTAAAATGGACATTTTGTGGTACCTTTGCACAACTTTCTTTTGAGTCATTGTTCATGTTATTTGCCCATTGTTTCTTTTATTAATAAGAACCCCATTCTTATTTTTATATTTTCAATAAAATTTCATCATATATACATTTATATTATCTATAGTAAAGTATATTTTATTATTAATGAGAACTTTTTATATTAAGGACCCTAACCTACTGTCTGCTACATATTATTATAATTTTTTCCCTGTTAGTTCCTGGCCCTTTAATTTTGTTTATATTAATAGTATTTCAGACCAAAAGAGAGTTTACATTTTTTATATAAACTAATCTGGGAATTGCTGTCTTTATACTGAGGCTTCTCCATCAGGAAATCAAATTGATATTTATGGATATTTCCCACTAAATATTTTTTGGCACTTGGTTATTTAATCCAACATATCTGGAATATATTTTGGCATGCAAAACAAGGAAGAACTATGACTTTTAAGAAATTTTTCCAAAGATTGAATGAGCACCATTTATGAACTTTTCACTTTGGAATGCCATTTTCATCATTTATTGTATGTGTACAAATATGAGCACTAATTTCATTCAATTTATCTGTAGTGTGTTGCTAAGCTTGTGATCCCATTTCATTCATATCTTTTTCCAGTTTTAATGTTGTTCATTTCACTGTAGTTCTGTTCTATCCCAGGTCTTTTTATGTATGTGACTCAAGTCCACGACCCAACAGTTATCTTGATTAAAATATTATTTGCAAATGCCAGGGCTTCGTAACAACTGTAGATCATTCTAGGTTTTACTCTACCTGTAGTTACTCAAACTTTGTCATTTAATGATAGCATATCATTGAATAGTGTGTTTGTTTGTTTGCTTTTTGAGACAGAGTCTCGCTCTGTCATCCAATCTGGAGTGCAGTGGCATGATCTCGGCTCATTTCAGCCTCCATCTCCTAGGTTCAAGCAATTCTCGTGCCTCAGCCTCTTGAGTAGCTCGGACCACAGGCACGCACCACTATGCCTGGCTAACTTTTTGTATTTTTAGTAGAGATGGGATTTCACCATGTTGTTCAGGCTGGTCTCGAACTCTGAGCTCAAACAATCTGCCTGCCTCAGCCTCCCAAAGTGCTAGGATTACAGGTGTGAGCCACTGTGCCCAGCCTTAAACAATGTTTTTAATTAAAATAGCTTCTTCCTAATTGTAAAAATAATATGTGTTCACTTTTCAAGTACAAGCACCATGGAGAAAAAAAGAAAGGAAGAAAGAAAAAGAGGAAACAAAGAAAGAGAGAGAAGGAGGAAGAGAAAAGAGGGAGAGAGGGACAGAGGGCTCCTACAATTTAATCATCAAAAGAAAACCAGAAACAAAATCATGGTTTATGTCTTTCCAGAAATGGAAAGATCTTTCCTCATTTCAGGAACATTTTCTTCTATTGCATTTTTGACAAGTGTTTTTGTTTGTTTCTAAAATTTTCTCGAATGTGTAAATTGTTGATTTAAAGACTCTTTAGTTTTGAGTGTGCTCTTTAGCTTTCTTTACTCTTTTGTTTCGTTTCTTCTTGTTAGTTGAGGAATTTATGCATAAGCCCTATGTTGCTGTTTATTCTTTTCTGTTAACTCATTTTTGAATGGAATAAGACAGCAGGTCTACTGTTTGCCCTAAAATAGCATGGACGTGTTCTCATCTATCCTCCTTTTTACTTCTCTAAACACCATCTACATCTCCTCTGAGGGCTGGGTGCTGATGGCCCCTGGGGCTTAGGACAGGAGCTGGGGTCATGGGTCGGAGCTTTCTGGTGACCCTGCAGCCAGGGCCTGTCCTGGCAAGTTAGGAGCGTGTCTCTTCTGCTGGAGGAATATCCTTCAGGTCTCAGCTTGTTCCCTAGTTTTGGAATGGACTGGATTAGAAAGATGTTGGAGTTTGCAGCCTTTTTATTTTGTACTGCTGCATGTATTTAATTCTTCATCATGTCTCATGCTTACTGCTCTCCCTCCTTATTTCCTTTTCTTACCTGTGACAAAGCCTCTGTTCCTCCATCCTTTCGATGTAAGCTTATCCCACCATTAACAAAACTTAGGAAACTAAAATCACTCATGCACTGCAGTCTCGGCAGATGCTCACACCTGACTCATTCTCTTGTTTTTGTGTCCTTCCCCTGATGGCTGCTACAGCCATCTGTTGGCTGGCTGCTCCCTGGTCCCCACTTGGACACTGCTTCCCTGCAGACCCTTGCATATAGACTCTCTCTGTGGGACACATTCTCCTCCCAGCCTATCCTCTTGGGCGGGACCTAAAACAGCCCCAGGCCTGCCTTCCCTCCCATATACACCCCGCTAGGTCCATGGGAAACTCATGCATTTCTAGCCCACTATTGGTGGGAATGTGGTTTCTTTACAAACATAGCCCTCTCCTCCTTTTATCCTTTACCTTGCCATAGACCAATTTGCATTTTTTGAGGCATGAATCAAGCATCAGTATCCAGGGTCCCTCAACTATACAAGGTGCTGTCGAAGCCTGTTATCTTCCTTGAAGTTGAAGAAAGTTAATTAACCCTGCCCTAGAGCTGGGATTCAAACACACCTGGCAGGTGCGTTTTCTGAAGGCACCTCCCAAAATCCACCCCCAACTTTCTCTCCATTCTTTTAAACTTTTATATTCTCAACATCTCACCAGAGTCTCAAAGATAATGGAACTTCTTCTCAGACATCTACTTTAAAGATTCCTTTGCAATAGTCCATATCCCTTCACTCTGGTATCTGATAGCTGTCTAGTATGTTGGCCGCTGGGTTAGAATTTCAATTTTAAAACATTATACTAGTTTTAAAACATTAAACATTTGTTTTCTATTACTGCTTGAGTGAAAAATAAGCCTTTATTGATTTTGAGGCATCATCATTTTGGGATCTATTTCTTCTAGCAAGTATTACCTTCAAGAGAGAGAAGAGCAGAAGATGAGAAACTTAAAGGCAGAGCCTTGGGAACCTTCATATTTACGAGGTGAGTGGAGGAAAAGGAGACCATGAGGAGCTTTGGGAAGAAGTCAGATGTGTAGGAGAAAAACAAGTAGGGAATATTATCAAGGAAGCCAAGAAAAGTGAGAGTTTTAAAGTGTCACATGACAGACAGTGTGGTCAAGTAAGACACTGACAGAAAGGCCCACTAGATCTGGTAGTACTCGAAGCAGAGCTGGTGCTAGGCTGAGCAGACCAGCTTTGTTCCTTGGGGACAGATTTTAATGGGAGGAGGAGGGGATGAGAAGACTAAGGAGATGTACTCTGTCAAAAGTTGTGAAGATGAAATTGAGTAATGACTAGAGAAGGACACACTGAGGATTGAGAGAAAGCCCTTTTAAATTTTAAGATAAAGATTTAAGGTTGTCTTCTGAGAGAAGTGAGCTGGTAAAGGTAAATAATTTTACAATATGAGAGGAGCCAGGGAAGCGAGTTTCCTGCTTAAGTGAGAAATGACGGAGTGATTTCAAAATAGACCCACGTTCACACCAGTTCTTGCCACCTCCATCATTGCCCCTCGGGCCAACCTGCCGTCCCTGTTGACCTAAATATACCACCACACCTGAATAGCTGCAGCAGCCTCCTAGCAAATCTCCCTACTCCCATCCCTGCCCCCATAGACTATTGGGAATCCAACACTCAAAATGACCCTTTCAAAAATGCAAGGCAGATGAGGTCTCTCCTTCGCTCCTACCCTTCCATGGCTTCTCTCCTCGCTCACTATTGTGGCCAGAGAGAAGCTATGTGACCTGGCCACATCCCTCACCATGTCTTCTTCTCTGTTTCTCCTTGATCTCAGTCTTCCTCCCATGTGAACCCCCTTGCTATCCTTCCAACAGAATGAGCTTGTGCATGTCTCAGAGCCTTTGCTCTTGAAGTTGCCTCTGCCAGGAATTTCATAATTTTCCATCAGACACCCTCACAGCTCACTCCCTGACTTTCTTGTTATTTGTCTGCAGATGACTGAAGCCTTTTTGGACCACTCAATATAAAATAGCAATGGACTCCACCCTGGTACACCCTAACACCCAGCCTGTTTCATTTTTCTCTGTTATATTTATCACCATCTGAGGTCTTTGTTTATTGTCTATGTGACAACACTAGAATGAGGGCAGAGACGTTTTCTTAACAGCTAAATCTTGGCACCTAAAACTGTCTGGCATGTAGTAGTTGCTCAATAAATATTTGTTGGCTGATGACTTAATCCTAAGCATAGGTGGTAGGATTAGACTTAAATGAAACAAGAAGAAAAAATAAAGTGTGGGCATGGAGAGACATGATGATAACTGATAGAGAAGGGAATTAAGAGAATTTTCATCTTACTGATTTCGCAGTGAAAAAGAAGGTAAGCTCATCTTCTACGAGAGATGTCAAAGCTGGTGAACGTGGTGGGGTGGAAGGCTTGAAAAGACAGGTGAAATTTTATAACGGTGGCAGAAGGGGGTAGGAGGTGAGGGGGACTCCGAACACCTCCAGGCATTCTGGAAGACATTGAGACTGAACGCACTGGAGTTTCAGGAACACCAAACCACATAGTTGTTCTGTCTTACCTAGAAGAGTTCTTTACTGTAAGGTGTAGAAGAGAGAAGGTCAGTTGATTAGATACAGCATTGCTGTTCAGTAGAACTTTCTGCACTCATGAAAAGGTTCTACAGTCTGTACCAAGCAGTCAAGTAGCTGCTGGCCATATGTACTTATGGAATATTTGGGATGTGGCTATTGTGACTGGCTGCACATTACATAGCACTCATAGGGCGACCCAGACTCAGGTTCTGGCAGAGCAGGAGCTGAGAAAGGACAAGAAAGAATGGGAGTAAGAGGAAATGTCAGTAAAGAAACTGAGCAGTGCCCTCAGGAATGAAGCAAAGCCAGAAAACAACCAGGTTGTAAAAAAATAGCATCATCCAGGAATCAGAAATATTGATGATGTGAAATGCAGGTATGTTGAGAGACAGTGAGAGCTGATAGGCACTGGTTCTCAGAAAATGGAATACTGAAGATGAGGATTTCAAAGGACAACGGGTTGTGGATAGTGAAACAGCCCAGCGCGTGGTCATGGGATGTGTTTCTTATGTGGAGTGGTTGTGAAAGTCTTTGCTGTTAAGAGATTCAAAAGCCTGTAAGAGAGGGTTAGCTGAATTAAAAACCTGGGCTACATGTCAGGCACAAAGACGCATAATGGAAAAACCACAACCTTAAGGCTGTTTTTGTATGAAGGTGGAAATGTAATGAAGATGACGCTCTGTTAGTTATTGTTGATCAAGCACTCATTTCTGCTAGGCTTGGAACAAAGTGCTTGATGTAAGTGTAATACTCTTTCACCCTTCAAATAACATTTTGAAACAGGTTTCCTTATTACTGCCAATTACAGATGAAGCCACTGAGGCTGGGAAAGACTAGATAACTTGTCCAAGTGTAATGAAGCTAGGATTTCAATCCAGGCTGCTTGACATAAAAGCTCATGCTGGCTGGGGGCTCATGCCTATAATCCCAACACTTTGGGAGGCTTGAGGTGGTGAATCACTTGAAGTCAAGAGATTGAGACCAGCCTGGTCAAGATGGTGAAACTCTGTTTCCACTAAATAAATAAATAAATAAATAACCTGGCATGGTGGTGGGCACCTGTGGTCCCAGCTACTCAGGAGGCTAAGACAGGAGAATCACTTGAACCTGAGAGATGGAAGTTTCAGTGAGCTGAGATCTTACCACAGCACTCCAGTCTGGGCAACAGAATGAGACTCTGTCACATTAAAAGAAAGAAAAAGAAAGAAAGAAAGAAAGAAAGAAAGAAAGAAAGAAAGAAAGAAAGAAAGAAAGAAAGTAAGTTAGTTCATAGCGTCCAGCACTAAGCTCCATTGCTTTCTTTTTTCTCTCTCTCTCTATCTATTTCATGTTCTCATCTAAGCCTTTGTACTTGGAGCAGCAGTGGTCAGCAACAAAAGTCCTTAGTGGCTATCACCCACCCCCATTGTCATCCATGTCTCCCGGATCAAGGAGCTGCAGGAAAACATATATGCTTGATAGGAGGTGGAATGTCCATGGAGGACCCAGTGTCAGAGAAGTTAGCTGGTGGGCAAGCACTTAGAGTGGAAACTGACCGTTATGGCAGCGATTACAATGGAACAAGTGGGAAAGTAGAAAGGGGTGCAGTGGGAGGAAGAGGGTGGGGATACGGAGCCCACGGGATGAAATTCCTGGAAAGGAAAGGTCCTTGAAAGGCCTTCATCTGGGATGGTGCAAAAGGCTGACAAGCTAGTATTAATTGACCATAAACTTTAATACTTAAAATGTAATATGTATGGCATGTACAATACTCATTTCTCATGCCATGAGAACTGTTTAAGTATAATGCTTACATGTATTAACAGATATTAGAATGGCACTGACATGAGACATTTTTAAATTTAGGAGTGCCTGGTTAGCATGGTAGCAGCCAACCAGTTCTTGCTACACCTGCTTCTGTGAGAGTATTACACAAGATAAAAACTTCCAGAAGCACTGAGATAAGAGTGAGGAAGAATCTTAATCTACATACACAGGTGGTCAGGATAGGTAATTTACTTTATTTTTCTGTGATTGCATTAAATTCCTACCCTGTCCCTTCAATTTGCCATATGCTAGTAAATAAGCCTCACTCTATTTGAAGTCCTCAAATTTTTTCTGTACCTAAATTCAGGAATGGGGGAGGGTGGATGGGATAGAGCAAAGGGATGAGAGAGCTTGTCTGTTTTGTCACCGTCTTGAGCTAGAGAGTGTAACTTGTGGCTTAGCACCTATCTTACCTGTGTCCATGGAGAACCTTTCTTCCTGCCTGGTCTAGGCACAGAGCTGACTTATTCCTCATTTTTAACTGTGAGGCCTTTTATTATAATATTTTTCAAGTTCTGGTCAGTATAATAAGGCAAAAAATAAAAATATTGAGCAAAACGCAACAAAGTGATGACAAAATTACCTTTATTTCTTAGTAGATGGTGTGAGTGTGATACAGATATGAGTTTTCAGTGTACAAATTCATATGCAAAACAGGTGACATTTCTTTAGTTCTGAAATCAACACAATCCAGTGGGAAGTCTAATCTCTCTTATTTATTTATTTGCCCTCCTCCATTCTAAAGTTTCCTGGTCTTGGCAAAGGAAAGTTCCTCTATTCATAGGTTCCCACTGGCTAGTGCTGGAGTGCTAGTGCTCTCCGAGACGTCCCACAAGGACTGAGACCTTGCTGCTCTCCTAGGTACTGCCTAGCCACCTGCAAATCTCCATTGCTCCTGTGAGAGGTGTGCCAGCCTCCCACCCACCTCTTCCTCTCCTCCCTAGGCCATGCCCTGTTCATTTTCCTCTCTGCACTGCTTGTGCCAGGCACCCATCATTGCCTGTTCCAAATTTAGGAAGAGTCTGCCCTGCAGAAGCATCCGAGGCAAAGATACACAATGCCCTGGCTTTCTACCTTTCGTACAAGTTAAAGAACAATAGAAAAGATAAACACAAACCACCATCAAAACGAATTGTATTTCACCATTGCATGACCACAACAAACCCTAACTACATCAATTCACAAATTTACGTAAGAGTTCAGCTGGATAACAGAACACAATATTTAAAAAATAATATGCCATTTTATAGAACAAAGTAATATACAATGCCTAGAAATTATTTTAGAAAATGGTTGTTTCTCTACTCTCCATTTTATAGATGAAAGAAAAAGTGCATAAACAGAGTGACTGGTCCAAATTTACACACCTATACAGTGGCAGGGCTAGAGCACAAACCCAAGTCTATCCAGGTACAAACTCCATGCACTCAATCACTATAGCATACTGCCATAATACAGCGATATATTCCAGTATTATGTTATAGTGATTGGGTGATATATTGAGAGATATGTATATATCTCCCTTCTGCACATATTGAGCATTTACTATGTGCCAGGCAGTTTGCTGAAGACTCTTCAAATATATCTTTTAATCCTACAGTATCCACTCACAGAGGTGTTATTAATCCATTTTATACCTGAGGCAGATGAAGAATGTGATAAACTAATTCTTCATTCATTCTTCAATTGTAATCTGGCTTATTCCAAGAATGCCATTAAAATTGTTCTGACAAATATTACCAATAATCTCTACAGAACATTTCAGTGTTACCTTTTTGAGTGATTGCATCTACTTCTTGGTTTTAACTGATAATGCTGGTAATTCCCAATCTCTCTCTGGCACCACCTTTTATCTGAGCTTCAGACACAAACAACTGTATATTAACTTTATCCATTCAGGTGTCATTTAGGCACCTTCAACGCAACATGTTAAAATTTAACCAACTTCTTTCTCCCTAAACAAGATCCTACTTTTGAGATTTGATCTCAGTTATTGGTGTCCAATCACCCAAAAGTTCCTTCTTGACAACTTTCTCTTCTCCACAACCAAATACAATCAATAACCACATCAGAACCATTTACATTCTCTGTAGTTTTAAAGGACATTGCAGGTTAGGACCTTAGTAAAGGACATGACATTGTAGGTTAGGACCTTAGCCCAGTTTCTAGCACAGTGAAAACTCTCAAGAAATGTTGGCTATTATTTTTACTAATATATAAACAATAACAATAGCCACTACCACAACAGAGACACACTGACTGTGCCGCTGCAGACCATGGGTGTTAATTAGATGCTAGACATTTTGAATTAATGTCCCTATTGTGTCTTTTCTCTTTCATATTTCCATATCTTTGCTCTGTGTTTAGAGAGACTTCTTCAACGTAACTATCCCTCCTTTTACTTTTGTTTTAACTAATATTTTTAATTTGCAAAAGCATTTTAATTGCTGTTTCCTTTCTGTCTTTGGGTTTAATTTCTTTTAAAATATTCTAAGAACATTTTTTCAAGGTGCCTTTAGAAAAGACACTTTTTCTTTGGTGCTCTGAATAATTTGTTTTCCACATCATCTAGTTTTTTGTTTGTTCACCTTTCATAACTTTGGTTTTCCTCATGCCTAGTGATCCTAGGTTTGTCCCTTTGTATACAAGATGGAGTATGCCAATTGCCATAGTGGGCATGTTAATTACCAGAGCTAGAGTGAGTACCTTTTGCTGTTGTCTAAGTAGGTTTGTTTTCTGTCCACTAATTCTTGACAGAAAACATGAGTAGGTGATTTTGTTTGGTTTATTTCTCTTTATCTTGAACCCTATGCCTAAAAGAGTATCTGGCACATAAGGGCACCCCAAATAAAAGCAATTGTTGTTGAAGGGCTTTTCCTACTGTAGTTGACAAGATTGTTAGTGGAATCTAAAGAAACTTCTAATGAAACATAGGCACTAATCTATTCCTGGAAAAAAAAGAGGAATGTATTTTAAGCATGGTCAAGCCTTCAAGCCAATGTTCTCTTATTTTCTCCTGTTTATATTATAGAAATTTCCCAAAGTCAAATTAAAACAGAAAGGGGCAAGTTGATCTGATAACTTATACTCTCTGCTTTAAGAATTAGATATGAATCCTGATTCCATTTCTATTAGTGAGATCCTGAGATACATCCCTTAACTCTCTAAATCTTAGTTTCTCTAAATATAGAGGCCATAAATCTTATCTGCTTGCTTCCCAGGGTTTTGTGGGAATTAAAATTTATATTTATTTAAATATCTTATATTTCAGTCACCTTAGAGACAATTCATTTTACAAATACACTTTATCAGGTTTTATTTTTAAACTCATAATGGTACCATACCCTAGGTTTATAAGTGTTCCTTCAAAAACAGTGTGAGATAACACATTGTGTTAACTGGCACATATCAGAGAATGTGTTCCTGGGTTGTCAGACATGAATCAATACTTGATTGATCAAATTCTCAGGTAATAACTTTTTAACCTTAGCGCTCTATTGATTTCACTCCTCCATGGCCTTCTGTTTGCTTCTGGAGAAGTCTAAAGTCGGCCTGATTTTTTTGCTGCTCTCAAAGTTAGCTTGTCTTTTTATTTCCTTCATGGATACTTCTCAGCTCTGTTTGATTTTGTTTTTATTTCTCTTCATAATACAAAAACTCACCATGGTGGAATGACATGTGGAATTTTCTATGAACATTTCCCGAAACATGTTTAGCCCTTTTCAGCCTGCACACTTTGGTTTCTTTCAGCTCAAATAAGTTTTCTTACAATTAGTCTGGTTTCCTCTCCATTTCCAGGGTTGGCCTTCCATTTTATGAACCCCATATCTTTCCTCTGTGAGTCTTTGTCTCTCGGTATATTTCTTCTTTTTCCTGGAAGAGCTACAGAAGTGTGCCACCCTCATCTGTACGGAATTTTATTCAATACCCATTTTGTCCTTTATAATCTCTAGTACAGATTTTAATTCTGCAATTGCAAATTTTTTATCAATTGCAATCGTTTTTGTCTCACTTGGCGCTTTTTTATCCTGGAATTATTGGACTACTTTTATCTTATCACTCTCTTTTTTCAGGCCACTTTTTCTTGGACTGCTTCAGGTATCAGATTTCTAAAATGTCCTTCTATTAGTACCTAACTTTAAGAAGAATGCTTTTCCACTGAATGCTAAATATCCTGGGCGTTTCTCTTTTTCAAGCATATAGTTCTTACTGTTTTTTTCTTTTTTTTTTTTCCTTTTTATCCTTTTCAGCTGGAAAGAGAGCTTTTCATACCTGATGTTTGCAATTGGACAGGTAATACAGATTATTTGGCTTTGTTCTCTGACTTTGGTAACCTGGTAAAATACCCTGGAAGGAAGGTCATTAGTAATTCTTAGAATCTGTTAAACATTATTCTTAGGATCATTGATTCTGTAATATTCTACATCAAGAGTATACATGAAAACCTACAGTTCCCAAGACACACTTCTATAGAGGTACTTCCATTTCTTACCTTATAGAAGGGCTTTACTAAGGGGGTGGTGTGTTCAAGATTTAATGTATCAGTATTCCCTCGTTTTCTGGAAGTGACAGTCCCAGGCTTGATGCAGAAAGTAACAGGGGTAGAAAAGAGGGGAGAGAGGGAAAGGGGCAATATTATAGCCCATTTGGAGAGTCCTCTTGTGCAGTAAAAGTGGGGCGATGATGATTAGTTTTAGTTAAGAGTCAAAAATTAGGAGGAAGAATATAGTGTTTTCCTTTCTTCAATATTTAAAAAATTTTAACTTCAATTATTTTTTTTTCTTAGAAATGGGGTCTCACTTTGTCACCAGGCTGGAGTGAAGAGTGGGTAATCATAGTTCACTGCAGCCTTAAACTCCTGGGCTCAAATGACCCTCCCACCTCAGCCTCCTGAGTAGCTGGGACTACAAACATAAACCATCACATCTGGCTAATTTTTTAAAAAGTTTCTTTTTAGAGAAGGGGTCATGCCATTTTGCCCAGGCTGGTCTTGAACTCTTGGCCTCAAGTGATCCTCCTGCCTTAGCCTCCCAAAATGCTAGGATTACAGGAATGAGCTACCACACCTGGCCCCTTCTTCTTTCTGATGAAATGTTCTGTTCATGAGTCAATGCATACGTTAGCCAGTCAGGCCCCAGGAAATCAGAGTTAGTGAAAATATCATTCAAATCCTTGGTTTGGTTGGTTGGTTATTAAAGGTAACTAGGAGATGGCTTTTCTGTGAAACAATGAGACAATTCTATGTTCTCTTACCCCTACAGTAGTTCTAAGGAAAAGGAGGTCATAAGCAAGGTTGTCATGGAGCATTTTGACCAACGACTATTCCTCCTTCTAATACATGATAAGATTCTGGACAAGAACAAAGGCCCAGACTTTTCTCACCTTTCTCTGTCTCACATGCACCTTTCCAGCCCATTCCCCTTTATTCATACCAATCTCTTCTAGCCCTCCTCTTTCAATTCAAAATGAGGCAGAATACATCAATGCTTAGTGGTTATTCCCAATCACAGTGTTCTCTATCAAGTAAGTAAAAAGATGTGTCCGATTAATAGTGTTTTAAAACATAACAGAAAAAAAAAAAAAACCCACATAGAATTCTAACTAAACCCTTAGAGTTACCATTAATGATCATAGCAATTATTAATGTTTTCATGTTCATAACCAGCCTGAGACTTGGTTTTCTGAGCAAAAGTCATCTCATAGTTTGTAAACTTGCCACGAAGTCATAGACTCTGACGGCCAGCAGGGTCCTCGTGAATCATGAGTTCCGCCATGTCCCAGAGCTGCCAAAATGTAGCTCTTCCCCACACTTTCCACAGGAACCGGGGGTGCCTCAGCCTTTGGAAAGCTACCTCGTACTCTGTCCTCACTCAATAAACCCTGCTTAATAATGACAGTGAGAATATGTGTTCCATCTCACTTTTCTCCTGAACACCTCTATTTAGGGAGCCACAGATATTTCCCCGAGACATTTATTCCATTGCCCAATTGGCGGCACAGTCAAAGAAATTTTCCTACAGCCTCCCTTGAATGTTTCCATTTTCTTTTTGTAGCTCAGCCCGTTTCCCCTTGTCTTGTGCATGGATACCACCCCAAACTATGTTGGTGGTTAAGAAGTCACGCTGGGAGGACATTGCCTCAAATTTCTTGTTTCCAGGTAGTCAAGTCCAAGAATATGTTCCTGGATTCTAGGTACGAGCTGAGCTTGGTTTGCAACCACTCGTTATGAGAAAAAGAAAATTGTCTGCTTACTTATTTTTAAATGTTGGAAGCTCTCCTGAGGCAGAAGACTGGGGAGCTGCTGAGCCGTGTGGAGTGGCCAGGGGCAGCGGCTGCCTAACTGTGGTTGTAGGATGGCCTCTTTCCCTGCTAATAACTAGGGGATCTGCAGGAATGATTAACTGAGTTTCCAAAGCCCCTTCCTCCTAGGGTGTGCTCTTCAGAGTCCAACTACAGTGTCATGAGTCTGTGCACGTGAGCCCACAGAGATGGTTATAAGTGTATATGGCCTTATGTGTGTAAATGCAGTTCACCAACAATTGTGTTTTAGAGAGGCACTAAAATGCCAGCTCAGATCTGTCTTATCCAGTAGCTCCTGTGCTTACGTCCCCAGCATGAGCTCTTCCTCTTAGAGCTGTGAGTGGGATCAGCTTTATGAGATGTCTGAGTTACAAACTGTTCACCTTTGACATGACCCCCAAAGCCCTCCCTTCCCAAAGAAACTTACCTCATGGCAAGAAATATCTGCTAAAAAATTTACTCTTCTAGATTTAAGGAGTGATTTCTCAATGTGGCAATGTCCCTGAGATTAAAATTCAGGGATATTTCTGTTGATCTGCATTAACTCCTTTGATAGAGGTTAGGAATACAGCTCTGAGTAAAACAGCCAACATCCCCTTTTTTGCAGGAAAAAGGCAGACATTAACAGAACAAGGAGCTCATGGAGTCAGCACTCCCGGGGACAAGACAGCCAGATTTTCCTTAAAAGGTGACCCCAGGGCCGAAAACCACAGGAGAAGTAGACATTTTCTCAACAACAATATCTTGAGGTCATAATAATAAGTAAAAAACAATGCATCGAATGTGATTAAAGCTTATATTTTTCCCTAGCAATTACAACAAATAGGATTCAGTCTGAGTTTGGCAACAACCCCTCCCTCCCACCACCACTACCACGGAGCCACTGGAGTTATATTCATAGTTCCCACTCCACAGGCTTTGAAAAGGGTGCAGTAAATCACCCGTGGTCGCACGGCTATTCGGTAAAAGAATACGAAATAATAAACGAGCATAAATGAGCCTTCCAATTCCGACTCCAGAAAACTTTCGAACACAGCCTTCAGAGAAATTGGCCGGGGAGTAGAGGTAAAAAGAGAGATTAACCTAACCTCAGATGCCCAACTTCAGCAGTGGGCCTTGGTTTTATAAATAAATGCAGGTTTGAAAGAAAAAAAAAATAGTATAACGGAAAGGTTTCAGAGACATATCCAAGTTCAAATCCGAGCTCTGCCAGTGATTAGCTCTAACCTTGGGCAAATAATTTAACCCAACTATAATATATGACTCTATCCAAGCCAGCAGGAAGATTAACTGAGCTGCTAGAAGACACAGAATTAGTACCTGATACATGTTCTCATAAATATATCTTCTTTCTCCTTTAATCCAAGAAAAGATGTAAAGCAAACATGTTCCTTCACAAGAGAGGCATTAGAAAAAATACTCCAAATAGCCAACCAGCTGTGGAGCCCTCAGGACCAAGAGGGAGGTTCAAATATTAATAATACTGGGAGGCAGGAGGGTACCCATGGATGATGCCTGCTCTCCCCTGATTCAGCTCCAGGAGCCAGGGAGAGTTAATGCCCACTACAGAGGCAGGAAACCTAAATAGGGTTTGTTCTAGAAGAAACAGGAGACAAAAAATAAGGACAATAAATTGGGTAAGTAAATGAACTAGATGGACGTAGGACCCTCTGCTGTGCTCCTCCTGGGTACCTTGGCTCTGTTTGCACCTCATATGTCCTGTGACTATGCATGTCACTGCCGTGATTGTCTTTTCTGACAGATAAAATGTTTAAAGGCATATCTGGGGCCCTCCCAGGGTACATGTTTATCTCAACGTAAAGTAGATTTCTGGTCAAATTTCTGCTTCCAGTTTGCTCTTCTCCATACACTTTTTTTGATCCAATTTTAACTCGTGCGACTTCATAATAGTTTATGTTCCTTTATAAGACTCCTGAAATCTCTTTATGAAAAGATAGGTATAAGTGAAGAAAAACAAGGCAAATAAGTAAACATTAGCTTTAATACGTTGTTTTTCACATTCCCACTTGCCAGCCCTCAGGCTGTTTCTAAATCCAGCTTCTGAAGCTCTAAGTGCCTACTATTGCTCATGGCTGTTATGGCATTCCAAGCGAAGTTTCCTTTAAACAAGAAAAAACTATAAAAACCCCCAAGTTAAAAACCAGCAAACAAGATCTTATTCTTAGATTGTCACTGCTGCCCTGGGTTGGGCCTTCACTGCAGCAAGGCGCGGGTCATTGTTAGCTGGTTTACTTCAGAATCATCCCCAGCCCCATTATTTTGGGGCCACCTCCTCCATAAAACCTGGAAAAATAAAATGCACATTTCCCCAGCTTTCTTTGTAGGTAGCAAGCCCATGTGGCTTAGTTACGGCCAATGAAGCCCATCATTTCCTGATGGAAGTATAGAAGAAGGTGCCAGCAATTTTCTTTTTCTCCTTACTTGAACACAGATGAGATGGCTAGAGCTGGAGCAGCCATCTTTTGACACTGAGGCAATAAGCTATCATACTGAGAATGGCAAAGCGGAAAGATAAAAAGAGCAATCCCTGTACTGTCTGGCTCCAAATGTATTGTTAACTGAGACGTATAAGCCTCTGCTTGGCTAAATTAGTATTAGTCAAGTTTTCTACTCCTTGAAGCCAAAGGCTTTCTCAACTAAGATAGATACAAGATATAGATTAGATATGGATGTGGATGTAGATATAGTTACAGTTATAAGCAGATAGATTTATCCCTAGAAAGCCATTCTTTTTCAACACAGGCATGTATAAGAAAATACAGTTTAATTACTCTATACAGTATGAATCGATAGAACAAATTATCCTCTGAACTCAAACATGCATGCATAGTATCTCCAGGTAATTTTCTTTAAGATGCTCTACAAAATAGGACATCTAAATCCACAGCAATAATAGGAAGACAGACACAAATTCCATGCCAACTCATTTTCCCTGAAGATACAGTTTAACTGCATGAGAAAAGTGATCCTTAAATCTAGAAAGAATCTTAAGATGAGGTTAAAGTAAGAGAGCCTCAGATTACTCTAAGAATACACAGCTTTCAATCCCAAACCAGTCACTCTCAATTTCAACAAGAAAATTAGAAATGTGTTCTTATTCTTGTCACTGCCATCTCAAAGCCCCAGTAGATTGATGATGCAAACAACTTTGAGGACTTTTTTTTTTTATTCAAACTGCTCCTGGTTAAGCCAGGCTGGCTGACCCACATGTCTATCAGTTGCTACGTCCCCTTCTCTCTACTTGTTCCCTCACTCGTGGGGTGCTTTCTTTTGCTCACACAGTCCTGGAGATAAATTTTTGGATCCATTTCTCAACTGACATCCGCCTCTGCCCTGCTCCTCTGACTGTTGAGAACATCCTGATTCACCTTCTGGTATTTTGGACCTCAGCTCTCTCCTAATTTATGAGCTCAGTCACTCTTCCATTGTGACATTCTCCTAGAACAAACTGCAGTCCCAGCTTAGCTGGACTGAGAGAAGAGGAACTCCAGCCCAACTCCAGCAGAAAAGCTCCATTTCCCCTCCGTCCCCAGTAACAGAATTTCAAAGATAGTGAAGCCAGAGGTGAAAGGGTAAAGAGTGGGAGCCACATCACTTTGCTTCTGGTCATAAATTGCCTCTGTTTTCATCTGTGGAACAATCTTTGTGTAGGGAAGGGAAGACAGCATACCATGCTGGACACAGATGAGACCATCTTGAATTGGTTTCCTGAAATGAAAAGATGAGGACATATATTGCAAAGAGAGGTTTCTGGGCCTTTTCTGAAGGAAATTATCCAATCAGAGGGACAGAACAAAAACTGATTATATGAAGCTGACCTTATGATCATGATGAGATTTAGAAGCAACCCTATGTTCCTCTCCCCTCCTGTGCCATCACCACTTAGGCTCTAGCAGTGATGATAGATCAACTGTCCCCATAATCCATATCATAGAATGCCATTAGTTACAGGGATTGGGATTCCATAAAGTTAAAGTAGGCTTAGGAGATCCTGCCCGAGAAATTTAATATGTGGGGCCTTATGTGTGCTCCAAAGTACTCTGACCAAACTGTGATTATGTTCCAAAGTGGACGATTTCCAAACTGTGCAGCAAAGAGGGCAACCTACTGATGGAACTGTGTTAGGTAGGTAGGAATACTTGTCATTAGGAATATGAGTGAGTAAGTCTTTGTGTACATGTTTCCATGCAAATAAAGATCACGAAGGAACTACAGCCACCTGCCACTACCCCTTCCTCACTGAACCCTGATTTTGTTCATGCTCACCTTGTATGGCAGGGCAGTCTGGGACTCTTTCCTGCCACAGGGGGTGAATGCCAATTGATCCAGACTAACTATGGTAATTCTGTATCCTAGACCAGTGGTTCACCCAGGAAAAGACACATTACCAATTCTGGCCAGTGAGGTGAACTTCTGGAGTGGTGTTTCAAGCCCTTAAGAAAATGGAAATAAGAAAAATATGTATTTTTCTGTCTCTGAATGTCACCACGTGAGGATATGATACTGGGAACAGCCATCTTGTCATCTTGAAGGAAAAGCCAAGACAATTGCAAAGATGGTTGACGTCATTGAGCTCCTGACTGAACTTCCCTGGAATTTCCTGGTGCCCAGAATTCCTGTCGGGTAAGATCAGACACATCTTTATTTATTAAGCCACTTTTAGCTAGGTTTTATTGTTGCTTGCAGCAGAATACATCCTAGGCGATACACAAATCATTCCTAGAGGTACAGAGTCTACAGATGATTGGGTTTGGGTGAAGATGGAGTCACTGAGACTTGTAGGGAAGAAATGCCTGCCTGCATTATAGAAGGCAGGCCTTCTGCCTCATCGCTGTGTGTTTTCCGCTCTACCACACTGGCTTAGAGGGAACTGCGTGTTCATGTCAAGGCCATCGGCATTCACTCTTACTTGAATGATTTTCTTATAATGATTATGGATGTCATTTTAAATAAAATGTTTATCCTGCCTAACCAGGTAATGGGAAATCTTTAGCCACAAGGTTAGAAACTAGACTCAACCTTGAAATTTATTGCCTACACCTATAAACCAAGCCACGGTCAGAGAGCTGAGAAAAAGAGTAAACAATGAGACAGCAGCTGCCGGTCTTTCAGTGATAGATGGCAAGGCTAGATATGGCCAACAATGACACCAAGCCATAAATATTCTATATTTAACCTACAGTGTTAAAGTTGTTTGATTTTCATTATTGATTTGTGGACACCTTCGTGGTCTTAAATTCTAAATCCTTTATCTTGTACTGCCATGGTATTAGGAAAAAGGGAAAGTGGTTTTTAAAAAAACTCCAATTTGCATAGCTTCTTAGACTTTGGCCTTACTAGTATTTGCATCCCAAGTGTCATAGAGTTGATACATCTCTGATGTGACTGAAGAATTCCAGCACTGAGCTATTCCTGAGAAGAGACTCGTTTTCTGAGGGCAGGGATTACTGTGTGTCTAGTCAGGGTGAGGTGCAGATAAAGGGAGTTTTTAAATCATAATGTTTCAGAATCTCGCAACTAGTTCTTTAAAAAAAAATCTGTTATAAATAAGTCATAACATTCTCTTTATAATGCCAGGGCTGCCATCCTTGCCAAAAAAGACTTTTTTGAAGACAGTCTTCTCTTCCCTGTAGCATCCTGAACTCGACCAAAGAAATGAATTCATGTTGATGGATCACCGTTATTGAGGGATGCTGGCACGATTCCCACTTGCTCCCTGCAAATAATCGTTACTCCAACATAAAAAGTAAATCCAAACCGAAATGTCCTCTGTGTTTGGAAAAGCTGCCATGTTTGGGTCATAGGAGTCCCATCACGGCAAAGACATATTATAAAATTATTTGACCCCAGGGCTTACTTCCTCTAGGAGAATCTTGGGTGAAATGTTGACAACAATGTTGTCACTGTTCACATCTTCCACTATCATTCTGCCACATGGCAAGCAAAGCCACACAGAGTTAATCTTATGCTTGGAAGATAGTCTTCCCTCAAGCACTAACAGTACTTGCATTTTCACAACTCTCTAAAACACAAGGTCTTCTTGAAACTTTCCTGAGAACTTCTTTGGACTGTGCCTAGTGACTGCAACCTCAGGATTAACCATCTCATTCATTGGTTGTCCATAATTCAGAGGGTGGCCTCTCTAGTTCCAATGTCATTTCTGTCTTATTAACTCTATCTCAGATGTTTTCCATTGAAGGATATTTGTCCAGTACCTCCACAGGATTATTTTCCAGTTTATTCAAAATCCTTCTCCAAGAAGTCCAGATGGGAATGAAAATAGAACTTGAGGATTAAGTGTCTGTGGCCACCTTTAGAAAGCCCAACTTTTTGTTTAGAAAGCCCAACTTGCTTCTTAGACAAGAGAATTTCCTTTCCGCTTTCAGTGTGTGCTGAGTGAAAATGAAAGAAGTGTGTCTGGGGAGGCATGTCCTCATTTAGACACTTATAAGATCTCATCTCATTTTAGTAAAATTTACATGCATGACTAGTAATTAAGTTTTATTAAATTAGATGTTCTCTTTTTCATTTAAAGATGAGTTTTAATTATATAAAACAACAATTGCTATAAAAATGATTGCATGCATTTATTTGAGCTTTGAGTGCCCTCTACTGGAACAAGAGAAAAAGTAAAAAATCAATACTACCTTGGTCTTGCATAGTTCTGTCCTAACTACTAAGATATTATTATTAGGAAAACAATAATAACAGTGAGAACTCAACATCTCTCACTCACGGTGACTTAATAGTAATAAAATATTTTTCTAAAAATTACTTTAATGCAGACCTAACTGTGCACATTTTGTGGGTTTTACATTTGTGAAAAGTCCTAGGTGATACTGACAAGAAGCATCCCTTTAGTTGGTTGGGCTGACCTCTTATTTCTAATGACTGCTTGTCTCTATGCCATGAGTTTTGGGTTTATAGCCATAGCCTCTGGAACGAGGCTGGACTCTGGATCTGTTTTCTCTTCTAAGTCTTTTCTTTCCAAAACCGCGGGTGATTTCAACTTTCATTTGGATGAGGCACTTCACTTCCCAGCTTCACAGTCATTTGATCCCCTCTCCTCTGATCACTTTCCCCCCTTCTCTGCTGTAACTTCATTTGCAGCCACCCCTTGGCCTCTCCGCTCCACCTCTGACCTCCCGTATTCTGCGTGACCTTCCCTGTGGACCGCCAGGTTCCCTCTTTCCATTGCCACCACCATGTCTTCACTCCGGCTCTGCTCATTGTCAATGTGCCCAAGCCTAATCTCCTTCCCTTATCTCTATTGAATCAGACTCTCAGTCCCTTCTTATTTCAATGTATTTCCTAACTTGTCTGGACTTCACGGTTTATTATTTCCACCACACTGTCATCAACACACTCATTTCCACCAACCCTTTGATCTTCTGCTGCATAAGCCTTGCAAATAGTCTATTCTACAGCAGCCTAATGAGTCATTCTGACGGTGTCAGATTTCTAAGCTGCGAAGCACTGCTGAAGGAGGTCGTTTTGCTTTGCTCACTGGGAAATGACAAATTCTTATGCCCAACTTCAGGTGAGACTTCGGGAACACTTGAGAATGTTTTGTTTTTTTTTTTCTTTTTTGCTGTTTGCTTGTTTTTTCAAATCCCTCAAGGATTATTCAAACCTTGACTACTTTCTTCATTCTTAAGACTAGCATTGCTTCTCAAGTTTTGGGAAAAATAGAGCCTACTGAATCCTTAATTTACTTACCCTGAACTTTCAAATGTGCCTTTTTTTCCTTCAACTTTTATTTTAGGTTCCGGGGTACATGTGCAGGATGTGCAGGTTTGTTACATAGGTAAACGTGTGCCATGGTGGTTTGCTGCACGGATCAACCCATCACCTAGGTGTTAAGTCAAATGTGTCTTTATCTCTATTTATTCTTCCCTTCTGCCACAGGAGATTAGTCTCTTCCCTGTTTGCTTTTGATTCTATTCCCTCACAGCCCTTCTTAGGTTTTGTTCCAAACATTTGTTCAATTTTCCCTCTCTTCCCAGGTAATTCTCTCTTGAGCTCAGAGTATAAACATTCCAGATTCTCCACTGTTCTGCATTGCCCCCAGAAAGGGTCGTCCCTCTCTCAATCTTGACCTTCCACAAACTACTTCGCCTCATCTCCCTTGCTTCACTGTGAAGCTTTTAGAAAGAGTAACTTACACTCCTCACTGCTGCTTTTGGGCAACCACTTCCGCTTCCAAACAACCCAGTTTGGGTTTATTTTTCTATCACTAAGTAGAAACGGCTCCCAACAAAGGTAACCAGAGAAGTCTTGGTACCATCAAGTTCTCAGGATTATCTGCTATGTTACTTACCCATCCTTAGCTGATACTCCAGCGCCTAGGACAGCTACTTTCGCTCCAATTCACTGTTGTGACAGCAGGAAGACAGAAACACAAGGAAAGGGATATCTCTTGTCTTGAAGGACATGTACCAGAAGGTGTGCATACCACTTCAACTTGGCATTTCATTGGCTTGAATGTAGTCACATGTCTATCCTATCTGCAAGGGAAGTCCTTATTCTAGTTGGTCATCTGTCTAGCCCAAAATTGGAGGTTCTATTCCTAAGGAGAAAACTTATATTTGGGTATTTGAAATTCGATGCTAACCAAAGATACAAAGAAACTAATGAGACTGCAGTTTTAAAAATGCATATTTTGGCATAACTTTAAGGAATTTTGATCCGATATCTTGTGTAATATCTGCTGTCAGAAAATTATTGATGTTATGATATTAATTATTAATATTAATATATGCCAAATATTTTATTAACATATATAAAGAGAGGACATACTCTTATTTTTGACTCAAAAGTAAATAAAAACATACTAATTTATCATTATATTAATATATATTTTATATGTTGACACTTTAAAAATAATTTTGTTTAACAGACACAGTGTTAATAACTACAACACTCTTACATTTTTCTTTTTTTAAATTTTTTTATTTTTTTAATTTTTTTTCCATTTATTTTATTGCATTCTAGGTTTTGGGGTACATGTTAAGAACATGCAAGATTGTTGCATAGGTACACACGTGGCAGTGTGATCTGCTGCCTTCCTCCCCATCACCCACATCTGGCATCTCTCCCCTTGCTATCTCTCCCCAACTTCCCACCCCCAACCGTCCCTCCCCTGTTGCCCCCCAA
>NW_016107825.1:1233573-1245728 GCF_001604975.1 Cebus imitator | reverse complement strand
TGATGGTTTCCAGGTTCATCCATGTCCCTACAAAGGACACAAACTCATCGTTTTTGATGGCTGCATAATATTCCATGGTGTATATGTGCCACATTTTCCCTGTCCAGTCTATCATCGTTGGTCATTTGGGTTGGTTCCAGGTCTTTGCTATTGTAAACAGTGCTGCAATGAACATTCGTGTGCACGTGTCCTTATCGTAGAAGGATTTATAATCCTTTGGATATATACCCAGTAATGGGATTGCTGGGTCAAATGGAATTTCTAAATGTTTTCCTATATTTGCAAACAATTTTTGTATAAAATGAAAGTGATTTTTTTTTTCAGTTCACAAAGCCTCTTGAGAATATCAACATTAAGGCTTTTCTTTAACATTTTATAGTGATTTGCAAGTTACATATATTTTTTATTTTACTTGAGTCTCTTTCGCTTCTCAATCCACACATCTAAATCTATGTGTCTCTAATTCTCGAGAACTTTTAAGATTGACAATATGTGTAGTAAAGAATTTGGTACGTTTTTACTTCTCCTATTCTCTATCTGTTTTACTTCTTACTTGCTGTTAACTGACCTGGGATACTAGAAAATTTTTTTAATTATGTGACTAATTTTATAATATGCCATTGTTTTTTAAAGAACCGTATTGACTTGTGCAGTTATATTTCTAATTAATATTTATAAGCAGTGTATATCACTCTATATACTATTTGTTTTCATATTTACTGTAGATCTTTTTCATTCTTCAGTTGTTTTAAGTTTTCACCTCTATCAGTTGAAGTACACCTTTACTTTGTTTAATTTTAGTAAATATATTCAAGAGTTCCATTTTTTTGACTGCTTGCATTGTGAGAATTGTTTTTATTGCTTAACACATAATACTACTCAGTTAGGGTATAAGAGTCTTATAATACATCCCAGATACATTACATAGAAAACTACAAAGAATCAACTGGAATATTATTAGAACCAAGGTGGAAGTTTCGCCATGTGGTTGGTTCTGACATAAGTGTGCATCTACGGCCTTTCCTAAACCACAGAAATTATTTGTTGAGAAGCGTTAAATGACGACACCATAGATATGATGTATTTTTAATTCCTTTTTATTTTTCCCCCCAAATTTTGCCTTCAAACATGGTGTAGTGAATTTCCCATCTGTATCTTTCAATAACATCTTAAGCAAACTCTACTGTGTTTTCTGTGTTAACATGTATCTAGATTAAAGATTCAATCATAAACTTTATTTAAATGACTTTTCTCTTCCCAACACAGGTCTGATCCCTGGTGCTAAGGATCTGAAGTGTGAAGTAAGACCTGGTTAGTTCTTTTAAATACATTCTTCCTTCTGATCTATGTATAGCTTTTTAGGCTTGGAGCCAGCTATGCTAAAACTGCAGAAGGTGGTTCCAGGCTTAAGGGACTAGCAAACAAAAATGTTCTGATGAGGTGAAAAGTTTGGTGTGGTTCTAGAAACTACTAAAGGCCAAATAAATTTGAGGTTAGTTTTATAAGGGCCCAAAGGCTTGAGGTGTGATTGAAAGGTTAGGTAGAAACCAGATCATGAAGAGTTTTGAAAGCCATAAAGAGACTTGAGATTTTATTCCAACCACAATGGAAACCCACCTGAAGTTTTTGAACAAGGGAGTCACTGGTAATCTAATTTATATCTTTAAAAGACTTACCTGGCCATTGCGAGGCGAATGGTCTGTGAAGGGCAAGAGTAGAAGAAGGAAGGCTAGTTAGAGAAGGATGGTGAAGGTCCAAGCAGGAGGTGTCAGTGGCCTGGATGAGAGTGGTGTAAAAAGAGACGACGATGCATAAAATTTTAATATCCAGACGACAGGATCTTCTGATAGGTTAGACACTGCATGAGAGAGAGAGAGTACTGAATGACTCCAGATATTTGACCTGAGCAACCTGATGAACAGTGGTGCCTTTGACAGAGAGGGAACATACTAGAGGGAAAAGAGCCAATATGATTAAAATAAGAACTCAAGGGTTTGGTTTTAGACACATTTGCCAAGATTCCTGCTACATCAAAGTGGAAATGTTAGATAAGAAGTTATACATACAGGTCTAGAGCTCTGGGCTAGAGACATAAATGCAGAGCCATCAGCGTATACGTGTGGGGATAGGTGGCATATAAAGCCACGGGAACCAAAGCAATCACCAAACAAGTGGGTGAATACATAGAAAAGAAGGGATACAATGGCTAAGCCTAGTGAGACATCAATCTTTGGAGGCTGAGAAGATGAGGGGGAAGGAGCAATGGAGACTGGCCGGGGATGGCCAGTACAATGGGAGCAGAACTAGTGTGGTGTCCTGGGAGTCAGATTTAGAAACACTTTAGAAAGTGTTTAGAAAGTTTAGAAATACTCTAAAAGGTGTTTCGAGAATTGTGTCAATCTCTTCTTTAGCTCCCATAATTTTTTGGCTTTATTTCAGATGGGCAGATTATTGGCAACCGCAAAACAATAATTATTTTTCTCTGTTTCAATACCAAAACTATTTTTAGATGGAGACTTTTCTTTTGTATTTTCTGACAGATACTCCCTTTCCCTTATGTGATTACTTTTTTCTGGATGCCATGTGGACATGTCTCCCCTTCTCACATACAGTATAGCCATATCATACGCACATATAACTCACGTGATTCCAACTACATGCACTTGAGAGAGAGAGAGAGAGAGAGAGAGAGAGAACATTACAATGTCATAGGTGATACCACTTGCCACTCAATACATATGTCCAAGAATAGAGACATAGATCTGAACCTGATGTTCTTCTGGGGTTATGCCCACAAAGTAATGCTTTCTGAACCTATAGGTGGATTGTGAGATTTTTCAACATATTTTAGTTATATATAACATTTGCCTTATATGCTGAATCTAATCTTATGTTGGGTACAATTCTACCCTACCTAAGCTGGAGTGGGGTGCAAGCTGCCCAGCGTTAACTTTGTTCACAGAAAGGATGTGTGGAATGTTCTTAACTCTGGTCCACAGGGGTCCTGGCAGGTCACTCTCATGTCTATTTCCTCACCATCCGGCACTTAGGCATCTTCTGAGGTCTGCATGACTGAGGTGGGGTTTTCTTTATCCCACCCTCAATTTCCTTGCTACATTAGATTTCATGAGTTTTCTGTTGGTCCCTAACATAGTCAGGACATCTATGTTGGTGGTTACTGTTTCACATACAAACTATTTTATCAGAGCTCCGCCTTCTTCCTCAACAACAGTGTTTCTATTGAGATGACCACTTAGCCCAAGACAGGACTGTTAGTGGATCTTTTTGGTTAGTTAGTTGGTTTTATTTTTATTTTATTGTTTTAAATGATTTCAAACAGTCCCAGTTATTTCTGGTTTTAGCAACATAACAAATATTTTTTTAGGAAAAAAAATAGATACCCACTTAAATATGTGATATGAGGTAAACACACCATGATCTTCTTAGGAACATAGCAGGTCGCTGAGGCACAATTTTCCCAGGTGGATAAAGCTGAGTACTGTTCCTTTTAATCTACATCTATTTGTAGCAACAGATTTCCATTGAGGGCCAAATAGTCATCTAGAAGGAAAGAAATGAAAGCTTTGAGGCTCTGGGTTATTAGAGGATATCTGATGGCCAGGTGTTGTTCTGGATGAGGCCAACAGATGAGAGGTGCTCCCGAGGGGGTTGGATTTAGGCTTAACGCCAGAGCCTTGTTGTTGGTGGGGTGAGCTCTTTCTAGCAAAGCAGGTTCTGTGACCACACCCCTTGCCCCACCTACCATGAAACCAGTGTCCAGGCACCATGATGTGCCCTGGATAAAATGTCTGAGCCTGAGTGTAAAGTGATAGAATTATATCTTGGAATTTGGGCCAGGCGTGGTGTGCAGCAGCCATAGATGAGAATAAGTCTGAGAGGAAAAGCAGCTTCTTCCTCACCCTGGATTCCGAAGTAAGGCCAGGTGCTCTTCAGTTCCTTGGGGCTTGCAGCCTTGCCCTAGAATATTTGCCTGCTGACCACACCAGGCACTGGCAATAGTGGTAGAGAAAGCACTCCCTCAGGGGAAATGGCCAGACTTCCCAGTTTCCTCCTCTGCAAAGGGTTATTAAGCACCACGGATCCCCTTCCACTTAGAGTGCATTTGAAGCACCTGCAGAGGGAGAGCCCTCTCGTGACCAGTGGAACAAAGGCTTGAAGTCGATAGGATTTGAACATTAGAAACGAGACATTATTTTGCACCACAAGCTGGTGAAGTGAGTCTTATCTTCATCAGAATTTTTATGTAAAATTTGGAGACTGCCCATCAGGAAAGCTACACTGTGAACGCCAAGGTAGTGTTATTTTCCTTAACAATGATGGGGTAGAACTTACGGGAAGCAGAATGCAATTAAAACTCATATCCGATATTCTACTGCTCAGCTGATGTCTTATTAAAAATGTGTGCTTGTGGCCAAGGAAGTAGGAGGTGCGCTCTCAGCTGTCAGGCAGAGAAGAGAGAGCCGTGCCCTGGATCCATGTTTAAAGGCCTGCACACTCAGATCCCCAGTCCATGAGGAGGGAGCCGTTTACATCCTCTTCCCACATGACAATCAAAATCACACCACAGACTTCATTTTTCTCACTTCTCCTACACAAGGGCTCATGGTTGGGCATAAGATAATGAGGACAGGCTCTGTCACCCACAGTGTGGCAAGATAAGATGTAGCATAGTCAGAAGAAATTATTTTAGGGCCCCCTCCCCCAGAATTTTCACTGGTGACTCAATTCATCCTCTATGTGGCTAAATGGGTGATATCAGATATGGGATCCTCAGATGCCCTAAGTTTTAATTCTGGCTCTACCACTGACTTCATTTCTGTAATAGGTATACTATCAAATGTCTCCATGCCCCTGTCTCCTTGAAGGGAAAACTCACTTCACCAAATTATAAGAACACCAAATCATTGTGAAGTCCTCTGTCAAGTTGAGATTTGCATCATTCTTCAAACTGCCCAGCCTCAGCCCCTGTGATGTTTTATGAACTGTGGCTCTCTGTAAATTGAGATTTAACGAGACATATTGCAGGAATGTTTTAAAATATTACTCATTTTAGTAGCATTTATAATTATGGCTGCTAGATCTTTCTTGGCATTCATTGTATTAAACCTCAATGGCTCTATCAAGTAATGGATTTTGGAGGTGGCCGGTAAAACTCATTCAATACCTCCTAAGTTCTCATTGTCTTTAATTCTGTCTTCAATAAGACATAATTATTAGTCTTGAAGACAACAATTGTATGTTTCACATAGGAATTGAAAAATGCTTAGTGACACTGAAGATAATAGAAAATCTAAGCCACAAAAGAATGAACAGTGGGCTAATGGCGTTTAACTACAGGAGAAGAAGAAGGAGAGAAGAAGAGGAGGAACAGAAAGAGGACAGGAGAGGGAGGAGGAGAGGGAGGGGAGGGGGAAGGGGGAGGGAAAGAAGAAACTAAGGAACACACAGGAACTAAGCAGTTACTCTTTGGACCAACAATAAACATAAAGGTCAAATACAGAATATTTTCCTTCTTCCTGTGCCTCACTTTGCTTATCTGGTAAATAGGGATAACGACTAAAATCGACTTCACTTAGTAGAGATTTATATCTTTGCAGAATTTATAACTATTGTTAGTATTCACTCACTAACTACGATACAGTAAGTGCTCATTAGGTGTATACATACATAGCTTTCCAGAAAAATAAAATGCCTTCATTTCTTCCTGAATGATTCAACCTATAGAATGCATCTGTTTGTGGGTTATATTTTATTTGTTTATCTACAATGAAGTTAGAAATGGTTATTAATTGCAGTAATGTCAGAATTTTTTAAAACAGAAACCTCTTTATTGCAGTACTTACATGTAGGACTATTAGCTACAATAAATTCATGAGGAATTTGTAGATAAAGATTTAAGAGCTAAATATTAAAATTCCATGTAGTCACTAAATATTCCCAAAGAAATGGAAATATCTGGGAAGTATATAACCATGCTTTTTGGCCTTTATTTGACTATAAAAGAGGTGACTTAAATGACCATTAAATTACATTCCCAGAGAGTTTATGTACAAATCAAATGATAACAGATTATACATTGACTGGTGCAAATTGCTTCCCCAAGTGAATATTAACATAGGGTCACAATTCTTGAACCATAACCCAGGTGGGCCAAACTTTGGAATCTGTTGCATTTTTAAAATGGTAATGTGAGCACAAACTGTGTATTGTGTAACACCTCCATTGGGGGTTGGAGGAAGCTTTCAAACACATTAAAATTTTCTTCAGTAAAACATGAAAATATTCACACTAAGTAAGATAAACACTATTAAATCATTCCACATACTTTGATTATTTAAATCAAACAGTTTTTTAAAAAAAGTTTGCAGACTTGTATTTTCTTTCTCAGATTTGTGGATTGTGCACCTGTATTATTTAAAGTGTTTGGGATGCTCTGCAGTCACCTGTTGGGAAGTCTTTGAAAATTTAATGAACACCTGTGGGAGGATGCAATATCAAATATAAGTAATAGCTGTGGGCTCACATTTTCAGGAACTCACCAAATATGTAAGCCAAGAATATTTTTGTCTTGGTCCCCAGGATTGAAAGTAAACAAATTTCCAATACTGTCTAGATAGTGTAGTGGGTAAGGAGAAAAGAAATTTGAGGGTGGTACTTCAGATGCAGGGACAAGGAGTATACAATGGAGAGTGAAAAGAACCTGCTAGAGAGGTGGGGGGATGAACCACCTGAGGGGGGATGAACCACCTGAGTGGGGATGAACCACCTGAGGGGGGATGAATCACCTGAGGGGGGATGAACCACCTGAGGGGGGATGAACCACCTGAGTATAGCATACATCAGTATGAGCAAATAATCTTTTTTTGTTTTTTTCTTTTTGGTAATATAAGAAATTCCGTAATGACCATGTTTGCAAAGACATCACACATGCTGAGAACTCAAGCATCTATTCAAACTGATGACATTTGGTAGCCCAGCTCAGTCTGCAGCAGGACTAGCTGCAGAGCTCATGCCTGGGCCCTTGGAAAGGACTCTGTGCTAAGAAGGAACCAATCACTTTTGGTTTAATGCTCTGTGGTCCCTGACTTTATGTTCATAATCATTGTTAAAGAAGGACCCTCACATTTGCATTTTGCATTGAGCCCTGCAAATATGTAGGGATTGTGTCCACAGGCAAGCCTGTGTGTGGAATAGAGTGGAGGACCATCTCCACCTTCACTTTTGGCTAGAAGTGAGAGGACAGCCTTTTGCCTAAGCATGGGAGGAGCCCACTGACCACATGGCCAGGGGAGCCTTCACTGTGGCTCCTCTCAGGTCTGCTCCAGGCATGTGAACACTTGCAGAGACAGGAATGATGTAAAACCAGCTCAATTGTCTCATAGAACTGATGTTTACAGGTTTTTTGGATAAATATAGAAGATGACCCTCCCTGGTCTTAAAACTTGAAACTTACATTTGTCTCATCTGAGTTTCTTCCTCATGAAACTGACCCTCAGGCCAGGGACTGAAACTCACCAGATCACTGCATCCAGGCCCCACATTCATTATGAGTGCGTCCTTGCCTTTCTCTAACTCCTGTTTTCCTGCCTTACCCATTATATAAAGCTCCCCAGTTTTTGTCAGTTAAGGAGATGGATTTTACCCTTTTCTGCTGCAGCACTCAGTTAAAGCCTTCTTCTCTTGCAATACTTGTTGTCTCAGTGACTGGCTTTCTGTGCATGGGCATCAGGACCCAGACTGAATCCCTGGTGTTTCAGTAACAGATGCATCATGCACTTTATCTCCTTAAGAGGAAGAATCTCCTTCTTATAATCTCCCTCTAAACAACAGCATTGGACAGAATGCACAGTTCCCCGTGATAGAAGGAGTGATGGGGATCTCTGCCACAGCCATAACCTCCTGCTTATGTGGCATAAGGTAAGAAGTCTGAAGGCACCATCTCCCCAAGGGTAACCTAAGCAGAGAGTAATAAGTCTTCACATTTGTTTTGCATTCTGCAATGTACAAAGGAGGTTTACAGTCATTATCAGATTTTATTGATTCATTCACTTATGAAACACATACAGACATACATACACCCCATCTACACACACCCACACATTCATACATACCCTGCACATATGTGCACATTTTTATTCTGCAGCAAGCACAAGCCACAGAGCTGGATCATCACCCATTGTAATAAGGGAATCTTTTCTCACCTCTTTCTTACTTGTCACTGTGTCCTTTCCTCTTTTCTGTCATGGTGATTCATGGACACTATTGTCCCCCAGGATCTCCACTCCCTTCCCTTCAGTTCTTACTCCAGGCTGTCTCTTGTCACTGCCATCCCACCGAGAAGGCACTCACCATGTTCCCCAGCACTCATTACTCCTCTAAGGAAAGCTTGCCTCTCACTCCTCCAGGCCGAAATTCTGCCACAGAGTTCCCTGATTTCCAGAGCACACCTTCCCTAAAAGTTAAGTTCAGTATGGCATTGCCTACTACCCCCGTGTTCAGGGAAGGCTCTCCCTCTTTAGTTTCTAGAACACAATCCCTTTCCTGGCTTTCTTTTATGTCCCTGGCACTGCTCTTCAGTCTCCTTTGAAGATTCTTCTTTCTCCCACAGTGGCTGAGGCTCCCCTAGGATTTCCTCTTTGACCTTTTTTCACTCTTTGCATTATTTCTAGGAAAGCAGTTCAACACTTCCCTGTGATTTCAATGGTCATTTATGCAACTATAGATCTGAAGATCTATATTTGTTCTGGCTAGCCATGTAACGTGGGACAATATATGTAATCTCAATCCTCAGTTTTCACATCCGTCAAATGGGCAAAATAATCATCCCTACCTGATACAGTTATCACAAAGCTTGTCTTATTTCCTCATTTATTCACCAAAATTTCATGACATATATGTCATGCAGGGATAAACATGACATATTAACAGTCATTGTCATTGTAGCACCTCTATTAATGGTGTTGGGCAGACACTGTACTAATGAGCCAATGATTATTTAATACATAACAATGATAGGATCTATGAAGAATAAAGCAAGGCAAGAATGAATGACCTGATAAATGTGAAACAATTAACAGACTGACATAAAAGAAATGCTCATAAATGCTTCCATAGTCCTTCTTATCACCGGCAGTGAGGGCCTTTGGTTGTTTCCATCCTAGATGTCTCTCCTGATGTCCATAGAAACTCAAGTTTAGTACATCTAAAGCTATGTCTGTTATTCCCCTCATTGATCAATAGCACCAAAGTCTCAGCTGACCATCATTTTACCACCCTATTATCCATGTTAATGGATCTGCTCCTCCTCTCCAACCTTGTTACCCTGACCTGATTTAAACCTTTAACTTGTTTGGCCTGATCTTCTGTGAGAGTTACCTATGGTACCCTTCTCTAGACTGTTGTCCATTCAATCCTCCACCCAACTGCTGGGATGGCATACTGGTCCCCTGCTTAAAATCATACAATGGCTTGCTATCATCTTCCATGGATGTAGCTCAAGTTTTTTAGCCCAACCCACTACTCCAGACTCCTCCTCACTGCTTCCAATGCACTCCCTTCCCTTCCTTTTCTAACCCTCTAGACTGCAGGACACTGAAGTATATGAAACTGTTCCTGCTCACTCAGCTGTCTTGCCTCTGAATCTGTGTCCCCTTGACACACACCGCCTTTCACCCTACAATGCCTTCCACACACCCTTTGAACTGGCTAACTATTGCTCAGAGTCAACATCACCTCCTTTAAGCATTTCTCTGGTCTCCATCCTACCACTACCTTATTCCATCTGAGTTGTGCATCTCCCATAAGGGTCTCACATACCCTGCTCAAGTCTCTGTCTCTTTCACTAAAATCACCAGGTTCCTTTGGGTTTTACTTTTGTGTCTGTTTTTACCAGATCCTTATTGAAAGAAAGAATGAGTTTTACTTGTTTTCCCTGGATTCTTTCAGGAGGACCCCACTCGCATTTTCCCCACAGGCTGTGTGCTCATGTGTCCTCCACAGCCCATAATTGCCTATCGTGAATTTGCCAAACTCTGGATTTGTCAGTCTTAAAAAATATCATGTGGGAAATACCAGAGGGCCAGTCTAAGTTGGAATGTATGGAAAACTTGCCTCTAACCCTTCAAGGCCATAGTTCAGCCACAGAGATACCCAATTTACATGATTAAACAGACCGCTTAGCATCTCATGTTACGGCATCTGCATTTGTATTTATAATGCCTTTACATTTTTAACCAAGAATCATGGAGTAATTCTTGCATTACTTCTACCTAACAAGAGGGCCCATTATGAATTTTTAAAAACAAGAGAAGTCTCCAGTACAGGAAACTATCAGAACCCAGAATGTTAATACCTTCACTAAATTATTAAAATTCCTTTCCACTGGGCCCCCACAGCAGCCTAAGCAACTAGAACAAGACTTAGCATCTAGAATAAAAAACGAATTATCTCTTCCCTTTTCCTGAACCAAGTTCCCACCTCACCACCACCCATCCTTTTTCTTCTTTGGAATTTACATCTTGGTTAACGTACCAGAATTTACACAGGGGTCCCAAGACAAAGTCTTGTCAAATAACTTTAACTCTTTTCTGTCTCCCACTCCACAAATCTCGTCAGCACCCATACTCCGCCATTTTGCCTTCCTTAATCAGAGTGTCTGGCTGATGCATGTCAACAAGGGTTGCTGAATGTCTGTTCTTAAAAATTTGCACTCTCATCTCCATTACCATGGCCTTTAATATCTCACCTAAACTGCTGAAATAGTTGTCCTGTTCTGGGACTCTCATTTCTCCAATAGCCTGTCATATTGCTTCCTCACTTCAAGACCACTCAGACTTTAAAGTCCTCAATAGCTTATCATCACCTGCAGAGTAAATGGAAATCCAGTAGCATCTGCAAGAGTGTAGGGAACTTCACCCCAAAATATGGCTCCCTGCTATAAAAAGTATTTTGAGTTAAAGGCCCTTAGAAAGTAATAGCACAACAAGGTCTTCTTGCCCACTGTGCAGAAAAGCCAATGCACTTAGAACAGCAGGTTTTGCAGCAAAGAAACAGTTTAATAATTGCAAGTCCAGCTAGGCAGAGAGGCAGAAGACATATCTCAAATCTGCCTACTGGAAAATTCAGAAGCTAGGGTTTTAAAGATTATTTGGCAGGCAGAGGGCTAGTGAATGGGTGCTGCTGATAGGTTAGGATGAAATAATAGAGGTATCCAAACTGTCTTTGTGCTAAGTCAGTTTGTGAATGAAAGTTACTGATTGGGAGTCAGTTTCTTGGTCTGACTCACAGGTCTGACTAGAGTCATTTGGTTGCCATAATGCAAAAGTTTGAAAAATATCTCAAAGACCAGTCTTAAGTTTTGACAATACTGGTGTTACTGGAAAGGGGTCCTCATCCAGACACCAAGAGAGGATTCTTGGATCTCATGCAAGAATTGGAGTCCATAAAGTTAAATGAGTGTATTAAGAAAGTAAAGGAATAAAAGAATGTCTACTCCTTAGGCAGAGCAGCTGCTTGGGCTGTTCAATCAAGGATACTTATTGTTACTTCTTGATTATATGAAAAACAAGGGTGAATTATACATGAGTTTTCCGAGAAAGGAATAGACAATTCCTAGAACTGGGACTTCCTTCCCATTTTGGACCATATTGGGTAACCTCCTGATGTTGCCATGGCATTTGTAGACTGTCATGGCACTGGTGAGAGTGTCTTTTAGCATGCTAATGCATTATAGTTATCGTACAGTGAGCAGTGAGGATGACCTCTGGTCATCCAGAGAACCAAGTTCTGGAAAAATTCGATAGAGAAACACAAATATGCTCCAAATTTTGTTCACAGGAGTATAATTTACTCAATTGCCACAAGCTGTAAATAGCTCAAAAAAAAGTTTCCTTGACTTTGAAAAACAAAACAAAGGATCAGCAACATTTTAAGCAAGAAAGAAAAGTCAAAAACATTACTTCAGTCTTTTTTTTTTTAACAGGAAGATCACTTTCTTTTTTTTTTTCCCATTTATTTATTTTGTTGCATTTTAGGTTTTGGGGTACATGTGAAGAACATGCAAAATTGTTGCATAGGTACACACGTGGCAGTGTGATTTGCTGCCTTCCTCCCCATCACCTACATCTGGCATTTCT